>NW_020838000.1:10065938-10655057 GCF_003676395.1 Aethalodelphis obliquidens
CATTAAACCCACCACCACCCACCACCATCACCAACCCCACCTCCACCTCCATCACCATCTCCATACACAGCTCATCACGGTCATCACCATTAGCACCACCATCATGTCACCTCATCACCAATACTACCACCATCATCAACGACACCCACCCCCCACAGCCAGCACCTCCACCATACTCTCAACATCAGTATCTTCACTAACAACATCCGCACCCCCGCCTCCACTGCACAACCCATCACCATTACCATTTCCCCTCTATTTTCGCCAGCGCTCTGCCCCATGAAATTCAGATCTTTATGTTTGGAAAAGTGTATCTTGGCCTAGATCCATGGACCCAAAACCCTAAAATAAAGCTAAGAGAGAGAGAGAGAGAAATAGTAGCCTGGCTTTGACCCTAAAAGAGGAGAGGGGGAGGGGAGTGTTCGTTTTGCCTTTTTGAGTCCAGGGGTCTTAGGATCTACTCACACATGGTGAAAGAAAACAGTAACTGGCCTTTGGGGCTCAGAGCTTCTATGGCTTGGGGAACACTTCCAACAGAGAAAGAGGAGTGTTGCTCCTTCCTAAAGGATTGCTAAGTCTATCAATCTGAAACCCACCATCTCATTAGGCAAATAGACTCCCAAAACTGTTCCAATTCCCCCCTCATAGGACAATCTGTCACCAAAGGAAATGGCAGGGTGAGCTCAGCACACAGACAAATGGCTTCAGTGAGGACCAGCCTTGCAGGTTGCTGGACACGAATTCTGGGCCTTCTGATACTCCTGTTTCATGGACGAGGCCCCAGGGGTTCTCTCTAGGGCCCAATGTGACATCTTAATATTATCTCAAATAAGAAAGAGAGAGACTGAAGGACAGAGTCGGGGAAAGAAAAATACAAATCAGAGGCAATTAACATGCAGTGTGACTCTGGTATGAATCTCCAATCTCTGCTCTTGAGAATCAAAGGAGCCTCCTCGGGAAGTGGGCACAGACCTCTGAGTCCTGGTCCAACCTTCCCTCTTCTTTTTCACCTGGTTCTGTGAGCCTCATGATCGCCTCTGTGTGTCAGGCCTTCCACATCCCTAGCTTGTAGGCACTGGGAAGGGCACTTTCTCAGATAGAAGCGCCCTGTGTATGTTGGCTTTTACGCTGAGATTACAGAGGATTCCCACTCTCTCCAACGTCAAATTTTTCCTGGTTTTGACCTAAAGGTACAGAGCTTTGTCAGTTGTTTTCGTAACTGTAATTCTGCCTTTGCTCGGGGCACATGAAGGGAGTCTGCCCTCCTTTCCCAAGTGGGCTGTAAGCTGCGCTCCTTGGTTGACTGGGATGGCCTTTGTTGTGCCTGAGCTGTTCAGCCCCAGGCCTCTCTCTGCCTCATGTAATGTCCATCTGCCTCACAAGGGGACCAAGAGATTTTAAAGCCTGCCCTGTTCACTGGGTGGCAAGAGAAGGAAACAGCCTGCAGAGGTGTCTCCTGATTCATCCTCAGCTCTGGCACAAGTCCAGTGATGTGCTGTCAACCCCCCTCCCCTACCAGCTACAGCTGTTGGAGGTTTTTACTTTCCTGTCTTGTTATTTAACTACTGCATGCCCACTTTTGTGCAAGCTACCTAGGCGGCTCTCCAGCCCACACACAGCCCAGCTAAGTCAGGACCCAGAAATTCATCCTGGAGCAA
The DNA here is from genome assembly GCF_003676395.1 of Aethalodelphis obliquidens. Classification (NCBI taxonomy): domain Eukaryota; kingdom Metazoa; phylum Chordata; class Mammalia; order Artiodactyla; family Delphinidae; genus Aethalodelphis; species Aethalodelphis obliquidens. The sequence continues at coordinate 10,067,597 of NW_020838000.1, forward strand.
GGTAGGTGGCAGCTACCACCAGGGTAGCTGCCGCTGTGAGCACAATTAGTGACACAAAAGGTCCAAGACAGACTTGTGTCCCTAAAGCCTCCAGGTGCCTGGGGCTGCCATCTTAGGCCAAAGCTTGAGTTTTTAGTTCATAAAACACTCAGTCCTTAATATCAAAACCACCAATTAAAGTGGCCCTGTTCAAACATGTAAGGGATACACACTTAGAGGGAGTAATTATGAACCCTGTAGTTTGGGATTGACTGTGTTTTTTTCTTTGATTGTTTTTAACATTATTAGTCTTAGCAAGAATCTCTGTTATGTTTATGCAAATTTTATGTGCAATATGCGTACGTGTACTATGATTTTAAATTTTTATTTTGTGACAAAAAGCCCTGAGGATCTTTTGAAGAAAAACACAAATAAGTGCAAGAGAAATAATGCAGCAATGATAAGATCCCTAAACAGCCCACACAGGAAAATTAAGGAGAAAATTCTAAAGTGTCCTATTCTGGCTCCAGCTAAGTCCTCCTCAGAGAGCTGAGATAAACTCTGTGTGTGTGTGTGTGTGTGTGTGTGTGTGTGTGTGTCTGTGTGTGTCTGAATGGGGGTGGGGGCATAATGTGTGTGTGGGTGTAAGTCATGTGAGTAAAGTGTGAATGTGTGTGAGTGTGAATGTGGATATATGAGTGTGTGATCATGAATGTGTATGTGTGTAAATGTGGGTGTGCACATGGGAATATGTGTGTGGGTATTGAGTGTATGTAAATGTGACTGCATTTATGTATGAGTTGTGAATGTAAGAGCTCACTGTATGAGTGTGAGCAGGAGTGCATGTACATATAAGTTATGAGAGTCTGTGTGCATGCCTGTGAGTACAAATGTGAGTGTGGATGTGATTGTGTGAGTACAAGTTGTGTGTGAAATGAGTGTGCATGTAAGTGGTGTGCATGTGAATGTCATTGTGTATGAATGTGAGTGTATTTGAGTGTGAGTGTGTGCATTTATTATGCAAGAGGATCTAAAGATGCACCTTTACAGGATCTTGACTTGGAAAGCCCATCATTTCTGAGCACAAACACAGCTTGTCCCGGCCCAGGGAGACCTGATGGGAATCGGAAATGGCGAGGGTGCCCATCTGTCCCACTGGCCCAGCACAGAGTTCACTGATGCCCGTGGTCCTGGCATAGCTCTCATCTTTTGTAATCATCCTGAGGCTGTGGTTGAGGTCTAGCTTACACGAGTAAAGTACACACCTCATGAAAGTAAAGACTGTCTGCACACACACACACCCAGAACTACCCCCAAGATCAAGTCACACAACAGTCCCAGCACAACCCTCCCTTTTTACTCTCAAAATTCTCCTGGTTGGGAGGGGATATGAGGATATGTGTATACGTATGGCTGATTCACTTTGTTATGCAGCAGAAGCTAACGCACCATTGTAGAGCGATTACACTCCAATGAAGATGTCGAAAAAACAATCATTTTGATGTGACAGCCACCATCATCCATTTTAAAAGTACAAGACAAGCTCTTTAACAATCAGACATTTAGCATCATTCCTTTTACTCCTTGAAATTATATTTCCATCTCACTTCCCCCACAGAATTTTATCCTGATGTAATACACTGATATTTTTATACTTGACAGTCTTTTATTGATCAGTCTCTCATATATCACAGAAACAAAACATGTATGCAAATTTATTTAAAATTTGTTTCCTATAACCGTAAATAATAAATAATTATTTTTAAAAAATCTCCTGGTTGGAATGATGAACACTTCGGTCCCCCTGGGGAAGTCTCACCAGGATTTCTCCTAGGCCCCTGAAGGAGGGTGGATTCCATCGTCCATTAGCATGACACCATCTTCTGGCCTTTGGGTAATATTTTACACATGCAGGAGAATCAAAGTAAATGTATTGCAGCTGTTTGGAAACCAGGGATGGTTAGATGACATAGGTTTGACTTGATGGGCTCTGAGGATGTGTGGATTCTAGAAGGTGGAAATTATTAGAACAAACACCTTGGTGGAAATTACCATTAATTCAAAGTGTCTGAACTTCCCTTTACCCCATCTCCACCACTCTGGCCTACCTCTGCCAAACTTTCCTTTCGTTAAAGGAATGAGTCATCCCCAATGGGAACCATATGGAAACTATGGGAAAGAGTATGGGATCTGGAGTCGGCCTGGCTTGGCCTTGCAACTTGACTATACCATCAGCTAGCTCTGTGTCTTTGGGTAAGTTAGTTAACTTCTCTAAGCCTCAGTTTCCTCATCTGTGAGAGGAATAACAATTTACTTTGCAGTATTGGGGTCAGGATTAGATTTAATGAATATAAGGTACCTGGCACATGGGCACCAAATGTATATTAACTGATATTTAAGTCAGATATAGGGATCAGAATAAAAGCAAAGAGGCAGACTAGCTTTTCCAAAAGTGGCCACAATGCTATTTCCAGTCCCATTCATTCTTCCAGAATTTTGCCCCTCCCCATCAAGAGACAGAGTCTATCTCCCCTCCCCTTGCACCAGGCAGGACCCTGTGACTGCCTCAATGAGTAAAATATGATAGAAGCAATAGTACATGACTTCTAAGGATAGGTGAAAAAAGCTCTCTCTCTCGAGATGCTTACCCTGGGAATCCAGCCACCACGCTGTGAGGAAGCCCAAACCCGCCCACACAGAGAGACTGTATAGAGAGGCCCATGGGAAGAGGACCTGAGGATCCCCCCAGCCAAACAGCACTACCAACCAGCAGACATGTGAGTGAATGAGCTTTTAAATGATTCCAACCCTCAGCCCCTGAGTCTTCGCACTGAGGTCCTAGAAATTGGGAGACAGATACAAACCGTTTCTGCTGTGCCCTGATTGAATTCCTGGCCCAGGAATCTGTGAACATAATCAAGGCCTATTTAAGCTGCTAAGTTTGGGGATAATTTGTTATACAGCCATAGTAACTGGGACTCAATGTAATCAGGGTTTTGTGGATGGAGCTGACATTACTCACTTATATCTGCATCAGGCAGAGTGAATGTGAACACAGCTCTCTGCTTTGGTGCCTCCAAACCTCAAAGGTAGAGAGTCTGTTGTACATACTTGTCCTGTTGCTTGTGATTGGAGCCTGGTGTACATGTTCATGCTGACAAAATTGATTGGCTCCATTACTCAAATCCAAAGTGATCTCCTATATCCAAACTCCTAGATCCCTGTCAGTTCTTTAACACTGACCCCTTACTAGCCTGTGGGAAATGGAACCAGAAAATAATGCAACTATTTCATAACCAAAGATGCCTGAAGTTATATATGCAAATTGGTTGCTATCCTCTTCAAACAACAGTTGTGCAATGTCTAATCCTATTTCTCTATTTTCTGTCTCACAGAGATGGAAACTTTACCCAGTGCCATGAACACATTTGGAGAAGGAAAAAGACTAGCAAGGCCTTCAGTGACAGCCAAGGGCCGTCAGAAAAATCAGGCCAGAACGTAGGGCAGCAGCAAGACCAACTTTCCAGAAAGCCCAAACCAAGGAAAATGGGTTAAATGGGCAGACCATGCCCATAGAGCTCTATCATGGCCTAGAACATGTCACGTGTCATAGCAAAGTTAGTATAATAGAGTTGTGAAAGCATGAGCTTTGGGTCAAACAAACCTGGTTCAAATTTGGTTTCTCCACATAGTGGCAGTATGACCTTGGTAAGTTCCTTACTGCCTCAATTTTATTACCTGTAAAAATAGTACCTACCTGTGGCAGAGACAGCTGGTGGTCTACCAAAGATATGTATTCCTCTTGCAACTTCACTTATGGCTGGGAAGAAGCTGCCCAGCATCTAAGTTGGACCATGTGACCTGATGGACTAATGGGACCAATGACCAATGAAAGCAGAGGTTCTATGTGTCCCTACCAAGCCAAGGTGGTGAGATCCAGTGTGTTCTGCCTACACTGTCATTCCCTTTCCTGGTGACCTTGGAGGCCCCAAGTTGAAGATGGTGACTTCCTGGGATAGAGTGAGGCTGAATCCCTGTGTCACCACTTGGAAGAGAACCATTTAATGAAGAACATGCACAATGGACTTTGTGTGAGTGAGAAATAAACTTTTACTAGGTGAAGACACTAAAAATTGAGGTTGTTTGTTATAGTAGGGAGCCCACTCTGACTCATACATTGTTTTAGAGAATTGTGATGTACATAATTACAGATACTGTAAACAGTTGTATACCATTTGTCTTCCCCATTTGACTTATGGTCTGTGAGGGCAAGGACTGGGCCCTATTGACCCAGTGTGCAGTGTATACCAAGCAGTGAGTAAATTTGAACTGGTTATCTGCAACTTGATTAAGAGAGGAAAATTAGAATATGGACTCTTTAGCAATAGGAGAAAGAAAATGTTGAGGCTAAAAAAGAATATTACATCAATACTTCATCCCCAAACATTTAAACACTTGTCAAAAGTATCAAAAAATACCAAAAACACCAAAAAAAACCCCACCTAGCAATAAAGTCATAATTTGCCAATTTGGAACTTTGATGCCAAAAGGGACCAGAGAAATGCATTTTCTCATTAGCAAGTTTTAGAAGCCAATGTTTACTATCAGATTTTCTGTAAAGTTCCACAAAGCTTTTCCAAGGTAATTAAATGGTTGCCTTAACCACTGGTTCATGTTTCTAGCAGATGAAGCTGAGGAATCTAAGGGATTCCTGTGTAAATGCAAACTCAGTAGGAAGAATTGTATCTAGAAACAATACCTTATCAGTAACACCTGAGCTTTCTCTTTGAATTATCCATGTGAACAAACATAAGTTGTATTTATTTTTTAAATTAATTAATTAACTAATTTATTTATTTTTGGCTGCGTTGGACCTTCTTCCTTTCTGCATACGGGCTTTCTCTAGCTGTGGCGAGCGGGGGCTACTCTTCGTTGCGGTGCGCGGGCTTCTCATTGCGGTGGCTTCTCTTGTTGCAGAGCACAGGCTCTAGGCACGCGGGCTTCAGTAACTGTGGCTCACAGGCTCTAGAGCGCAGGCTCAGTAGTTGTGATGCTAGTTGCTCCGTGGCATGTGGGATCTTCCTGGACCAGGGCTTGAACCCATGTCCCCTGTGTCCCCTGCATTGATAGGCAGATTCTTAACCACTGCGCCACCAGGGAAATCCCATAAGTTGCATTTATATAACATGTTTTTTTCTGTTGCTTCCACTGTGTTTTCTCAACAACCCTAAGAAGTTAGGGCACATTTTATTGTCATCATTTCACAGATGGAAAATCCATGAAATAAAGAGAGTTGTGACTTGGCCAGCATCTCACAGCTCTTGTGAGAATCAGAAAACAGGTCTCCTGAAAAGGCATAGGACTTTTTCTCCACCAGACCTCCCAGGTTGATATGTGTTCATCATGGACGATAGCCCAATAGAAACCAAATCAAACAAACTGTTTTTGAGTCAGTCTGGGTAAGGTCTCAAGCTTGGGATAAAAAGTCTCAGTTTTATGGGATAAAGAGCAAACTAAGACACACTCATAAAATCCAACAACAGCACCACTGGGGAGAAAATAATTTAAATAGATGAGCAGTTAAAAAATAAATAAAATATTAACTTGGCAATTCCTCTTAATAACAGAAGAGACAAGGTAAGACAGGGTATGACTAAATAACAAATAAGGAGAAAGTCCAAGAAGTGTGATGGCCGTTCAGAGGAGGGAAAGAGTCCAGAGGCTAGAACACCAGAAAGACGGGGTGCAGGAGCTGTCATTTTAGAAAGGGGTAAAATTATGGAATCAAAGTGTCTTATCTGCTCAGCACCCCTCCCTTCTTCTCTGGAAACATTCCCCTTTCTCTGGGGAATTTTTCCTTCCTTTATTCCATTCATCTGAGATTGATTCTAGATGGGACTGCTAGTGATAGCATCCTACACCTTGGCCATTGGAGTGGGCGTGGGACCCAGTTCTAGCCAATTAGAGTTCTTGAAAAAGAAATAACTGTAACTAAGGGAAGGAACCAATCCTGCTTGCATGTAATGTGAGGAGGACCTGCCATAGCCATGGGTTTTGCTCTGTGGAGGAGACTGGGCTTGAGGAAAGCAGCTGATATTAGAGAAGGGGCAAGACGGTATGGGTGACATTGGAATGTGGTTCCAATTGTTCCCAAAGCTTAGCAGAACCCTGCCTTCCCTGCAGGTTATAGTAGCATGGAGTCAATCATTTCCTCCTTAACCCAACGGTGGTCAAGCAGGGCTCCTCTCATTTGCAAGCATGGTCTTGACTATGGGAACAGGTGGAAAGGAAAGAAGAAACTGCCTGCTCTCAGGCAGAGGCTACAGACAAGCTGTGTGGGAAGTGGGGCACAAGACTTCTCTGGGGACAGTGAAGAAAGCAGTATTTCTAGAGGTGGGAATCAGATAAAGGACGAGTAGGACACCAAGCTATGAGCGGCTTGAATTTGAGACGATAGTAGAACGTATCCATGGAGACCCTAAGCTGGCAACCAGGATGTGGAGGTGGGTCTCCAGAGAGAAATTATGACTGATGCAACTATAAACCTTCGGTCTTATATACACTCAGTCAAAAGGACTCCAGCGAGAAAGGGCTTTTGTATGATTTAAAGTGGTTCGTGAATTTAAGGGAATATCATTAATTTTGTTGTGCCATCTGCATGGAGGTAACAGTTGAAGTGGATGTAGAAAATTCTCAAGGGAGAGAAGGGAAGAGAGTCTTGGATAAATGTTCCCAGTTAGTCAAAGACAATAATAAGAACATCAAGGAATTAAGACAAGGCAGGGTCACAAAAGACAGGTAAGCAAAGAGTTTGAAGAGGGAGAGGTTGAGCAGTGGTGAAAAGAACAGGGAAGCCAGTGAGAAGGTTGATGAGAAATTCTATGGGATTTGAATTTGAGGAGCAGGAAGTTACTGATGAATGAACTTGGATGTAGCAAGATGCCAGCCAAAGGATGGAGAGAAGTTACAGGTGTGTGCTGTTGGTGGCCACCCATATTACTTGAACCTTCCAGAGGGAGGCGCTCCTGTGACTTTCCAGTATGGAATCCGCATCTCTGGGCCTGAGGGATTGTTTCCCCAGAACCAAAGAAGGTCACAATGCCCATCAGGTGAGCCAGAAGTAGCAGAGAATTAATACCTGCCAGGAGCAGTCCTTCAGCTTAGGAGCTGGTGTATAAATATCCCAGCTCTCTCGCCTTGCCCTGGGGGTGGGAAAATTCAGAATAGATTCTGCACCATTTCTCAGAGTTTCCCCCCAAAATTACACTCCAGGTGCCCACGGTAGCCACTGTTAACAGTACACTCTTTAATCAGCTGCATTCCTTTTCTTGTCTACCTTCCTAGTCTCCTAACAGTGTGTTTCCTGCACTTCCTAAATATACTACTTGTACTTGAATCCCTGTCTCAATGTCTGCTTCTGAGGGCAACTAAGCTGAGACAAGCGATCATGTAATTTACAGCTCAAACTAGGACCCTTGTGAGAGTGAAAAGGGGAGGGGACATTGTTAATAGTTATGCTCAGACATATGCCTGTAGGTATGCCCACCCCCCACCCCGCAGTTATATGCTTGTCCTTTGAGAAGCTGGACTGGGGACAGAGGAGGAAATGCAAATTTCAAATACCAATTCCTTATGCTAACAGAGAGTGAAGATTTGTGGAGAGTAAAGCTGCCTTTTATTGGGTGAGTATTTGCACCCTATGCCCCACTACCTGGAGGGCTCTGAAAAGGAATATGTCAGCTCAAGAGTGGGAAAACATCTCAGGAGGAGAATGGGCCACAGAAGTAGGTCAGTGTCCGGCCCTCAGGAAAGCGAGGCTCATGCATTTCTGTGATTTTAGTCTCCGAGGCTGCGAGCCATGCCGTCAACCTTAGTCAACAAGGCAGTCATCTTACGGCCTCGTTGGGCACCCCCTTCTTGCTTCCTCTCTGCTTCCATTAGTAAGGTCACTGCGTGCCTCTCTGCAGCTGCACAAACAGACAAACTTCCTCTGACAGCACATCCATGCCCCTCTCTGTGGGTGCCCTAGCCCTAAGGATATCGTCTGGAAACCTGAATCCTTTAATACCCAGGGTCTTTCCACTTCAGATGCTTCCATGTCTATCGTTTTAGCATCTCTCCTCTAAAAAGAGATTTTTTTTCTCTGCAAGAAAGTCTTTGAAGAAAGCCACTCCACCGCGTTGCATGGTTGCCGAGGAGCTGCTGCCGGGGGGAAGCGTGTTCTGGATGTGAAGGTGCTGAGGAAGGACAAGACGCGAACATTTTATCCCCTCCCTGTGCACGTATTAATCCCCATCCCCGCGTTAAGACGCAGCTTCTGTGTGATGACGGTGGTGTGGATGAAGTGTCTCTGACGGGGAGGGACCTCTGCCCTCCAGCACCAGGTGTTGGCCTGTGGTGCCTGCTGTTCCCCGTGGCTCTCAGGACCCCCGTTCCTGGGAGATGCGTCTCATCCGTCTGACAGCTTGCCCTTGACAATCTGGCTTCTGCCGCTCCCCTTGAGCGTGGAGTTGATGAATAAAGAGATAGATTAACACAGGCTATGCCAAGCACCTTCTGTGTATGAACTCATTTCATCTTCACAATTCCACGGAGTGAGTCCTGTTATTAAGCCTGGGCCACAAGTGAGGACTGAGATTCAGGGAGGCTAAGTAGCTTGCCCAGGTTCTCTCAGAGAGTAAAGTTTGCAGTTTGAGCAGCAGAAAAGGAAAAGCCTGTGGGATACTCCATTAGATACAGAGGTAAGGCTGGCTGGTCGGCTGGGCTGGTTAGGAAGGAAATGCTCTGTGGGTCCATATTCCACGGAGTTCTCCTTCGCTGACTGGATTAGAATTCCATTCTGTAGCTATACTGCTGTCCTAGACCTTGAGGCCCGGGGAGACGATCTCCCATGGATGGCCCAGGCAAGAGCTGATCAGACACCACCTTGGCCTCCCTTCCCAGTCCTCAGCTTCGCAGGGTTTTATCTCCTCTTAAAAGCCACGCAGACTTTGTCTATGTGTCACAGGTCAAATGCATGACCTCCTCAGGAAAGGCCCTAAAGACCCTTCTACCCTCCCACTGCCCCTGGATCCTACTCTGCTACATCCCTCTCCACCTGGCCTCTGCACAGAACCTTGCCAGTCCTCCATCATGGTGGAGAGACAGACATGGGGCGAGTGGGCCTGGGCTTCTTTCAGTTAGACCAACAGTCGGCAAGCAGGCCCCTCTCACAGGTGCTTTGGGAGCGTCACACCTTATTCAGAGGGCTCGTTGCTGAGCCAAGCTACCTGCAGCTCCCAAATACACTCATGATTTCCTACCTCAGTGTCTTTGCTCAGACTGTTCTCTCCACCATGAATGACCCATCTCTGAATGTCCAAACTCCATCCATTTGTTAAGGCACAGAACCGTGGCATCACAGTGCCTGATGCCTTCTCGGAGCCCCTCACTGGAAGTCCTCTGCACCCCTCTGAGCCTCTGTCTGTACCCCTCTAAGATCACACATGTGCTGCATTCTTCTTGGAAAAACGGAAGAGATGTATATTTATAGTCATATTTCCTTTTCTAGTCTGTAAGTTCATCAAAGGCTGAATTCAACTGTGCATCTTCAAATGTGCTTAGCAGAGGGCTTAACATGTCGGGTGTTTTTGAATGAAAGAGGAGGGGATACTTAGACAGGGAAAAATGCAATATCTGGCAGGGAAACCTTTGGGAATTGCAAATAACATATTTGCCAAATAGATGATGTCCTTGATCATCAAAACAAATGGAATATTTATACTCCAATGCCTGTCCCTCTGTGGGCATGGGGTCCAGGGTACCTCTGAGAATCCAAATAGATCAACTCTCCAATTCAGAGTCGATTCTATCATTTAATTATATTAGTCGTGGGGGGAGGCTTGAGAGAGACAGTTTCAGAGCCAAAGCTCCCTTGGCTTCTCTTCTCGCTTCCATTTTCCTTTCTGATTAAAAATCAGTGGAATTTTGAGAAGCCAATTCCAAGGCTGTGCAATTTTCCTCTTTTAAAACGTCTGATAATGAATTGATTCCGTAAGATTTGCAGCAGGCTCTTCACTCCTTACTCTTTAGAAGCCGTGCACCTTCCGAGCAGATCTGCGGGTAGTCGTAGTAGCAGTAGCAGTAGCAGTGGTAGTACCAGCAGCAGTATTCATAGTAGCAATAGTAGTAGTAGTAGTACTCACTACTCTGGGCTAAAAAAGATGCCAGAGGAATGGAAACATCTTCAAAGGTAAGTCCCAGACAGCTCATGATTTTGAGTATCACCACTGACTAGCTGTGTAACCTGGGACTAGTGATCTCACCTCTCTGAATCACCGTTTCCTCGTATGTAAAATAGAGCTAATACTTGTAACCACTCCACAGTGTGGTGGTGAGGATTAAACAGGATCGAGCGTTTAGAACAAACAACCCACCACCTGGCACAGAGTAAGTGCCCACTAATAGCTGGCTGTTAGATACACTCTTGAAAAAAAAGCTGAAATAGAACCAAAATGTGAATATCTATTGCTTTTATACAGCTGGTGAATATTTAACTTTTTTTCTGTGCTTCCCACATCGTTTCTGATACTTATCTACATATGTACCTAACTCAGCCGTTGCATCACCAACTACTGTCTCTATTTAAATGGTGAACTTCTAAAAGGCCAAGATCCCTCCTGTTCTATTTGTTTAAGTAGCATGATTCCAGGAACATGTGGGCACTTAATATATTCTTAGCTCAGCAGTTTCTAACCATGGGTCAAAAATCAAATTGGACTGCGGTGGTTCTTAAATGCTTTTGGGGTCATGAACGGTTTTGAGAGCAAAATGAATACCGTGGACCAACTCCCAGAGAAATGCACAGCCAAGCGAACCGTCCATACACTGCATCCCTTCCCTCCCTAGGCCATACACTGCATCCCTTCCCTCCCTAGGCCATACACTGCATCCCTTCCCTCCCTAGGCATGAGGCTCCCGGATCAAAGTCTTTAAACCAAACAAAACCAAAACAGTTCATAAACACTGCCATGTGCCAGGGGCTTCATAAACTACATCTCATTTAAGCTTTAGAAAGATGCCAAGGCGAAGGGACCTCTCCTGCCTTCTGTGTGGGTCCAGAGATGCTAGATGTCTAGTACGTGTGAGGTCAGACAGCTGAGTGTTTTCACCACCCCGCCCCCACACCGGCTCAATAGCCCTCCTTGAGGTGTGGAGGGGGTGGTCTCGTGGGTCCACCAGAGATCAATGGCCGATTCACGGGCGAGAGCATTTTCATGTCAATTCTGCCGGTGAGGACACTTGGGCATCCTGAGAAGGCCTTGTGGGAAGTAAAGGTGGTAAAATCAGGGCACCCCAGGTCATCTGAGCCTGAGGACGCTTTCCTTCATTCTCTCATACATCTGAGCATCGCTTGTGCCAGGCACTGGGCCACAGTCTGATGTATGCCGCATTATTAAAGAGCCCATGGCAAGTAGGCCTGGATTTCGATTCTAGCTCTATCAGTTGGTTGCTGTGTGACCTTAAGGAAGCTAATTAATACCTTGAGCCTCAGTTTCCTTATCCGTAAGGTAAGGTCAATCCACTCTTCATTGTGGGGTTGCCCTACAGATCCAGTGGGCCTACGTTAGGAGACACAGGGGCCTGCGCAGACTGGGTACTGTTCAGAGGTCGCTTGCAGACAAATTGGATCTATTTTAGGTTATCAGACAAGAGACCCTTAGAGAAAAAAATAAAGTCCCGTCCAGGAGAGGAGCCCAGGAAAAAGGGCAGAGGAGGGCCCTGCACTAACACAGGGAACATTAACTTCCTCTTCTCTCCAGACCACTCAGCTGATGTGCCTCTTTGTTTTCGTACCGTAAAGGGCAAAATATTTTCCTGGCAGTTGGAAGCAGAGTTTTACCGTTAATCTTCCCTTTGCATGCAGTTTCACCGAGATCCAAAGTGACACAAAACAAATCCTAGAATTTCACCCCAAGGAGATGGAAAAATACGTGCCTGCCAGACTGGGCAAGGCCGTGTCCAGGCACAGGAGCAAGAAGCGCTTTCATCGGGGGAAGTGTCAGCACACCCACAGCTGTACCCCAAGCCCACACACAAAAGCAGCTTCCCACAGACCTGCCCAAATATTTGAACGCAGTCCTGAAAGAGTGTTTTTAAAATTTCTGGACATCCAAATAGAAAAGACATGCCTAGGAAATACAAAAACTGCCACTGGGGGGCCAGCCAACCGCATGAGCCCTGTCTTCTGTCCCACAGCCTCCATCCGGGGCTACACCTCAAATTTTACCTTCTGGGGCTTGTCAGTTTCCTTCCAGCCACGATGGATGACCTTTAAAATGGATTTCATCGGCCAGTGCAGTCTTGATATCCTGTCCAGATACGGGCACTCAGATGTGGAATGCATCCCCTCCACACTTACAGAACAAAATAAACAGGGAGAGGAGGACCAAGCCAGATCTGCTGGCCCAAAATCTAGTCAGGACTGACTAGAAGTAATCCCTGCCTTGATCAATGGGATGGTTGTTTGGCCACTGAATAGCTAGCTATTGATTGTGCCAACTGGCCTTTCTTTCACACCAGGGTGGGGCTTGGGGTTGGGAGGGTCAGTCTGTCATCTGCATGTGAGCATCTTGGCTGTGGACATGTTCCTGCTGCTTTGAGGCTGCCGAGCCAGCAGGGGAGAGAGAGGAGGGAGGAAGATGCTCCTGACCTGTGCATCCCTCTCTCCACAGCCATGGAGCCATGGGGCTGGTTCCTGTCCAACCTCTACAATGCATGGCTTGGGGGGATGGTGGGGGCGGGACTGACAGCACGCCAGCCTCTCTCTAGTTGATCTCTAAGCCGCTCTCCCAACCCCTTCCAAGGAAGCTCATCCCTCTTCCCCCATCAGCGAAGGAACAAAAGCCTTTTCCCATAATGATTCAGGGATAAGCAACCCCCCCCAAGAAGTCACAACCTACCAGTTCCAGTCCAGTTGGGCTCATCTGAGACACCTGTTGCCTAAACCCACAGGCCCTACCCACTGCCTAGCATGGCTGAGAGCAGAGCCAGCATTTACATTGACCCTGTCATATGCATCTCCCCATTTAATCTTCATTCCAACCCTAAAAGGAGGAGGAAACAGAAGCAGAAGGTTGAGCAGCACTCCCAAGTCACCCAGCTGAGAAGCAGGGAGCAGGAATTTGAACACCCCTCCCTCCCCAGTTGGGCGGCCTCCCCCTGGTTGGATGAGCCAATGGCCCCTCTGAGCTGCAGTTTTCTTGTCTGCAAAGTGGGTTGTTCCGATATTTGCATGAGTTCACGTCTGTAAAGAGCCTCACCATGCTTGGCACGAAAGGCCTTTTCCTCCAGTCAAGTAAATATGTGAGCACTGGTGGAAGATGCATGTTGGATAAGGAACGTTTTCAGGATATGAAAGTGTATGAAGTTTATCTTCTCCGCCCAGATATAGCCTGACCTTTTGGAGCACATTTTATTGGTCAGAGAAGAGGCTCACCACCCTCTCATCTCACTGCCCCTATGCCCAGCATTCTCCTGTATCCTGTTATCCTGTCACAGAGGGAAACATCCAAGATGGCAATCCCATGGGAATGTTGGGCAAGCGTGCTAACTATGAGGTCTGGGGCATCGGAGTTTTTAAAAAGGCCATAAGGAACGCTTGTCTCTAAAGGATGTGATTACTGTGGTGGATCTGAGGCACTGAGACATCTGGGGTTCTGCCGTTTAGACGACCTGTGCAGAAACACGGTCCTCAAGCAGTCGTAAACCAGAGGCACCACTGACCAAGAACCAGCAATGGCCCATTTGTGAGAAGTGCAAGTGCAGACAGAAATAAGGTAGAAGAAGGGTTGACCCTGCATTACCAAGTCCCCCCACTCACTCCCAAGCAATAAAGATTTCTGAAAGGGTACGTGAACTGGAACCCATTCTGGGCGGTGAAGCAGAGGTCTTGAGTTCAAGTTCTCCGTGCCTAGTCCAGACCCACTTGCTCCGGCTGCCAGGCTCTCCAAGCAGCGTCCTCTAATGCCTCCCCTCTTGGCTTGCTCCCCGCTCACCCTTGCCCTTGTGACGGACTGACCTGGAGCCCCTGGGTCATCACTGGCGCCTCCTACCCTTGGCTTCCCCACCTCACCTCCACAAGGTGTCTCTCGGACACTTGATCACAGTGGTGAGCCACACTGGGCGTGACACCTCGTGGCAACTGCGGGGCCCAGGCCCGGCAGGGTCTCCCTGACCAACAGGTCTCCCCACTTGCCCTCCTTCTCTTTTCCTTCTAATCTGTCCCACAGCTGCCAGAGGAACCTTTGTAAAGAACTGCTGTAACTGTATCACTTGCTCCCTCCCTTCCTCTTAGCCCCGACACTATCAGCTAGAAAAACCCAGAAGGATAAGGGCCTCACAGCATTGAAGTGAGGATTAAAGGCCAATGACTTTATGGATTCCAAGCACTGGGCCTGGTAACATATGCACATCATCCTTTCTGATCTTCTCATCAACTCTGTAAGGAAGATTCTTTTCCTAAAACCATCTTGTAGCTGAGGAAACCCGAGGCCCAGAGAGCTGAAGAGATCTGTTCATGATCTCTTGATGACTGTGGGCAAAACTGAGACTCAACTCCAGGTCCCTCTGAGGCAGGAGATAGATGGAACCCAGGCTGAGCTGCTGGAATCTGTCTCCTGTATCCTTGGATACAGTATCCTTGGACGGATACAGTATCCTTGAACAGATACTCCAAGATAAGATAATGGCAGGAACAGTGGAGAGCTGAGCCTTGCCCAGATAAGAGATAAAGAGACCACATATTTCGCATTCTCAAGGTCAGGGAGACCTTCCTGACTACACATGCACAGAAAGGCTCCTAGGGGGCCAAAAAGGAAGGGGGTGCCACCCCATAATAGGTGATGTCAACCTACCCACAGGCCTCTTCGCTAGAATCCACCTTGTCTAAGAGATACTCGCACACACAGAGGAGGACCCTGAGATATACCAAATACGGAATCAGGATCAGGCAAAGCAAGATGATTGGTCAGAGGAAACCTGGAAGAAGTGCCCCGTGTAAGTGATTTAAACTACCACGAGGGCACGACTCTCTCTGAGCCTGCCTGTGTGTGCCTATTGACGCGTACTTTTTTCCTCCTAATAAACACTTTACTTGTTTCACTGTTTTCCATCTCTTTGTTGAAATTTATCCCTACAACGCAGACAAGCCAGGGCCTTGTCACTGACCCTGGACATCTTGGTCTAGTGGCTAGGATCCGGTTCTCTGACTGCCGCGGCCTGACTTCCATCTCTGGTTGGGGAACTGAGACCCGGCTTCAAGCTGCTGCAGGCCGAGGCCACCAGAGATCACTTCTGGTTTCAAAGTCTGACTCTGATGTCATAAGCCTCGCTCAATGGTTCCCTTCTTTGTAAATGTAATGGCTGGTGTTCTCCCCTCCTCAGAGACATGCTTGGAGAATCAGATGAGTTATAAACCCAGAATGGGAGGCCTGGGAGGGGCCTCAGAGGTCATCTGGCCCAATCTCCTCATTTTACAGATGAGGAAACTGAGGTCCAGAGAGGCAACTTACCCAGGACCCCATAGCTACTGCCAGAACCTGGAGCTGTACGTTTCTAAACACCCACTTGCTTTATTGTGAAAGATAGCATGCATACAGAAAGTAAAATGGCTTAATGCAATACTGAAAAATGAACACCTTTGTAACCACCAGCCACGTCAAGCACTAGAACGTTTCAGAGAGCCATGCGTTTCCTGTTGGAGCCGAAAGTATTCGGGGAGGATGGAGCGGTGAGACCGGGTGCTGAGAGGAGCGGTTACCTGGGGCGTCTCCCTGTGAGTCCTGGGCCCTGGCAGTGGAGGAGGAAGAGAGGGACCCAGACCCACAAAAATATAGTAAGTCATTTAGAAAGTTGCAGACAAGGAAGTAGTAGCCTGTATTTTTAGCATAAGCATTTACTGGAGATGGGTGCTTTTAGATAAGGATGGTGGAGAAACCTGGACCAGCCACTCACTCTTTAATCGGATCTTTTACTAAAGTTACTCAGACTAACCAGACACCATCGTAAGCACTTTTGAATATGAAATCATTTAATTATCACTTATAGCCCCACAAGTTAGATATTATTGTTAGCCCCACTGTACAGATAAGGAAATCAGTGCAGAGAGGTAAATTTCCTTGCCTAAAATGCCCTGGTACTAAAGAGGCCCAGTCAAACCCAGTTATGTGTTTGCCTAAAACTTTTTTCTTCTTTTCTAAGTGGATTCCTCACCACGTCTCAGTTTGCCCATCAGCAAAATAGAATAGTTACACAAAGCATAGCACTGAATGAAAGCACTGCCTTCTCCTCAAGAGTCCTCTTAACGTCAAGTACTGTAACTTATTAAGGTACTTATATAGTGTTATATTTGAGGAGAACTAAATTCCTGTGTTTTTAAAGAAGCATAGTTATTCAAGATAGAAAAATGGGACCTGAATAGAACTTTTCCTCACAGTGGAGTAAGACATAGTTAATTTTAAATTTAGGAGACCAAGAAAGACCAATTTGAAGAACAAGGGCTTAAACTGGATTAACTTTACAACAATTGTAACATGAACTAAATGATTGGGGAAATTGGAATAACTTAGTTCCCAATGGGTTAGACTATACTATTTGCAAGTGCCTATACCGTATGCAAGTGATCAAAACTTACACCATATTGTAAGGTAAAGCATGTCCAAACTACCATTTCAAAGTACTTGCTGGTTTAATTAATGATAATTTATTCCCAAGTTAGCATCCTCATCTACATTTGCAAAATGTACTTTACTTATTTCACTCATTTGTGGCTCTAGCATTGGTTGAGTTATTATAAAAGGATTTCTAAGTATGTACATGATCAGAAAGCTACGTGTTAGAGCAGATATGAACGTAGAACATACAACTTTTGACCCAAGGAATTCGTGGAAAGCCCCAAAGCACCGTGGAAGCAATACATCAGCAGTGTTTACAGCCTGCACCTTGAAACAGGTGCGTTGGAGACAGAAGACAAACTTTGAAATCTCTACATATGGACTTAAACTTTATACTAGTTGCTAGAGCTGGAGGCGACTTTAGAACTTGCCTGGCCCTTCTTCTAATTTTTTTCTTTTTTTTTTGGCCACACTGCAGGGCTTGCAGAATCTTAGTTCCCCAACCAGGGATTGAAGCCCGGGCCCTGGCAGTGAGAGCGCCGAATCCCGACCACTGGACCACTAGGGAATTCCCGTCCTTCTTCTAATTACAGATGTAGAAACTCTGGTCAAAGGGAGCTCACGTGACTCAGTGGCAGAACCAGAATGGCACCCAGCCCAACTGAATTGGGTCTTCCCTGTGTCACAGGACCTCTCAGCCTCCTGCTGACCATTTGCCACTACCTTTTTTTTTTTTAATCCACTGTTCTTTTTTTTTCATGTCTGTAGTAACAAGAATGGTTATAGGATGCCACCAATACATAGCAGGATGGGTGAAACCTTTTAGTTTTGATATACTGATTTTTATAACTAAGATTTAAAAGAGGAGAGCACGTATATAACATTAGCAAACATTTTTCATTGTAGCTACCATGTGTCACACATTCTTCTACGTGCTTCAGATACAACAACTCAGTGAACTGTCACAACAATCCCATGAGGTACACTTTATGATTAACTCCATTTTCCAGGTGAGGAAATTGAGGCATAAAGGACATAAAGTTAATACGTGCCAGAGTTGGTACTTGAACCCAGACACGGCCCCCAGAGTCCCTCCCTTGACCGTTGTACTGTACTACCTTTCTGTCAAGTCAACATTGCCTAAACAGGATCAAACTAGTCAAAAAACTCATGCGAAAAATTTCCTATTTCTGTTGCTCCCAGGTCTCACAGACTGCAATTAATTGATTCTTTGGGGTTCATTTACGCTGGGAAACGTGAGCTCATTTAGATACATCTAGAAGCCAGTGAGGAAAGAAACGGCCAGGTGGAAAACCCAGATCCTTAAGTCATGCACCACAGGGATAGGGCTTTGACGCCAACCGGCTGGGAGTTCCCTTCACTCCAGTATTCTGTTTAAAGAATAAATTCCTAAACATTTCAGAGGTAAAAGCATTTTAAAGACAATCCAGTCTTCTTTTCCCCTATTCTTGTCACTTAAAAAAAAAAATTTGTTAATGGAACAGATGCCTAGAAAGGGCCACAGTCTGATAACTCTTGCAAGGTCTCCCCCGTTTTCCTACCCTCTGCAAAATCAGATCCTCTGAATACAATAATAATAGAGCTGCAACTGGATTTCCGTTTGAGGTACAAGATTGTTGAAAGGAAAAGCAATTAGGGCTTGTCATCCCCAGCCTCTCAACTACAGTGTAAATGTGATGGGTCTGGGGAGTGAGGATAGTCTTGGTGACTTAACTGAACTGCCAGCCACACTAGCTTGTGTTGATAAAATCATTACGTATTTTCTCCTGTAGATCACTGGGGCCTGAACTTTCCCGACTTACTTCTTGAATCCCATAGCACATGATTTCCACGTCGTAGGGGCTAGGAAAGAGTTTATTATTATATTTGTTCTCTCAAACTGTCCCACAGTTAATGCTGTTTTTACTCAGTAGTACGTTCCTATCTCCTGGCATTCTAAGGACATAAGAGTTAGAGATGAGTAGCCCAGAGGCAACCGTGGTCCATCGCATAGTGGGATTCAGGTGATCTACAGTGTCCTCATTCCATTGTGCTTGATCAACATCATCTACGTTTGGGCTAATGATAAGTTGTCAGTAAGTAGGTAATTTGGACCATTTTGATCAGGTTGTGATTTATTTTAAGTTTCTTTTTAAAGTTACATACCATAAAATTCACTTCTTTGAAGGTACAGTTCTATGAGTCGTGACAACTGTATACCGTCAAGTAAGCACCATAACACTCCAGTTACCTAACAGTGCCACCGCCAGCAAAATTCCCCTCATGCTTCTCCTTTGTAGTCAAACCCTCCCCAATCCCAAACTCCTGGAAATCACTGATGTGTTCTCTATCTGCATATTGAATTTTGAGAGTCCTTTATATATCCTGGATAAAAGTTGTTTGTCAGATACATGATTTGTAAATATATTCTCTTAGTCTGTGACTTATCTTTATTTTCTTTTACGGAGCAGAAGTTTTACATTGTGATTAAGTCCACTTTATCAATTTCTTTTGTGGATTGTGTTTTTGGTGCTGTTATCTAAGAACTCTGCCTGACCCAAAGTCAGGAAGACTTTCTCCTATGTTTTCTAAAACTTTTATAGTTTTACATTTAAGTCTATGATCAGTTTTGAATTTATTTTGTATAAAGTGTGAGATAAAGGTCAAGGTTCATTTTTGTTGCTACTACTATATTTTTTGTTATATTTTTAAAACAGGAGTCAGTATTACCTATTTCTTCAGAGGAGACAAACCACAGAGCAGTTTATTTTAATATTTTTAATAGGCTGTATATGCATATCTTACAGAATTTGGGGTATACAATGAAAAATAAGTCTCCCACCTTGGTCCCATGGGTCACGTAGATGCTACCATCCCCCTATCCCCCTCAACCGATACCATTGTTATCGGTTTCTTATGTATCTTTCCAGGAATAATTTATACATTTACTATTATGTGTCTTTTTAAATAAATGATAACAAACTATTCTTACACACACAAAAGAAGAAATAGAACATTCCAGCATGCCAGAAACCCCTCTCATCCCCCTTTCCCCGTCTCCTCTTCAAGGTAACCACTATCCTGACTTATAGGAATCATTGACTTGCTTTTCATTATGGTACCGTCACCATCCCTGAACACTATAGCTTAGTTTTTCCTAACCTTGAATTTTACAGTGTAATATCACAGTACATAGTCCTTTGTGTCTAGCTTCTTTCATTAAATATCAGGTTTGAGAGTTTCATTTACATTGTTGAATGTAGCTGTAGTTTAGTGATTTTCATTATTTTGTAGTATTTGTACTGGGTTAAAGGGTGTCCCAAAATTCATGTCCACCTAGAATCTCGGGATGTGGCCTTATGTAGATAGGGTCTTTGCAGATGTACTCATTTAAAATGAGGTCATACTGGATTGAGGTGGACCCTAAGTTCTATGACTGGTGTCCTTACAAGAAGACACAGAGAGGAGAAGGCCATGATAAGACAGAGGCAGAGGCTGGAGTGATGCAGCCACACGCCAAGGAAGCGGAAGACTGTGGGCAACCACCATAAGCTGTGGGAGAGACAAAGCAAAACCTCCCTCCAAGCTGCCAGGAGGGACCAACCCTACCTACATCTTGATTGTGGACTTCTAGCCTTCTGAACTGGGAAGAATAAATTTCTGTGATTGGAAGCCACCCAGTTTATAATAATTTGAGTCTAATATGGTATTCCACTACCTTTTGAGTCTAATACAGTATAAATCAGCCACAATTTGTTTATAAATATACCTCTACTTCTGATCCATTCTGTAGCTGAGATAGTTTGGTTAGTTTCAGGTTGGGAGCAATTATGAGTAACACCTCTGGGAACACGGTAGTTCACGTGCCCTGGTGCAAATGAAAGACACACCTCCATTGTACCACACTGTTTCCTGAATGCTCACCCTTGGATGGCTTCGTCAGTAGAAATTCCTGGTCCCAGTCCTGAAGCACACTCAGGTGAAGGAAGAAAGGACAACAGTGCAATCAGCAGAGACCTTCTGGTGATGACTCTCAACTGCCCCAGCTCCAGCCCAAGCTTCAGAATCAGGGGACCCTCGACCTCTCCTGCCTGACGCCTCCTCCATGACTACATCCCTGGCCTTGCTGTGGCCCTGACCCTGGCCATCACTTCCTGTTTGCAGGACACCCCACACACAGTGACTTTGGCCTTGTGTCTGCTCTCTGATCTCCCTTTCAGTCCCTTTCTTCCTTTGCTGGTTGACTGGGTTTGGGACTGGATCCTGCTCTATTGTCTGTCCCATGGACTCAGCCAACACGTCTCAGATGGAAAGTCCTGAACAGTGGGTCCCTCGTGCAAGGAGAGGCTTTTTGAAGTATTTTCTCTCCACTGAGCAGGAAATCCATTGGCTTTAGAGAATGGCCTCCCCAGGGACGGTGGAAGGTTGAGGGCCGAGAATGCAGGCATCTTGGGGCAGATGAGGTAAATGGCATTTGCAGTAGAAATGGAGATGCCAGTGCACATGGCTGCCACAGCATCCCCCAGTGGCAAAGTCACAGGGAAAAAAGAATGTGTGTGTCAGCTGCCAAAGGGCTGAGGTAAACGACTGCCTTCACCCAGTGCCCGCTCCTCAGGATGAGTCACTTCCTAAACTTCCAGAGCTGTGACTACGACTGTTTATCTGACACGAACACTGAACTTGTTTTCATGGCTGCAGTACTATCCCAAAGTACACTGGGTTGCCTTTTTCCTGAGTAACAACATCCTCTTGTTATGAATTCTGTATTTCATTTGGAACTATCTTCATAGCATTTGTATTATTCTGTACAACTTCTGGGAAATTGTGAAAATAGAAATATTGAGGTAGATAGAATTCTTTTTTTTTATTTTTAGGGATATTCTACTGTTTTGATTTTGAAATATGATGACAGATCTGTGGTTCACTCCACCCGTCAGTGCTCTGAAACCAGGAGTTGAGTATTGGTTCTGTGAGGATTTCAGCAGCCAGTATTCATTCACTGTTGCTCGAAGTTCTCCTACAGAGAAGTTCTAGGGAGGTGGTGAGTGACAGGGGTATAGCTGAGAACCGAAATGCTTAGGTTCATGGTAATGCAAACATTTTTGTAAAGAACCATGCGTTCTCAATGCTGCCAATGCCTTATCTCCCAACTCATACGTTAAGGGGTGAGGGTGGGAGTACCAGTGAAGGTGTGACCAGGGAGGCAGAACCATGATGAGTAAAATGGAAAAACATAGATTTGCTCTATAGGGATATATGGTGGGAGATGATGAAGATGTCCGTGCAGGGCTGTTACCTCTGTATTTGGTGGGGATCAATCCTGAAGTTGCTGTAGTTTGTCAGGCCAGGCAGTTTGGAAGGAATTCTGAGAAATGTAGTTCTGGTAGCTAAGTTAACACTATACAAAGCCATCCCCGTGGTGGAGTCAGAAGCACCAGGCAGATGTTAAGTCCAGAGTTCTGTTACGTAGGCGTCGCTAAGCTAACA
Source organism: Aethalodelphis obliquidens (assembly GCF_003676395.1). Taxonomy (NCBI): domain Eukaryota; kingdom Metazoa; phylum Chordata; class Mammalia; order Artiodactyla; family Delphinidae; genus Aethalodelphis; species Aethalodelphis obliquidens. Next base: position 10,089,715 of record NW_020838000.1, read on the forward strand.
TGCATATACCACTTACCACATGCCAGACACTCTTGTAAGCACTTGATATGTATTCACTTGTTTAATCCTCTCAACAATCCTACGAAGTAATTTTTTTCATTATCCCTATTTCACAGATGAGAAAACTGGTACATGAAGAAGGTCACGAAGCTAATAAACGACAGGCAAATCCTAGTACAGTAGCAGGAATGCGGGGAAGTCTTTCCTTATTTTTTTATGGCCTGTCATTCTTTAATCCTGAATCTTGCTTTGTTTTACTTTTCTATTGTTAATATACTTGTCCCTCTCCTTATGAGACTTTGAGGGGTTCTGACGGAATTTTCTCATGAATGCATTATTCCGGTATGATTGTAGCTCCCCTCTACCCTGCAAATCATATGAAAAAGAAACCTGTGTCTTTTCTCATCTTCTCTTCATTCCTGGCTTAAAATCTTCTTATTTTCTCTGTATTCCAGAGTAGAAATCTTTGCATGGGAAGAATTCACCAGAGTATTAACTAGGTTCACATCTGAAAGTCGTATAAGGAGGTAACTAAGAGTATGGAATTTAGAGCCAAATTTGAATTTCATCTGCACTGGGCACTAGCTGAATGACCTTGGCAAGTTGGGCTATTATTATTATCTGTTTCAGTCAGTTATTGCTACGTAACAAATTAACTCAAATCGTGGTTTAAACAACAATTATTAACTCTTGCTCCTGTGTCTGAGGGTTGGCTGTGGGTCTGCTGATCTAGGCTGGCAGTACTTGAGTGGCTCTGCTTCAAGTTAAAAGTCCAGCTGGGCTTGGCATCTCACTGATTTGGGGCTCATGGGGATCCATGTGTCTTGATGGTTGCTAGGAGGCAGCAATTCCCCAGGACAAGCTTTTCTCATGGTAATACAAGAGGTACAGAGAGAGACAAGGAGAATCAGGTACTACCCCTTAAGACTAGGCTCAACTCTTTCCACCCCGTTCCATTGGCCCAAGCACAAGTCTAGGTCAGGGAAGTACAAATATACAAGGCAAATATAGATGGCAGAGGGTGTATACAGCGGGAGGGGGAAGGACTGTAGCCAATCATGTACATTATTTAATAACATTTTTATTATTAAAAGGCAAACAACCATCCTTAGGTTCTCCTTGAAATATATTTCTAGATCGCGGAAGTTTAACTTTCAGAAGAAAAGCAGAAGCGAGTGGCTATTTCAGATTCGGACAGTTGACTAAGTGGTCAACATCCAGAGAAGAATTTTAGGCATGTTTCTCTGCTCTCTTCCCAACACCTCTAGGTCAAATTCCACCTCATGATATCCATCCTCTATCTCTGTGATCCACGGGCATAGGTCCATTGGTTGATGTCATCTGTATATTGGTATTCCTCCAGCATCGATTCTGGTGTATTTGCAGACTGACCTAGGAGACAGAGGGTCCATTCTAGGTTCTCACCAGCTTCCATTTCCTTTATAAACATCTCCCAAAGACATTTTGGCCCCACACGTAGAAGTTGGACCATCATTCGCAAGGATTTTGGGGACAGATTGTGCCTCTAGGGAGAAAAGTCTGCTCTATCCTTTTGACTCAGGTGTGTCAGAAGCACACAGCTTGAATTTTCTTGCTTCTATATGTCTGCATCCTATATATTCTTATTTACTTGTACATGAATCGTTTGTTCAAAAATGTTTTGTGTTCACGGTGGGGAGTGTCATCCACATTTCCTCTCTTGGGTGACCTTTATGCATGTTTTTTCTTCCTGGAAAAATTAAAAACATTTTTTGGAGCTGAATGAACATTGGTCAGCTGAGTTCCCTGTAATTGCGGCAGGAACATTTTACTTGCAGAAGTCTTCACAAAAATAGCATCAAGTCAAAACCAAATCCCATTACCAATTCCCAGGATACTACAAACTCCTGGAGGAAAACAAGTCAGGCTGCCTTCACATTTTAATAATCACAAGGCCTGGCCCAGTTGGAATTCAAATGATCTTTGTTAATTAACTGAGTAAATTCCAAACCTCTGTGACACAGAGTCCGTTGTGGCGACGCTTCTGAAAATAAGAACACTGCCAGGTTGAGCTGCTGTGGATGTAGGCGTTATTTTCTAGGGAAGGATCAATTCTAGGCAAAACCATGACACAGACAATTCTCTTCAGATTTCAGAGTCTCGATTCCCTAGGCCCTCCTTCTCAAAACGCTGCTTCCCTATATTTCTCTGGCTTCTTCCCATGGTGCAAAAATGTAAATAAGAAAAAAAATAAAAAAATAAAAATAAAAACAACAACAACAACAACAACAAAAAATGTAAATAAGGCTTAAGGCTATTTGTTTATTTTTTATCCACAATGATTTATCCAGCATCTATTAGAAGTCTGGTACTATGTTGGTTTTAGGGATTAAAAAGTCAAACACAGGGCTTCCCTGGTGGCGCGGTGGTTAAGAATCTGCCTGCCAATGCAGGGGACACAGTTTCGACCCCTGGGCCGGGAAGATCCCACATGCCATGGAGCAACTAAGCCCATGTGCCACAACTCCTGAGCCTGCGTTCTAGAGCCCGTGAGCCACAACTACTGAGCCCACGCACCACAACTACTGAGCCCACGCACCTAGAGCCTGTGCTCCACAGCAAGAGAAGCCACCGCAATAAGAAGCCTGCTCACCACAACGAAGAGTAGCCCCTGTCGGCTGCAACTAGAGAAAGCCCGCGTGCAGCAACAAAAACCCAATGCAGCCAAAAATAATTAAATTAAATAAATAAATTTAAAAAAACCAAAAGTCAACCACAGCAGGGTAACTGCCCTTAGGCAGTTAATGGGGGATATGTACAGTATAATGGGGGGTATATACGTGTAAACATATGATGATTACACAGTGTGACAAATTCCCTAATGCTACAGGAATCCAGAGGAGGGACCCCTAGTCCTTCCTGGAAGAGGTGACATCTGAGCTGATGCTTGGTAGACAAATAAGAACTGGGGTTGAGGTGCAGTTCCAGCAGAAAGAACGGCATGTCCAAGGACTCACGCTGGAGAGCAGTGAGCATTCTTGGAACACCGGGAGTTCACCATGACTGCGGAAAATAATGTCTATTCGGGTGTGGCCGAGCTGTGGCCAGAGAGGGAAGCAGAAATGGATCATGCTTGCACCTCTTAAGCTGTCTTGCAAAGTGTCGATTTATCCTGAAGGCAATGCAGAGTCGTTGAAAGTTTGTAAATAGGAAAATGACCTGATCAGATTTGTGCTTTAAAAAGATACAGGCATGAATCAGGAAGACCAGTTATGAGACCATCGCAGTGATCAGGCAAGAGATAAGTGGCTTTGTCTGGAGGCCCCTGCAGGTCAGCTGTGACACAGGATTTCACCGTCCAATGCCCCACACAAGCTCTGGTCTATGTGCCTTTAACACATTACAAGCTTTGGCTACTTGGTTCACACTTGACTTAAATAGCCTTCTTTGGTGATCATTTCATCCTGCCAAGTTTGGAGTTTACAGCCTACTATGTTTGATAGCTTTTCAGTACATAGTTTTCAGACTTTTAATTTCTTTTTAAATGGAAAACTGTGGGAATTTTTCATGTTTGAAACCTGAGAGTGCATGAATGACTTAGTTCAAACTTCTTCCAAAATATTGACTTTGGGTAAAGACCAACTATCCAAATTCCAGGCTGGAGCTCAAGAATGGGTTGGACATCTTTGTTGCTTCTTCTCCTAAAAAAACAAAATAGGAGAGAGGAAGAAAGTGAATGGAAAAGAAAACAAGAGGTTTCTCCTTTCATCATTTAAGAATTAATATCTGAATAATAAAATAATATCCACGTGAACTTCTCTAATTCTGTAGAAAACGACAGTATCAAATTCTGAGTCCTCAGATCAAAATATCACACTCAGTACTGCCCATCACACTGAGTCCTCTCCTGCCCTCCAGGCTGTGCCTGCATCCTCTCCCTAAACCACCACCATCACTAGAGAAAGGTCCCAAGCAAGAGTGGCCTGGGCTGCTTGTCACTGGGATATAAAGGAGTTCTGTTCTAATGATTCTTTACAAAGAAGCAATGATCAAGTAAAATGAAAATTTTGCTCTTCACTTTCCCAGGCCTGGCTACCTGTACCTGATTCTGAAGCTCTATAAGGCCACGTGTCATGCAATGGGATATAACCTATTTGCTGTCCCCTCACAACACCCCTATACTTGGATTCTGGACACTGGAAATTTAGGGGCTCTTCTGCACAAAACCACCCTAAAACATAGGGATGTAGAACAAAATGGTTCATTATTTCTCACAATGCTGTGGATTGACCAGGCATTCAAATGCCTCACTGGTGCTGGCTGGGATGTTGGGATAGTTAGGAGGAACTCAGCGGCTTCACGCACGTGACTGACAGTCGGTGCTCAGTGTCAACTAGGAGCTCAGTGGGGGCTTTTGGCTGGAGACCTCTGTTCTCCTCCATCTGGGTCTTTCTCATGCTTAATTGGGCTTCCTCACAATATGGCAGCTGGGGTCCAAGAAGGGATGTTCCAACAGGTGAAGATGGAAGATGCTATTCTCTTACATAGAGTACTTCTGCTGTGTTCCATTGGTTAAAGCCAGTCACACAGCTAGTGCAGATTTGAGGGGAGAGGAAATAGACTCTAGTTCTTGATGGAGAAATGGCAGGGAGACATTGAGCATGTGGGATGGGAGATAGAATTGTGACCATCTTGAGCAGTAAGAAGAGGAAAGTCAGTCATTAGAGGCTGTGTGGACAGCTGACTTAGAAGTCTGAGATCTGGATGGTGAAGGGTCAGACTCAGGGGTCCCAGGGGAAGGATCAGTGAGTAGCTAAAGCACTAAGCCATTTGTTAAGGAGACCTTTGCTAAGAACAAGCCCCCTGGGACTTCCCTGGTGAGGCAGTGGTTATGAATCCGCCTGCCAATCCAGGGGACACGGGTTCAAGCCCTGGTCCAGGAAGATCCCACATGCCATGGAACAACTAAACCCGTGCACCACAACTACTGAGCCTGTCCTCTAGAGCCCACGAGCCACGACTACAGAGCCCGCGAGCAACAACTACTGAAGACCGCGTGCCTAGAGCCTGTGCTCTGCAGCAAGAGAAGCCACCGCAATGAGAAGCCCACGCACTGCAATGAAGTGTAGCCCACGCTCGCTACAACTAGAGAAAGCCCGCATGCAGCAACAAAGACCCAACGCAGCCAAAAAGAAAAGAACAAGCCCTCTACTAGCCTTGTTTCCTGAAACGTGGTTATAAATATCCTTCCTGTAAAAACTCTGTCAGTCTCTTTCATTCTGTCCAAGCATACAACCTGATACTGAGGGAAGTAGTCATTATAGTTTCCTTCAAAGTAAGTTGCCAAGCTCTGGTCATGAGAGCCTGGCCACAGTGGATAGACCCAGAGCCCAGGCGGGAGAAGCTGAACCAGGGGAGATGGCAGCCAATGAGAGGCCTCGCCTGAAACCCCATCCACCACGACCAAGTCTTATTGGTGGTGATTCCCCAATGTGCTCAGGTCCTTGTCCTAGGGAAGTGTTAATGCAAAAAATGAACTGAGAGAAGGATGGAGAAACAGGAAGCTGCCAATGGTGAAGACAACGGAGAGGGAAGCAGAGGCGAAAAGCAGCTGAATCGTGGGGGTGGAGTCAATGGGATAGAAAGGAATGGGCGTCCCATTCTGGGGAACAAGGTGTTCAGGACACCAGAGCAACTGCTGGCTTGAATAGTGGACCCGTTAACAGTTTCCTTTGAAACTGGCCTCATCTCCTGGGGTGCACCTCTACCACCCATGCTCCTGCCTCACTGGCCTTACGTTCCTGAAACTTACCAAAGCTCTCACGTAAGGGCCTCTGTACCAGCTGATCCCTATGCCTAGAAGATTCTGCCCCAAGACCTTCTCCCAGCTGGCTCCTTTGAGCTTTCAAGCCTTGGTTATGATGCTAGCTCTTCAAAGAAGTCTTCCTGGACCATGCAACCTGGAGTAGCTTCACACCCTTCTCCCTTGTCTCCCTCAGGCATATCAACAGATTCTTTTCTTCATAGTACTTACACCATCTGAAATTACCGTGTTCATTTACATATGTTTTTATTATTTATCAACCCTCACTTGAGTGGAAACTCCATGCAGGCAGGGCCCTTGTGGGTCTTGTGGGTCTTATTCACCACTAGACTCCACAGAACCTGGAACACAGTGTGACACACAATCGGTGCCCAATGTTTGTTCAGCTGGGCATTCCCCTTTATTCCTCATAAATTGAAGACACCTCACACCAAGAGGGTCAAGGCCCCAAAAACCTACACGGTAGAAGACTTTGTGGTGAGGAATGGCAAGGTGGCCAAAACCGTAGACGCCCTCTACATTGACGAATATTTAAGTTCCCTAAAAATAGAACAGAAACTGTTCCCAAAACAACAGCAAAACTAAGGGCATTTTGTGCCCCTGTAATTAACAATATGACATACTTTCCATTCACACCCAAGGACGGTCACGATGAGTCAAGTAATTTCTGGAACTTTTCGAGGCCCTTCCTTCCCTCAACAGCCCACCGCTTGCCCTCTTGCCACCACAAACATACATTTTAAAGTAACGTTTATCAATATGTTTGGATTTGCAGACGATATGCCAAAACTGTGTGCTTATTTCTCTGAGTCTGTTCCTCTAAGCAAAAGTCCAACGTCCAAGGCATTTTACCCACTGGATCCTATAGGCAGAGCGTCTGAGGTCCAAAGCTTTTGAAAGCCTTCTGGAATGTCTGGGACCTGAAAAAAAATGATATTGTCTCTCAGAATAAATATAATTCAATAAATGTGTGAGTTAAATGCATGCAGCACAGTATGTGATGTCTGCTTGTCCACTGCACGGCGTTCATGTACTTCCCAGAGGGCAGAGGGCAGAGGAAAGAAGCTGACCCTTGAACGACCAGGTTTGAACTGTGCAGGTCCACTTACACTTGGATTTTTTTTCAATCGTAAATACTACAGTACTCCAGTCTGAGGTTGGTTGAATCCGCGGATGCGGAGGAAAGACTGTAACTTACACGTGGATTAATCCCCACATTGCTAAAGGGTCAACTGTCCCTTTTACTATTTTTGGGGTGGGGGGATGCTATCAAAGGCAGTGTGCCGAGCGTTGCTGAACATCTTACATTGGCTCTCACGCTATTTGGGGTCCCTAAACCATGGCTGACGTGGCCTCATCTACACGTGAATCCATCTATGTATGAAATCCTTGCCACACTGACAAGGTCTAGAGAAGCCAACAAGCATGTACTTGAATTTGTGGTTAGGGCTTATTGTGTGATCTGAGACTAGGATTCCCAATTCCAGTCTCAGGGACACCACGTCCCATTTTTCCTATAAGTACACTTGTCAGATCCCATGTCCCTGTTTTGGTTCAGAAAACATGGCTAAGTATAGAGGATGGGGTCTGAGAGTGACTGAGGAAAGTGAGGGGGGTGTCAGGGTCAAGATTCCCCTGACTGCCCCCAGGCTGCCGCTCTCAGCCCACTCTCCTGCCTCTGTGTTTCCCAGTTAAAGCAGCAATAGGGGATTCAGGACACATCCAGAGAGTCTTCTGGAAGTTTTAGGAACTAGATTAGGAAGGAGAGGAGGAAGGAGTCTGGGGGAAGGTTTCAGAGGTAACAAAACCTTATACAAATAGTGGAGGGGAGGGTACTTAATGGGAAAAGTCCTGGGAGTCCCTCAGAGGAGGGCCTTGAACCTCAATTTTCCATACAAAGTTATCTCTCGGGGATTCTCTGTCAGATATTAATTTCCTTCCTCCACACTGGAGCTCCAGGCTCCAAGCTCCAGGCTTGGTGCAAAGCACCTTCAATGTGTGTTTAATATTGTGTTAGGCAATCAAAGAATGCGGGGATTTATAACAAACCTGAAACAGTTTCAAATCAAGGGTAGGTGTAAATAAAGAGCTTTGCCGTTGCCATGTTTTCAGTTTTCTTCATGGGCTGTCATTCCAGACCGTCGCAGACTGGAAAGAAGTCATCTTATTTTTAAGGACCTCCAAAGTAGATTCCACTGTCTTCCCTCACAGCTCGTTCTGGTGTCAACTCGACGTTGGCGAGTTCTCCTTGAGATCTAACTAAATTCTTTGTGCAGAAGCTCAGGCCGCCCAGCTGTGGCAGCCAGAGGAAAATTCCACCAGTTTCCACATATTCCTCTTCAAGAAGGTCAGTAAGCCTTTGGAGGCCTGATAATCCTAATTTCCACATCCTCGTTTGTGGCTTGTGGAGTCTCCTGTTCCAGAGCCTCGGTGTTGACTTTCCCCCTCACTGAAGGGGTCTCTTCACCCCCCTCCCCAGCCCCAGAGAGGAGAGAAGGCAGCTCCGAGTGGCACTGAAAGCCAAACTCAGTTTAGAGGCTGAGTGGGTGAGTGTGAAAGGGGTGCCCACACGGGCCTCCTGATCACACTTCTGGGCCTGCCAGCAGCCCGTGCTCCCAGGCAAGGCACTGACGTGCCCCCGCGCCCCCAGAGTGTCCTCTGGCTTTCAAGGAATAAAGGCCAGAAGTGTCAGGGAAGCAAGGCCACACCCAAGAGGAAAAGGCAGCTCAAAAGCTGGGTCAGAGGGTATGGGGCTGCTGGGTTGTCGGGTGCATCCGGCCTTGGTGTTTCTGAGGAAGGAAGGGAGGAAAGGAAACCAGGGCCTGCTGGCCTTCTGGAGGCTGCTTGGCCTTTGAGGCCCTTTCCACACGCCTCTGATTGCCTTGAGTGAGACTCAAAACCGACTTGAGGGGCTTCCCTGGTGGCACAGTGGTTGAGAGTCCGCCTGCCGATGCAGGGGACACGGGTTCGTGCCCCGGTCTGGGAGGATCCCACATGCCGCAGAGCGGCTGGGTCCATGAGCCATGGCCGCTGGGCCTGCGCGTCCGAAGCCTGTGCTCCGCAACGGGAGAGGCCACAGCAGTGAGAGGCCCGTGTACCGCAAAAAAAAAAAACCGACTTGAGAATCTCTTCCAGCTCACATCCAGATTCAAATATTAGGGCTACCCAAGAAACAGAATGGAGACCATCAGCAGGAAGGCTTGCCATGCCCTACAGCTCTAGGGGGAGGGGGGACCCTGGAAAAGAGATGTGTGAGGGTGGACTGCCTGTGTTGGGAGAGGGTACCGCAGACATGCACAGTTTAGGAGCTCACGGACGCCCGAGGCCTAGTGCAGGGGGTCTTCCAGAGCCAAAGGCGTAGAGACGTGCACAGTTGTGGGTGGGAAGAGCACTGGCCTTGAGTGAAAGGCTCACTTGTGGTTCCGCCGCAATCTCTGGGAGCCACTGGGGGTCGCAAGTTTTTCTGGGCTCCATCAGCCATTTCCTCTGAGGCTTCCTACTTTGTGCCAAAAAATTTCCTGGACCTCCACGTGACACAGCTTCCATGGTGAGTTAAGTTCTAAAGATAAAATATAAGGCGAAACTATTGCCCATATAAACATTCTCCTTTAAAATCTTTTAAATTACTCACAAACGCAGAGATACACTTATTTTGAGAGGCATTTGTAGGGTCAGAGACCCACCAAGAGGAAACAGTCACATCTACCAATCTCTGCTCAGCCCAGACATCCCCTCATTGAGAGGAACAGTAACCAAACAGCTAACATTATTAAGTGATTATAGGTTTCATTGTTGTTTTGTTGTTTGTGAGTTTGCTAAGCCCCTATCGTCGAATTTGCATGGGTTCAGTATGCACGTAATGCAACTCCATTCTAAGTGTATTTTTAATTATTTTCTGATTTTAAGTATACATTTTGAGATTTCCCTGGTGGTGCAGTTGTTAAGAATCCGCCTGCCAATACAGGGGACATGGATTCGATCCCTCGTCCGCGAAGATCCCACATGCTACGGCAGAGCAACAACCAGTGAGCCTGCACTCTAGAGACCATGAGCCACAACTACTAAAGCCCATGTGCTCTAGGGCCCACGTGCCGCAACTACTGAGCCCACGTGCTGCAACAACTAAAGCCCTCGCACCTAGAGCCCGTGCTCGGCAACAAGAGAAGCCCCCACAATAAGCCCGCGCACTGCGACGAAGAGCAGACCCCGCTTGCCACAACTAGAGAAAGCCCACACAGCAACAGAGATCCAAGGCAGCCAAAAATAAATAAATTTTAAAAACACATTTTGACTAGAAACTCAGGAAAGCTTTTATATGATTTTTGTTTTATTTACTCCAATAACATCTATGCACATTTGCAAAATTTTTTCTTAAAAATGTACAGGTGTGATGAGATATGTGAATAATCCAGGTGTAGATGATGTTAGATGCAGATGGACTAGTGGGTCCCTGGCAATATGGCCAAGATGGTCAAGCGGGAGCCAAGCTAATGAGATGGTCTAAAAAACCCCCAACCTGAAATCTCCATGCATCTCTGCTTTTGAGGCGGGTCCGTGCTGACTGAACCAAAAGGATACCTTGGTTTTCAACCCACATTTCAAAAACCTAATTTTGAACAAGGGTGGTTGAACTTATTTTTCTTTAGCCCCTTGATTCTAATTACACCTCACATGTTGCCTTGTCATTTTTAGGGTGTTCATGTGCATTATTGCCTGTGGATCTCAGAACATCCTTGGGAGGTAGGCCAAATGAGTACACCTTCTATTTTTCAAATTCAGAAACTAAGGCTCCAAAACCCAAGGGTCTTGTCTGAGATCAAACAAGCTAAGTAGATATTAGAGTTGGAACCAGAATCCAAGTTTTCTGATTTGAAGACTGTCCAGGTTCAAAAAAAATTAAAATAAAGCACAGACTTTATCCCTGTGCTTACCAGGAAGGGTTTGTTTGTTCTTGTCCAAAACAGAAGAATGGCCTGTGTGCCCAACGAACTTCCCTTCTGGCCCTAGAATAGTTCCTTAAATTCTCGGCCTGAATTCTTCCAGATGGTACTGTTCACTGGACCCTGTTCGTCTGCCCCCCTCTGGTGGTCGTTACACAAATTACAAGTCACAGAGCAACTCCTAGGGCAGTGGTTGATTTCTCTTTCATCCATCGTGCATTCACGCCAACAGCACCTACGACAAGCCAGCCTCTGCACTAGGTGCCAGGCATACACAAATAAACAAGTGAATAGGTGATTACAAAATAGTGGGGCAAGTGTCACAGAGAAGTATGCAGAAAATGCTGGGCGTACAAAAGATACCTTTGTAGGGGAAAGAGCCGATAGGAAAGGGAAGGCAGAGGCCTGAGCCAGGTTCCGAAGGCCACGTCGGAGTAGGAGGTGAGAGGAGGCATTAGGAATTCAGGGTGGGGTCTGGAGCCATACTGACTAGGTCCAAGTCCTGACCTTGCCACTTATTAGCAGTATGACCTTGAGCAAATAACATCTCTGGACCTCAGCATCCTAATCTTTCAATTGGGGAAAACAGCAGATCCGCCTTGCAGGGCTGCGGGGAGGATTAAATGAGTTAATTCAAGAGGAGAACTTAGGGGCCTTCCCTGGTGGCGCAGTGATTGAGAATCTGCCTGCTAATGCAGGGGACACGGGTTCGAGCCCTGGTCTGGGAGGATCCCGCATGCCGTGGAGCAACTAGGCCCGTGAGCCACAACTACTGAGCCTGTGCATCTGGAGCCTGTGCTCCGGAACAGGAGAGGCCGCGACAGTGAGAGGCCCGCGCACCGCGATGAAGAGTGGCCCCCGCTTGCCACAACTAGAGAAAGCCCTCGCACGGAAACGAAGACCCAACACAGCAAAAATAAATTAATTAATTAATAAACTCCTACCCCCAACATCCAAAAAAAAAAGCCTTTAAAAAAAGAGGACAACTTAGGACAATGCCTGGCACATAGTACATATTATGTTAGCTAGTATTATTATATACCTTTATGATTTGGTGCTAGTATAAAATCGGAGTTGGGATTTACACCAAGTAGGGAATCTATTTACTCTCAGAAAGTCTGTTTTACTGTAAACTGACTTCAGAATGTCAGGAATTACTTAAGACAAAAGTACCTTTGTCATCCCTTGATCATACTTCTGCCAAAACTCTCAGATGTAGGTGATTCCTCCATTTAACTCAAAGCGGTGAAGCAGGGCTGAGAGGCCCAGATGATTCTGAGGCTGATCCAAGTACCACCCTTGAGTATTTTAAAAGGAAAGTACAGGTATCAAATAAACGACCTTTTAAAAACATTTTCATTTTAATTATTAGTACACAGCATATTTTTGCTCTCACTAAAAAAATGTGTTTTAGCAATGGTAAAATATGCCTGATTTTTTTGACGTCTTGGTGTAACACTTTGTAACATACCCATTCGAAGCTCTGGTTCTAAATTCAGATTATTCTAGTACTCGGTTTTGAAATAACTGAAAAGGAGCTTCCCCAACATGCATAGATACCAAATGGAATAAGTGCTTTATGGACCATGCCTAATAAATAGTGATATTCATTTTCCAGTCTCATCCACCAATTATGCAAAGGTACTTGTTGAAATTCAGCTGACAGTTTCCATTTTTCCTGAAGTCAAATTTTGTTCTTGCAAAATAATTGGAAGGTTTTACCTTTTCATACTGTTAATAAGTTAGTTTGTGTATGAGGTTAGAATACCCTGTTTCCAAGTTTTGAAAGTAAGCAGATAGGTGAGTTTTTATAAGTGGCTCACTGACATAATTTCCAGCCTCAAAAATCACATAACTCTGGAGAAATTTCCACTATCCATTTTCAGTATAAACTTATGTTCTCCAAAGCATGGGTTTATTTTGAAAAGCTATTACTTGCTCACACTTTGTTACAACATGACCTTTGCCTCCAAAAGACAAGTGTATTTATTTTTCCCAAATATCTTTTAGGTACATTTTACTGACACGACTTTCATCATGGAGAAAGTCAGCAGGTTTTCTAAACATTGTCTGTTTTTAAAAGAAAAATTTATAATACGTTTAAATTTGTTAACTCTTAAATACTTTGCCACAAGGAAACCTTTTTTACTTCATCTAGTATTGATTGTGAAGCAAGCTGTATTCCTCATCTCCAGTTATTCTACTTCTAGGCAGGGAGTTGTAGACATAGACACATATATAAAACCAAAAGCCTTCATTTGGACCTGCAGACAAAATATACATCACTTCCATTAGCATAATTTTAACCCGGTGGTATGCTGTTAAATATTTATCAACCAGCAGTCTGAAAAGAAGAAAAGACCCTGGGGTTAAACAGCCTCACCATGGTCAGTTTCAAGCTACCAACTTGATGTCACTGATCGCAGATATGGGAAGAAGTGCACAGCCTCAATCCATTACACAACATGTCCATCACCCAGATGCATGAGATGTAAATGACCTCCAGAGCACACATAAAGGCAAAATGTAGTAAAATAATTAGAAACTGATGAGTATATTTAAGTATATATTACTTTTGTTTTTAAAATAATTTATTTTATTTTTTTAATAATGACTTTGCTTATCAATCAACTCACAAAACTCCTGAAAATTTAATAATATGCTCTCATGATCCATTATAAACCTGTTCCACACTTCACTTTGACCTGTTTATGCTAGAAGAGCAGGATCCTTCCCATGTATCTCTGTGTGTGCACGTATGTGTTGTGTGCATGTTTGTGTGTGTGTTCCAAACTATTAATGGTGTTTACTTCTGAATATTTTATATGACACATTTCTGATTTTTTTAATATAATGAGCTTTTGAAATTCAATATTTTTCTTTTTTTAATTTAATTTTATTTATTTTTTTATACAGCAGGTCCTTATTTGTCATCAATTTTATACACATCACTGTATACATGAGAATCCCCATCACCCAATTCATCACACCACCACCCACACCCCCCCCCACACACTGCTTTCCCTCCTTGGTGTCCATACATTTGTTCTCTACATCTGTGTCTCAGTTTCTGCCCTGCAAACCAGTTCATCTGTACCATTTTTCTAGGTTCCACATACATGCGTTAATATACGATATTTGTTTTTCTATTTCTGACTTCACTCTGTATGACAGTCTCTAGATCCATCCACGTCTCTACAAATAACTCAATTTCATTCCTTTTTATGGCTGAGTAATATTCCATTGTATACATGTACCACCACTTCTTTATCCATTCGTCTGTCAATGGGCATTTAGGTTGTTTCCATGACTTGTCTATTGTAAATAGTGCTGCAATGAACATTGGGGTGCATGTCTCTTTTTGAATTATGGTTTTCTCTGGGTATATGCCCAGTAGTGGGATTGCTGGATCATGTGGTACTTCTATTTTTAGTATTTTAAGGAACCTCCCTACTGTTCTCCATAGTGGCTGTATCCATTTACATTCCCACCAACAGTGCAAGAGGGTTCCCTTTTCTCCACACCCTCCCCAGCATTTGCTGTTTGTAGATTTTCTGATGAGGCCCATTCTAACTGGTGTGAGGTGATACCTCATTGTAGTTTTGATTTACATTTCTCTAATAATTAGTGGTGTTGAGCAGCTTTTCATGTGCTTCTTGGCCATCGCTATGTCTTCTTCGGAGAAATGTCTATTTAGGTCTTCTGCCCATTTTTGGATTGGGTTGTTTGTTTTTTTAATATTGAGCTTCATGAGCTGTTTATATATTTTGGAGATAAATCCTTTGTCCGTTGATTTGATTGCACATATTTTCTCCCATTCTGAGGGTTGTCTTTTGGTCTTGTTTATGGTTTCCTTTGCTGTGGAAAAGCTTTGAAGTTTCATTAGGTGCCATTTGTTTAGTTTTGGTTTTATTTCCGTTACTCTAGGAGGTGGATCAAAAAAGACCTTGCTGTGATTTATGTCAGAGTGTTCTTCCTATGTTTTCCTCTAAGAGTTTTATAGTGTCTGGTCTTACATTTAGGTCTCTAATCCATTTTGAGTTTATTTTTGTGTATGGTGTTAGGGAGTGTTCTAATTTCATTCTTTTCCATGTAGGTGTCCAGTTTTCCCAGCACCACTTATTGAAGAGACTGTCTTTTCTCCATTGCATATCCTTGCCTCCTTTGTCATAGATTAGTTGACCATAGGTGCGTGGGTTTATCTCTGGGCTTTCTATCTTGTCCCATTGATCTATGTTTCTATTTTTGTGCCAGTACCATATTGTCTTGATTATTGTAGCTTTATAGTATAGTCTGAAGTCAGGGAGTCTGATTCCTCCAGCTCTGTTTTTTTCCATCAAGAGACCTTTGGCTATCTGGGGTCTTTTGTGTCTCCATACAAATTTTAAGATTTTTTGTTCTAGTTCCATAAAAAATGCCATTGGTAATTTGATAGGGATTGCACTGAATCTGTAGATTGCTTTGGGTAGTAGAGTCATTTTCACAATATTGATTCTTCCAATCCAAGAACATGGTATATCTCTCCATCTGTTCGTATCATCCTTAATTTCTTTCATCAGTGTCTTATAGTTTTCTGCATACAGATCTTTGGTCTCCTTTGGTAGGTTCATTCCTAGGTATTTTATTCTTTTTGTTGCAATGGTAAATGGGAGGGTTTCCTTAATTTCTCCTTCAGATTTTTCATCATTAGTGTATAGGAATGCAAGAGATTTCTGTGCATTAATTTTGTATCCTGCTACTTTACCAAATTCATTGATTAGCTCTAGTAGTTTTCTGGTGGCATCTTTAGGATTCTCTATGTATAGTATCATGTCATCTGCAAACAGTGACAGTTTTACTTCTTCTTTCCCAATTTGTATTCGTTTTATTTCTTTTTCTTCTCTGATTGCTGTGGCTAGGACTGCCAAAACTATGTTAAATAATAGTGATGAGAGTGGACATTCTTGTCTTGTTCCTGATCTTAGAGGAAATGCTTTCAGTTTTCCACCATTGAGAATGATGTTTGCTGTGGGTTTGTCATATATGACCTTTATTATGTTGAGGTAGGTTCCCTCTATGCCCACTTTCTGGAGAGATTTTACCATAAGTGGGTGTTGAATTTTGTCAAAAGCTTTTTCTGCATCTATTGAGATGATCACATGGTTTTTATTCTTCAATTTGTTAACATGGTGTGTCACATTGATTTGCATATATTGAAGAATCCTTGCATCCCTGGGATAAATCCCACCTGATCATGGTGTATGATCCTCTTAATGTGTTCTTGGATTCTGTTTTCTAGTATTTTGTTGAGGACTTTTGCATCTATATTCGTCAGTGATATTGGTCTGTAATTTTCTTTTTATGTGGTATCTTTGTCTGGCTGTGGTATCAGGGTGATGGTGGCGTCATAGAATGAGTTTGGGAGTGTTCCTTCCTCTGCAATTTTTTGGAAGAGTTTGAGAAGGATGGGTGTTAGCTCCTCTCTAAATGTTTGATAGAGTTCACCTGTGAAGCCATCTGATCCTGGACTTTTGTTTGTTGGAAGATCTTTAATCACAATTTCAATTTCATTACTTGCGATTGGTCTGTTCATATTTTCTATTTCTTCCTGGTTCAGTCTTGCAAGGTTATACCTTTCTAAGAATTTGTCCGTTTCTTCCAGGTTGTCCATTATATTGGCATAGAGTTGCTTGCAGTAGTCTCTTAGGATGCTTTGTATTTCTGTGGTGTCTCTTGTAACTTCTCTGTTTTCATTTCTAATTTTATTGATTTGAGTCCTCTCCCTCTTTTTCTTGATGAGTCTGGCTAATGGTTTATCAATTTTGTTTATCTTCTCAAAGAACCACCTTTTAGTTTTATTGATGTTTGCTATTGTTTTGTTTGTTTCTATTTCATTTATTTCTACTCTGATCTTTTTTTTTTTTTTCAGTACGTGAGCCTCTCACTGTTGTGGCCTCTCCCGCTGCGGAGCACAGGCTCTGGACGCGCAGGCTCAGTGACCATGGCTCACGGGCCTAGCCGCTCCGCGGCATGTGGGATCCTCCCAGACTGGGGCACGAACCCATGTCCCCTGCATCGGCAGGTGGACTCCCAACCACTGCGCCACCAGGGAAGCCCCTGCTCTGATCTTTATGATTTCTTTCCTTCTGCTAACTTTGGGTTTTGTTTGTTCTTCTTTCTCTAGTTCCTTTAGGTGTAGGGTTAGATTGTTTATTTGAGATATTTCTTGTTTCTTGAGGTAGGCTTGTATAGCTATAAACTTCCCTCTTAGAACTGCTTTTGCCGCTTCCCATAGGTTTTGGAACATCATGTTTTCATTGTCATTTGTCTCTAGATATTTTTTGATTTCCTCTTTGATTTCTTCAGTGATCTCTTGATTATTTAGTAACGTACTGTTTATCTTCCATGTGTTTGTGTTTTTTACGTTTTTTTCCCTGTAATTGATTTCTAATCTCATAGTGTTGTGGTCAGAAAAGATGCTTGATATGATTTCAATTTTCTTAAATTTACTGAGGCTTGATTTGTGACCCAAGATGTGATCTATCCTGGAGAATGTTCCATGCTCACTTGAGAAGAATGCGTAATCTGCTGGTTTTGGCTGGAATGTCCTATAAATATCAATTAAATCTATCTGGTCTATTGTATCTATCTGGTCTATTAAAGCTTGTGTTTCCTTATTAATTTTCTGTTTGGATTATCTGTCCATTGGTGTAAGTAAGGTGTTAAAGTCCCCCACTATTATTGTGTTACTGTCGATTTCCTCTTTTATAGCTGTTAGCAGTTGCCTTATGTATTGTGGTGCTCCTAAGTTGGGTGCATATATATTTGTAATTGTTATGTCTTCTTCTTGGATTGATCCCTCAATCATTATGTAGTGTCCTTCCTTGTCTCTTGTAACATTCTTTATTTTAATGTCTATTTTATCTCATATGAGTATTGCTACTCCAGCTTTCTTTTGATTTCCATTTGCATGGCATATCTTTTTCCATCCCCTCACTTTCAGTCTGTATGTGTCCCTAGGTCTGAAGTCGGTCTCTTGTAGACAGCATATATATGGGTCTTGTTTTTGTATCCATTCAGCAAGCCTGTGTCTTTTGGTTGGAGCATTTAATCCATTCACATTTAAGGTAATTATCGATATGTATGTTCCTATTATCATTTTCTGAATTGTTTGGGTTTGTTTTTGTAGGTCCTTTTCTTCTCTTGTGTTTCCCACTTAGAGAAGTTCCTTTAGCATTTGTTGTAGAGCTGGTTTGGCGGTGCTGAATTCTCTTAGCTTTTGCTTGTCTGTAAAGCTTTTGATTCCTCCATAGAATCTGAATGAGATTTTTTCTGGGTACAGTAATCTTGGTTGTAGGTTCTTCCCTTTCATCAGTTTAAGTATGTCATGCCACTCCCTTCCGGCCTGTAGAGTTTCTGCTGAGAAATCAGCTGTTAACCTTATGGGAGTTCCCTTGCATGTTATTTGTCATTTTTTCCTTGCTGCTTTCAATAATTTTTCTTTGTCTTTAATTTTTGCCAATTTTATTACTGTGTGTCTTGGTGTATTTCCCCTTGTGTTTATCCTGCCTGGAACTCTCTGTGCTTCCTGGACTTGGGTGGCTATTTTCTTTCCCATGTTAGGGAAGTTTTCAACTATAATCTCTTCAAATATTTTCTCGGATCTTTTCTCTCTGTCTTCTCCTTCTGGGACGCCTATAATGTGAATGTTGTTGCATTTAATGTTGTCCCAGAGGTCTCTTAGGCTGTCTTCATTTCTTTTCATTCTTTTTTCTTTATTCTGTTCTGCAGCAGTGAATTCCACCATTGTGTCTTCCAGGTCACTTATCTGTTCTTCTGCCTCAGTTATTCTGCTATTGATTCCTTCTAGTGTATTTTTCATTTCAGTTATTGTATTATTCATCTCTGTTTGTTTGTTCTTTAATTCTTCCAGGTCTTTGTTGAACATTTCTTGCATCTTCTTGGTCTTTGCCTCCATTCTTTTTCCGAAGTCCTGGATCATCTTCACTATCATTATTCTGAATTCTTTTTCTGGAAGGTTTCCTATCTCCACTTCATTTAGTTGTTTCTCTTGGGTTTTATCTTGTTTCTTCATTGGGTACATAGCCCTCGGCCTTTTCATCTTGTCTTTCTTTCTGTGAATGTGTTTTTTTTTCCACAGGCTTCAGGATTTTAGTTCTTATTATTTCAGTTACTCAAGTAATATTTGATTATATTTTCATTGTAAAAATGTTAAATGGTACAGAGCTATACAGAAAAGACAAAAGTTCCATTTTTTGGCCCTTAATATCATCTCCATTGACCCCATTTCATCCCCCAAATTATAACCTCTTTATCTTCTATAGAAAGATCTTTTTATATTAATTTACATATGTATGTGTAGATACATAAGTGTATAGTTCTGTTTTTTAGTATGAATAGGATCATTATATAATATGATTTAGCTCACAAATTTTGTTTTGTTTTGTTTCATTTTTTTACTTAATGTGCCAAAGATTTTTCTGTTTCAGTACATATAGAGTAACACAATTTTTTTTAAATATTTTTGAAATATAGTTAATTTACCATGTTGTGTTAGTTTCAGATGTACAGCAAAGTGATTCCGTTATATTTATATATAATGTATGCATATATATTATTTTTCTGATTCTTTTCCATTATAGGTTATTACAAGATATTGAGTATAGTTCCCTGTGCTGTACAGTAGGTACTTGTTTTTTATCTGTTTTGTTTACAGTAGTGTGTATACGTTAATCCCAAATTCCTAATTTATCCTCCCTCCTTTCTCCTAATACATTCTTTTCTAATAGCTGCCTCTTTTTCTTTAGTATGGAAGTAACACTATGATTTAGTCATTCCCTTACTGATGAATATTTAAGTTGTTTCTCTTTTTTATTTTTTTTGGTAAAGAAACTCTGCTACAGTAAACCTTCTTGCAGACATCCTTGTGCTTGTATGAGAATATTTCTTTAGGACATAGATAACTATAAATGGTATTGATAAGTCATAGACTAGATGCATTTCTAAATTTAATATATTCTACCAAGTTACCCTTCCAAAAAGCTGTATCAGCTTATCCCCCCCACAATAATGTTTGAGATTTTTTCATTATTGAACTACATCTGCATTCCTAGGAAAAAACTTTACTTATATTATATTGTTCTTCTGATGTACTATTGTCTTTTTTTTTTCTTTTTCTTTTTGGCCACATCATATGTCATGTAGGATCTTAGTTCCCTGACCAGGGATTGAACCCATGCCCTCTGCAGTGGAAGCAGAGTCTCAACCAATGGATCACCAGGGAAGTCCCACTTCTGATGTTCTGTTGAATTTGATTTGTTACTGTTTTTTCTGGAATCTTGGGACTATATTCATATCTGAGATTGCATTAGATTTCTGCTACAAGTTTTGATATCAAGATTATGCTAGTCTAGTAAAATTGAGTGAAATATGTTCCATGTTTTTCTATGCTCTGGAACAGTCTAAATCCCAGAGTAGTTATGTGATCCATGGAGTTCTAATTGAATTAGTTTATAAAATCTAGGCACATTCTGGGAGTGCTTTGACAAGTTTTAAATTTTCTTCTACAGTCATGGGCATATTTATACTTTCTTCATCTTTGATAAATTTTGATCATTTATGTGTTATTAGAAAATCATTCATTTTACCCAGATTTTACAGCTCTTAGCTCAGAGTTCAACATAATAATCTACATATAAGGGCTTCCCTAGTGGCACAGTGGTTAAGAATCTGCCTGCCAATGGAGGGGACATGGGTTCGAGCCCTGGTCAGGGAAGATCCCACATATCATGGAGCAACTAAGCCCATGTGCCACAACTACTGAGCCTGTGCTCTAGAGCCCACGAGCCACAATTACTGAGCCCACTGAAACCCGTGTGCCTAGAGCCCGTGCTCCACAACAAGAGGAGCCACCGCCATGAGAAGCCTGCGCACCACAATGAAGAGTAGCCTCCGCTCGCTACAACTAGAGAAAGCCCACACACAGCAATGAAGACCCTATGTAGCCAAAAATAAATAAACACAATAAACAAATTAAATATAATAACAATCTACCTATAAATCCTGTAAATCTGCCCTTTATCTATGGTTATATTCCTTTCCTCATTCCATACTGTTTGTTTTATCCTCTTTTTTTTTCTTGATTATCTTTGCAAAAGGTTTTTTCTCTTTTTCTTGTGTTTTAAACAAATATCTCTGATTTACTTAGAAAACTTACTAATTTTCTCTTTTCTAAAAGCTATTCTGTTTTAATCTTGATCAATTCCTTCTTCCTACTTTTCTTAGTCATATTTTCTTGGCTCTCTTTAACTTCTAGTTGAACAGTTTATTTATTTTTTTTTTTATATTTAAAGCTCCTAATTGTTCTATGTATGCAACCTTGACCTCTGACTTATGTAATGTTCTCGTTATCATTGTTTTCTAAATAATCTGTCATTGCAGTTTTGATTTCTCTTTGATCCAAAAGTTATGTAGGAGTGTGGTGGAGTTTTTTTCTTTCTTTTTAAGGTTTTGGCAATAATATTTAGTTTCTCTGTATTTTGGTCCAAGATTGTAGCCTGCATGATTTCTTCTCCTTGGAATATGTTAAAATTTTTCTTGTGGCCTAATAGGTGACACCCTTAGCAAATGTTCCATGGGCTTAGAACAGAAGATAGATTCTCTGCAGGGAATGAAGTGTGACACATATCTGTAGTTGGGAAAATATTTTGATACAACCTAATTCAAGTAAGTCCACTGAATTAACAAAGGGAATTTTTAACTCACAGAAGAGTGTGGGGTTTTTTTGCTTTTTGCTTTCTTTTAATCGCAAGGGCCAGGCTTTGTTGAGCTTTTAGAAGAAGGAGAAGGAGGAAGACAAGGAGGAAGAGGAAGGAAGGAAGTTAGGTTGCTCACAATTCCAGAAACTAGGGCTTAAATATCAAGAGCCAATTCTGGAGGACTAGCTAACTACAGAGATTCATACTATGGATCCTAGACTTGAGAAGACAAAAGAAATGGTAGAAAACCAGTCTTCTATACTCAAACAGATAAGCGTATGAGGTAGGATGGAGAAGGATTGAGACAGGTAAGAAAGTGAGATACAGGTGAGTATTGCTGAGTGGGGCCCTGGTCCTGCCTCCTTCTAATGTTGAAACACTGAAAAGGGAAAGGGGAGACTTAGGCTTGAGGGTCTGAAGAAAGCCTGTTTCTCCCCTGGAGCCCTAGGAGGAAGGAACTCTCCAACTGTTCTGCCAACATGGGGTGACCATTGTGGAGTAGATATGGTGGCCAGGTTGACCTAGGCAAAGCAAGGACCCCGGTGGGACTCCAATGACAGTGAAGAAGGCTGGTGGGAGAGTTCACTAGGTCTAGGGGTACAGGGACCTGTATTAGACAGTCAAACGTTGGATGATCCAAAGCCACAGCCAGATGTCAGGAGAACTGCCAGAGCTGAGGTGAGGCCCAAGGCTCCCCAGGACCCTCTGGCACAGGTCAGGGCAAGAAAACAGACTAGCTGTGATCCTTGGTTTCCTTGGCCACCACCAAAGACCAAGCAGGACAAGGCTGTGCAGTAAAAGCCAAAACCATGAGGTCACTGAGCCTTTTAAACCCAAAAGAAACTCAGGAAAATGGGAAAGGCAACCTTGGTAGTGAAAAATTTTCTTCACATTTAATATCTCTGGGATGGGATGAGAGTCACAGTCAATGGCCTCTTAGAGTCGCTTTCAGTGGCCAGTTTGTAGTTATCACATAGTTGTCATTTATGTGTGAAAATCAAAAGTACCAGCTTCAGAACTCACAGATTGATGGCTGTCACAGCTTGGAAGAAAGTGTCAGAGTAATAGAAAAGCAGTGACCACCTTTTGGAGTAAAGTTGTGGGTGAGAGAAGCCATCAATTATGAGCCAAACATGATCCAAAAGTACGTGTTGTCAGTCCGGCTCACCGGGAAGCAGACTCTGACATGGAGATAACCATGCAGAAGATTTATTAGGAAAAGTCCTTGGGTCAAACCTATGGAAGGGAACAGAACTGGGTAGAAAGGAAAACTGGGCTGTGATGTAGTCACAATGAAGGATTCAGCCCAACCCAGGGGGAGTTCTGAAGCTGAGATGATCCTTTACAGTAGTTCCAAGTTGGGGCAGAGGCCAAGGCTTTCCACCCCTGTGTCAGCCAGCTTTTAGAAGGAGGCAGAACCTTGGGTGAGGTGGCCCTCTTCAAACGAGGCAATCCTCAACAGGAGCTAACAGGTCAGGGCTGTCTGCCAGCAACACTCCTAACAGCTGAGGGAATAAGGGCTTCCTTACTGAAGGAGAATTGGGGTGAGACACCACCCCTTTCACCCCAGAATCCTGGCCCTACCTAATGGACAATTCAGCTTAAAAAGAGTCCAGCCCCAATGGCTTTTGGAATTTTTATGGATTCATTTTAAGAAATGTTGGGCCACCAAAGCTCTTGATGGCATAAAGGATAATATTATGTGGAAAACACAACACCAATGATTAAAAAAAAAAAAACGATACTCCCGGAAAATGGTGCTCCATGAGGCTCTGTAGGCATGAAAGACAGACCCACACCCAGAATAGGATCTATTGTTGTGAAGACAAGTTGGTCTCCTGGAGGACCAGTGCCATATCAGGGGCTCAGCATTGGTTTCTGTTGCTGGCAAGCTGCACGTTCAGGGGGCAATAGCTGTAACAGTCTTTTCAATGTTGATGTCCATAAGAATAATTTTTTCCTAAGAATTATTTTAAATTGTTGTTGTTAAGTCTTTTGAAGCAAGGGAAACATTTATTAATAACCTTGAATATATCTTTTAAAATTCAGTTGATGCCATGGAGGTTCTTAATCTTGAGTCTATGGGTAGAATTCAGAAAGTTTGTAAAGTTGGACGGGAAAAAAGTACATCTTTATCTTTAATAATCTGTAACTGAAATTTCACATTTCCTTCAATTCTGGATGTAAGTTACACACTATAGCAGCGGTCCCCAACAGTTTTGGCATCAGGGACCGGTTTCATGGAAGACAATTTTTCCACAGATAGTTTCAGGATGATTCAAGTGCATTACATTTATTGTGCATTTTATTCTTATTCTTATTACATTGTAATACATAATGAAATAATTCTACAACTCACCATAATGCAGAATCAGTGGGAGCCCTGAGCTTGTTTTCACTTGCCACTCACTGATAGGGTTTTGATATGAGTCTGCAAGCAATTGATTTTTTATGGTGTCTGTGCAGTCAAACCTCTCTGCTAATGATAATCTGTATTTGCAGCCGCTCCCCAGCGTTAGTATCCCCCGACTCAGCTCCACCTCAGATCATCAGGCATTATGTTCTCATAAGGCGTGTACAACCTAGATCCCTCACATGTGCAATTCACGGTAGGGTTGGCTCTCCTATGAGAATCTTATGCCGCCGCTGATCTGACAGGAGGTGGAGCTCAGACAGTAATTGTGAGCAATGGAGAGCGGCTGTAAATACATATGAAGCTTCGCTCACTCACCTGCTGCTCACATCCTGCTGTGCAGCCTGTGGCCCAGGGGTTGGGGACCCCTGCACTATAGGGATATTAACAGCACCTATGACTGTCACTAAGGGAAGTCACAGGTATTTTTATTCTATATTACAGTTATGTGGTAGATATCTTAAAATATTGCTTATGCTCATCATTGTTTTAAAACTGTTGTAGTCAGTGGATCTGCTACTGGATCTCAATATTTCATGTGTTAATAAAGAAGCACATTTGATACCAATATTATATTTTAAATATTTTGATAGTTATACATACTTTAATACAATACTATGTGATTTATTTATTTATTTATTTTTATTGGAGTATAGTTGATTTACAATGTTGTGTTAATTTCTGTTGTACATCAAAGTGATTCAGTTATATATGCATAACATATGTATATATTCTTTTTCATAATTTTTTCCATTATGTTTTATTACAGGATTTTGAATACAGTTCCCTGTGCTATACAGTAGGACCTTATTGTGTATCCATTTTATATACAGTAGTTTGTATTTGTTAACCCCAAACTCCTAATGTACTATGTGTTATATTTTATGCATTTCAAAATCTGTTGTGCAAAGGAGTCCAGAGGCTTCACTAAATTGCCAAAAGGATCGAGGATCAGGTAAGATCAAGATCCCCTGCTCGAGAGTGCAAGATTATTCATGCAGACAGCTTTCCACCATCCTTTTAAGTAAAAGTTCTTTTTCTTTTGCCCCCTCCCCCTCCCCTAGCCCTTTTCTTCAAGTTTTTGGGGCCCTTGGTTGTCCTGGTCTCTGCCCAGAGGCTGCCAGGAAGATGCGTGTGGGTATATGCAGAGGTTATTAGGGCTTCGACCAGGCAGTGCCCCAAGGGACGGGGAAGCACGGGAAACTCATTCGTATCTGATTCCTCCATTTCACATCAAATCACACCACATGCCTGAACTGTGAGGACACTCTTCCAGATAATCTGAGGGCACCAAAGCTGCCTTTCAGTTTCAGCTTTATTCTTCCCTCCCAGCAAGCCCAGGGTTTTTTGCCTGATCAGACAAGCTTTTGCAATGAGGTGCACAAGAATTGCTTTCCTCCTTGGCAAACATTCACAGCTTCTCCTTGGTCAGTTCCAGGAAATGCTAATAAGTGCTATTCATTGGGATCTGATTTGCATACTTTATGGATTATTTGTGGTTTGTAGCTAATGGGGATCAAAGCTTGCACAGATAACCCCACCGCACCTACCCCTGCAGGGCCCTGGATTATCCCAGTCTGCTTTTCCATGCTTGATGTAAACAGGTTTATCATGCTAGGGCCTGGACGCCCTGGAAATGGAATTGACACACTTCCCCCAACTCCCACATGGCACAAAGGAAGCCCTTCCCCTGGGCATGTTTGGGAGTGTGGCTGCGTGACATGGGGTGCTGTGTGATTTAGTCCACGGTAGATTTTCGCCGGCACCCTTGCCCTCAAGCCAGGCAATCACAAGCATGCTGGCATTAGAATTCCAAAGAGGTTTTCTTGGTTTTGTTCAGGGATTTTTTTTTTTTTTCTTCAAATCACAGCCTTTAAGTGCTCTTTGTGTTTATAATTAGCCATAAGCCCTGGGATGGCTCAATTCACATCACCATGCAGGCGCCCTCCCGTCCCCCTTGCTTGCCCGAGTGCTGTTAATTAGCCCTGCAAAGATCAGCAAGCGTGATTGGCAGCAGCTTTTGCAAAAAGGCTCCCAACCCTCTCGGCAACAAAGAAAACCGTCTTCACATCTTGGCGTTATAGCTGTCATCTGGAGTCTTTGCATTTTCCCTCTGCCACTGCTGAGGATTTCATGGATGCATTTATTTATTTTGAAATATTAGCACCAATGTTTTGGTAGAAATTTATGTCTTGCAGTTGAGAAAGAATGTCATGTTTGAAATTTGTCACAACTCTAAGAAGGGATAGAATGGGGGCAGGACAATTCATTTTTAGATGAAGAATAGGGTTAAGAGTTTGGGAAACTGTTTGGCAGTATCACTAGAGCTAAACAAAGATATACCCTATGATCCAGCAATTCCACTCCCAGATAATTCCCACAGAAGCGTGGTGTATGTATGTTTCCCTCCCGAAAAGCACTAAGATGTGCCTAGCTGCAAACTGGAAACTGACCAAATACCCATCAATGATATCATGATTTTTTTAATTGTACTGAATTCACACAGTGGAACACTATATAGCAGTGAGAACACAAACTACAATTACACACAACAACATGGATGAATCTCAGAAAGGTAAAGTTGAGTGAGAGAAGGTAGACAAAAGAGAATATGCTGTATCATTCTGTTTATATAAAGAATAAAAATCGTTTAAAAACTAACCTATGTTATTAGTCCAAGCAGTGGTTAACTTTGGAGGAGAAGGAACAGCAGTGACTAGAAGGGTTTCCTGGGTGTTGATAATGTTCTATTCCTTGATCTGTGGGTTGGTTTAGGGAGATGTTTAGTGAATGAAAATGTATTGAGCTGTAAATTGGTATGTGTACTTTTCTACATATATATTGTACTTTAGTCAATAGAAAAAAAAATGGGGCTATGTTACTTCTTCTGTAGGAGTAGTAATTGGAAAAGACAAGGTTGATTTTGTCTCCCTGGCCAGCCAAACCAGGCCTGGGATGTGGTATCCCTGAATCCTGCCTTGAGAACTGGGGTCCCTCGGCCATGGACAGTGGTCCTGAGAGCCATGGGTATCATCATAGCCAGATCTCATATGAGAACCAGGTAGATGACCTGAAGAATTGTTAACTGTGGAGGGAAACCAGAGACTGGAGCCAAACGGGATGTGACTATGTGCAGGACTTACTGAATTCATCCCCTAGGCTCTCTAGGCATGGTGGCTAGGACCTGGGAATGTCTTTAAATTCTATGAAAATTTTTGAGAGCTTATAAAAACATGTAATAACTCCAAAATGCAAAACAGAAAATTATATAATCAAAATCAATAAATGTTTAATTGAATATCTACAAAACATATGTCAAGTAATTCAGTGCTTCTCAAACATTAATGAGGATACAAAACATCTGAGGATCTTGTTTGCATACAGATTCTGATTCTGTCGATCTGGAGCAGAGCCTGAGATTCTGCATTTCTCACAAGCACCCAAGTGATGCTGATGCTTCCAGTCCATGGACCACACTTTGAACAGCAAAGAAATAGTTAACTGCAGGTCAATTCAATTCTTACATAGTTATAAATATAATAGATACCAAAAATATAGATGAATATTTTATTTTTACAAAACTCAAAATAACGTTTTTCACTAAGGCTGCTGCTACAGCCAACAAGAAACCTGTGTGCAAGCACAGGTCACTATCCACACCTCTCCTCCTAGGAGTCTGTGCAGCCCACTACTGCCAGGGTCCCGTGATTCAGGGACACTTCGCTGGGAGAACACATGGTGCAGCTCAGGCTGTTGCAACATCACGCCAACCTCTGCCGCCACAGGCTCATCCTGCGTTCCATACCGCTCCCTCCCCCCAGCCAGAGTGAGCCAGAGTCCCCTAATCAGCCGCTCCTTTAACTCCCTCCTGTCTGTGTGAAGAACAGACAAAAGAGGGTGACTTACATGCAAAGGCGGGGCCAAATCCAAAGCTGAACCCCAGGAGCTGTGCAAACAGAGAAGAGAAAGGGAAATCTCTCCAGGCAGCCTCAGGAGCAGTGGATTAAATCTCCACAATCAACTTGATGTACCCTGCATCTGGGGAATACCTGAATAGACAGCAAATCATCCCAAAATTAGACAGTGGACTTTGGGAGCAACTGTAGACTTGGAAGCCATGTGGCTGACAGGGTCTTTGTGCTCTGGCCGGGTGTCAGGCCTGAGTCTCTGAGGTGGGAGAGATGAGTTCAGGACATTCATCCACCAGAGACCTCCCGGCCCCACGTAATATCGATCGGTGAGAGCTCTCCCGGGATCTCCGTCTTGACACTAAGACCCAGCTCCACTCAATGACCATGAAGCTCCAGTGCTGGACACCCCATGCCAAACAACTAGCAAGGCAGGAACACAACCCCACCCATTAGCAGAGAGGCTGCCTAAAATCATAATAAGTTCACAGACACCCCAAAACACACCACCAGATGCAGTCCTGCCCACCAAAAAGACAAGATCCAGCCTCATCCACCAGAACACAGGCACCAGTCCCCTCCACCAGGAAGCCTGCACAACTCACTGAACAAACCTTAGCCACTGGGGACAGACAACAAAAACAACGGAAACTACGAACATGCAGCCTGCGAAAAGGAGACCCCAAACACAGTAAGTTAAGCAAAATGAGAAGATAGAGAAACACACAGCAGATGAAGGAGCAAGGTAAAACCCCACCAGACCAAACAAATGAAGAGGAAATAGGCAGTCTACCTGAAAAAGAATTCAGGGTAATGATAGTAAAGATGATCCAAAATCTTGGAAATAGAATGGAGAAAATACAAGAAACATTTAACAAGGACCTAGAAGAACTAAAGAGCAAACAAACAACGATGAACAACACAATAAAGGAAATAAAAAATTCTCTAGAAGGAATCAATAGTGGAATAACTGAGGCAGAAGAATGGATAAGTGACCTGGAAGATAAAATAGTGGAAATAACTATTGCATAGCAGAATAAAGAAAAAAGAATGAAAAGAATTGAGGACAGTCTCAGAGACCTTTGGGATGCCATTAAACACATCAACATTCAAATTATAGGGGTGCTAGAAGAAGAAGAGAAAAAGAAGGGGACTGAGAAAATATTTGAAGAGAATATAGTTGAAAACTTCCCTAATATGGGAAAGGAACTAGTCAATCAAGTCCATGACGCACAGAGAGTCCCATACAGGATAAATCCAAGGAGAAACATGCCAAGACACCTATTAATCAAACTATCAAAAATTAAGTACAAAGAAAACATATTAAAAGCAGCAAGGCAAAAGCAACAAATAACATACAAGGGAATCCCTGTAAGGTTAACAGCTGATGTTTCAGCAGAAACTCTGCAAGCCAGAAGGGTGTGGCCAGACATATTTAAAGTGATGAAAGGAAAAAACATACAACCAAGATTACTCTACCCAGCAAGGATCTCATTCAGATTCAACTAAGAAAGTAAAACCTTTACAGACAAGCAAAAGCTAAGAGAATTCAGCACCACCAAACCGGCTTTACAACAAATGCTAAAGGAACTTCTCTAGGCAAGAAACACAGGAGAAGGAAAAAACCTACAAAAACAAACCCAAAACAATTAAGAAAATGGTAATAAGAACATACATATAAACAATTACCTTAAATGTAAATGGATTAACTGCTCCAACCAAAAGACATAGACTGGTTGAATGGATACAAAAACAGGAGCTGTATATATACTGTCTACAAAAGACCTACTTCAGACCTAGGGACACATACAGACTGAAAGTGAGGGGATGGAAAAAGATATTCCATGCAAATGGAAATCAAAAGAAAGCTGGAGGAGCAATTCTCATATCAGACAAGATAGACTTTAAAATAAAGACTATTCAAGAGACAAAGAAGGACACTACATAATGATGAAGGGATCGATCCAAGAAGAAGATATAACAATTGTAAATATTTATGCACCCAACATAGGAGCACCTCAATACACAAGGCAAATGCTAATAGCCATAAAAGGAGAAATCGACAGTAACACAATAATAGTAGCAGACTTAAACACCCCACTTTCACTAATGGACAGATAATCCAAAATGAAAAGAAATAAGGAAACACAAGCTTTAAATGATATATTAAACATGATGGACTTAATTGATATTTATAGGACATTCCTTCCAAAAACAACAGAATACACTTTCTTCTCAAGTGCTCATGGAACATTCTCCAGGATAGATCATATCTTGGGTCACATTTCAAGCTTGGTAAATTTAAGTAAACTGAAATTGTATCAAGTGTCTTTTTGACCACAACATTATGAGACTAGATATCAATTCCAGGAAAAAATCTGTAAAAAATACAAACACATGGAAGGTAAACAATACACTACTAAATAACCAAGAGATCATTGAAGAAATCAAAGAGGAAATTTAAAAATACCTAGAGACAAGTGACAATGAAAAGACAACAACCCAAAACCTATGGGATGCAGCAAAAGCAGTTCTAAGAGGGAAGTTTATAGCAATACAATCTTACCTGAAGAAACAAGAAAAATATCAAATAAACAACCTAACCTTACACCTAAAGCAATTAGAGAAAGAAGAACAAAAATCCCCCAAAGTTAGCAGAAGGAAAGAAATCCTAAATATCAGATCAGAAATCAATGAAAAAGAAATAAAGGAAACGATAGCAAAGATCAATAAAACTAAAAGCTGGGTCTTTGAGAAGATAAACAAAATTGATAAACCAGTAGCCAAACTCATCAAAAAAAAAGAAAAAGGGGGAGAAGACTCAAATCAATAGAATTAGAAATGAAAAAGGAGAAGTAACAACTGACACTGCAGAAATATAAAGGATCATGAGAGGTTACTACAAGCAACTCTATGCAAATAAAATGGACAACCTGGAAGAAATGGACAAATTCTTAGAAAAGCACAATGTTCCAAGACTGAACCAGGAAGAAATAGAAAATATAAACAGACCAATCACAATCACTGAAATTGAAACTGTGATTAAAAATCTTCCAGCAAACAAAAGCCAAGGACCAGATGGCTTCACAGATGAATTCTATCAAACATTTAGAGAAGAGCTAACACCTATCCTTCTCAAACTCTTCCAAAATATAGCAGAGGGAGGAACACTCCCAAACTCATTCTATGAGGCCACCATCACCCTGATCCCAAAACCAGACAAAGATGTCACACAAAAAAAAACTACAGGCCAATATCACTGATGAAAATAGATGCAAAAATCCTCAACAAGATACTAGCAAAGAGAATCCAACAGCACATTAAAAGGATCATACACCATGATCAAGTGGGGTTTATCCCAGGAATGCAAGGATTCTTCAAATCAATCAATACTCAAATTAATCAATGTGATACACCATATTAACAAATTGAAGGATAAAAACCATATGATAATCTCAATAGATGCAGAAAAATTTTTGACAAAATCCAACACCCATTTATGATAAAAAACCATCCAGAAAGTAAGCATAGAGGGAACTTACCTCAACGTAATAAAGGCCATATATGACAAACCCACAGCCAACATCATTCCCAATGGTGAAACACTGAAACCATTTCCACTAAGATCAAGAAGAAGACAAGGTTGCCCACTCTCACCATTATTATTCAACATAGTTTTGGAAGTTTTAGCTACAGCAATCAGAGAAGTAAAAGAAATAAAAGGAATCCAAATCAGAAAAGAAGAAGTAAAACTTTCACTTTTTGCAGATGACATGATATTATACATAGAGAATCCTAAAGATGTTACCAGAAAACTACTAGGAGTAATCAATAAATCTGGTAAAGTAGCAGGATACAAAATTAATGCACAGAAGTCTCTTGCATTCGTATACACTAATGATGAAAAATCTGAAAGAGAAATTAAGGAAACACTCCCATTTACCACTGCAACAAAAAGAATAAAATGCCTAGGAATAAACCTACGTAAGGAGACAAAAGACCTGTACACAGAAAACTATAAGACACTGATGAAAGAAATTAAAGATGATACAAACAGATGGAGAGATATACCATGTTCTTGGATTGGAATAATCAACATTGTGAAAATGACTCTACTACCCAAAGCAATCTACAGATTCAATGCAATCCCTATCAAACTACCAATGGCATTTTCCACAGAACTAGAACAAAAAATTTCACAATTTGTATGGAAACACAAAAGACCCGAAGATTGCCAAAGCAATCTTGAGAAAGAAAAATGGAGGTGGAGGAATCAAGCTCTCTGACTTCAGACTATACTACAAAGCTACAGTAATCAAGATAGTATGGTACTGGCACAAAAAAAGAAATATAGATCAATGGAACAGGATAGAAAGCCCAGAGATAAACCCACACACGTATGGTCACCTTATCTTTGATAAAGGAGGCCACAATATAAAATGGAGAAAAAGCAGCATCTTCAGTAAGTGAGGCTGGGGAAACTGGACAGGTACATGTAAAAGAATGAAATTAGAACACTCTCTAACACCATACAAAAAAATAAACTCAAAATGGATTAAAAACCTAAATGTAAGGCCAGACACTGTAAAAGTCTTAGAGGAAAACATAAGCAGAACATTCTATGACATAAATCACAGAAAGATCCTTTTTGACCCATCTCTAGAGAAATAGAAATAAAAACAAAAATAAACAAACGGGACCTAATGAAACTTAAAACCTTTTGCACAGCAAAGGAAACCATAAACAAGATGAAAAGACAACCCTCAGAATGGGAGAAAATAGTTGCAAATGAATCAACAGACAAAGGATTAATCTCCAAAATATATAAACAGCCCGTGCAGCTCAATATTAAAAAAATTAACAACCCAATCCAAAAATGGGAAGAAGGCCTAAATAGACATTTCTCCAAAGAAGACATACAGATGGCCAAGAAGCACATGAAAAGCTGCTCAACATCACTAATTATTAGAGAAATGCAAATCAAAACTACAATGAGGTATCACCTCACACCAGTTAGAATGGGCCTCATCAGAAAATCTACAAATGACAAATGCTGGAGAGGGTGTGGAGAAAAGGGAACCCTCTTGCACTGTTGGTGGGAATGTAAATTGATACAGCCACTATGGAGAACAGTATGGAGGTTCCTTAAAATACTACAAATAGAAGTAACATACGACCCAGCAATCCCACTACTGGGCATGTACCCTGAGAAAACCATAATTTAAAAAGAGTCATGTACCACAATGTTCATTGAAGCAGTATTTACAATAGCAGGACATGGAAGTAACCTAAGTGTCCATCGACAGATGAATGGATAAAGAAGATGTGGCACTTATGTACAATGGAATACTACTCAGCCATAAAAAGAAATAAAACTGAATTATTTGTAGTGAGGTGGGTGGACCTAGAGACTGTCATACAGAGTGAAGTAAGTCAGAAAGTGTAAAACAAATACTGTATGCTAACACATATATATGGAATCTAAAAAAAAAAAGGTTCTGAAGAACCTAGGGGCAAGGCAGGAATACAGACGCAGACATAGAGAATGGACTTGAGGACACAGGGAGGGGGAAGTGTAAGTTGGGACAAAGTGAGAGAATGGCATGGACATATATACACTACCAAATGTAAAATAGATAGCTAGTGGGAAGCAGCTGCATAGCACAGGGAGATCAGCTCGGTGCTTTGTGTCCACCTAGAGGAGTGGGATAGGGAGGGTGTGAGGGAGATGCAACATGGAGGGGATATGGGGATATATGTATACGTACAGTGATTCACTTTGTTATACAGGAGAAACTAACACAACATTGTAAAGCAATTATACTCCAGTAAAGATGTTTAAAAGAATAACGTTTTTATTATGATAAAACATACATAACATGAAATTTAACATTTAACCATTTTCAAAAACACAGCTCACTAGCATTAAGTACATTTACATTATTGTACAACCATCATCACTACCCATCTGCAGAATCTTTTCATCTTCTCAAACTGAAACTTGGTACCCATTAAACAATCACTCCCGTCCCCTCCTCTCCCCAGCCTCTGGCAAGCACTATCCTATATACTGTCTCTATGAATTTGGCTTCCCTAGGCACCTCATGTAAGTGGAATCATACAATATTTGTCCATTTGTGACTGGCTTATTTCACTAAGGATAATGTCTTCAGGTTCATCCATGTTATAGCATGGATCAGAATTTCCTTCCATTTTTAGACTGAATAATATACTCCATCGTATGGATGGACCACATTTTGTTTATCTATTCATCCATCGATGGACATCTGGGTTGTTTCCACCTTTTAGCTATTGTGAATAACGCTGCTGTACCTATGGATATACAAATATCTATTCAAATCCTGGCTTTCAAACCTCTTGGGTATACATGCAGAAGTGGAATTGCTGGTATTCCTGTGTTTAATTTTTTGAGGAACCACAGTAATAATTATTTAAAAACTTAGATGATCATTTTGATGACCCAGACGTTCACATCTCCCAGTGCTTATACCCTTGTGTGTCCCCTCCCACATTAACTGTGGGCCAGGCCTGTCACTGCTTTGACTGATAAAATATAGACAAAACAATGCTATACCAATTCCAAAACTGGACCTTAATTGATCTGGCAGCTTCTACTGCCTTCCTTTTGGAAGGCTTCCTCTTGGCACAGTCCTACTTAGAACTTAGCCACCATGCCATGGGACAGTCCAAGTGGTCACCTAGAAAGGCCCACATGGAGAAGAACCAAGTGTCCCAGGTTACAGCCCCACCTGAGCTCCCAGTCAAGCACCAACTGATTCCAGATGCCCAGGCATCTCAAACATTTCAATTTCAGCTGAGCTCCTGGTCAGTGCTTCAGCTGATTATAGTTACCCACTGTCCCAGCTAATCCTACTTGGAGCAGAAGAACCACCCCATGAAAGATAATATATTGTTGTTTTAAGCCACTAAGTTTTGAGGTGATTTGTTATGCAGCATTAGCTAGCTGAAACAAAAACCCTTTCAAATGTTTTAGAGCAAGAGCAAAATGCATTATACCTAATGTAAGATTTGGTTAGAATTTAAGATATTTGATATAGAGTGAAATAGGCCCAGAGCCTTCAAAGAACTTAAATATCCTAGGCACTAACAAACAAACAAGTAAAAAGATGCAAAGCAGCTGGTAGGAGATGGGTCCCTAGAACCAACAGCCACAGCAGGAATTTTATAGCTGCTGTGGTGGTTGTTGTTTTGATTGAGTTAAAGGCTTGGCTGGCCCAGATCAGCATGCCAGTTAGCTGCTATCATCCTTATACTAAAGAAGGCAGCTGGGGATTTTTCCTCCTATGTGGCTTGGCATATGGCTTTCGGGGGATTTGAACTCTTAATTCCAAGCTTCCTTTTCCCCAGAAATTACCATGCAGCTGAGAGATAAGAAGGAATTCAGTCAAAACTGTTCTCAGATTCCCATAAGCACAGAAAATAAACAGCCCGAACTTGAAGCCTTGAAAGCTGTGGCTGAGATGGGGCTCACTCACCTGGGCCCTGAGTCTCTGGCCCTCTCTCACTGCCAGACACTACAAGGAAAGCAGCTTCTGCCTTGCTCTGTTCTCCCAAGCTGGGGCCCCATGACCCAGACCTGCAGGAACGGTCCTGGTCTTAGGCAGGAAGAATGGTGGGCAGCGGTTCACTCAATATTCAATAATGTATACTGAGCACATACTATGTGCCAGGCAGGCACTATGCTGGGCACTGGGCATATGTTGGCAAATAAAATAGACGTGGTCCTTCCCGTCATGGAGACTGCGGCTTGGTGGAGGAGACAGATGACAAACACACAAGGACAATACAAGTGCTGCATTTGTTCATGCCTCAGGGGCCCTTTGCATGGTTTCATCTTTTTTTTTTAATATTTGTCTGTGCTGGCTCTTAGTTGTACCATGTGGAATCTAGTTCCCCAGCCAGGGATCGAACTTGGACCCCCTGTATTGGGAGCTCAGGGTATTAACCACTGGACCACCAGGGAAGTCCCTGATTTTGTCTTTTTTTTAAAATTAATTAATTAATTTCTTTATTTATTTTTGGCTGTGTTGGGTCTTTGCTGTTTCGCGCAGGCTTTTCTCTAGTTGTGGCGAGCGGGGGCTACTCTTTGTTGTGGTGCACAGGCTTCCGATCACCTTGGCTTCTCTTGTTCTGGAGCACGGGCTCTAGGTGCGTGGGTTTCAGTAGTTGTGGCGCACGGGCTTAGTTGCTCCATGGCATGTGGGATCTTCCCGGACCAGGGATCGAACTCATGTCCCCTGCATTGGCAGGCGGATTCTTAACCACTGTGCCACCAGTGAAGTCCCCGATTTCGTCTTCTTGATGTTACTCTTTATTCTACTACATTTGTCATTGGGTGTCAGCTTAAACATAACGTCCTCACCTTCCTTGCTGCCCACTCACCCTGACCCTCTCAGATTGTATTAGGTGTCCTTCCAGTGTGTTCCTCTGCCCAGCTCCATCACTGCATGAATACAATCTGAGAGGGTCACGGTGGGGGGCTGCCTGAAGGTGGCATTCTCCATGTTGAATGTTAATGGACAGAGGAATGGAATGGGTGTGGGTGGGCAGAAAAGACAGCAAGGGTACAGGCGCAGAGGGGAGAAACATCTTGAACAGTCAGAGAACAAGAAGCCACTGGGGGGTGGGGACGATAGAGGGGGAACGAGGAAGGGGGTGAGGTTAGCCTGGCAGTAGGACCCATTTGGTACACCACTGGACCCCAGTTTTGATGATTAGACCCTCTCCTGTTCCTTCTATCCTCCCGTCTCCGCATCCCACCCAGGACCTAGTAACCTGCTGTGTGACAGCCAGGATCCAGATTCACGATGAACAGGTGAGCAGTTTTGTCGCTGTTGGTCATTTCTTTGGGAAGAATTTTTTGACTACCTTGGAGAGTCTGAAGGTAAGCATTTTTCTCTTATGCTTCTTTTTGCCCCTGGTAACAGCGAGCTTTTAAAAAGTCAGCATATGTCCATGAACTTTGAAGAACTGCAGCAAGGAATCCAGGAAATTCCATTGTTTGGACAACGGGCAAGGAAGGCAGCTTCCTCCCAGGAGCAGGCAGCACTTGCACCCAACCCTGCAATTAGATGGAAGGACAGACAGCCAGTTAGAGGAGGAGATTAGCATTTAACAGAACCTGGGTTTTTTCTGGATTATTAGAAACCTTGGAGACCCAAATTTTGCTTTCCCCTTCCACAGTGAAAACTCGAATACTTCTTGTGGTTTCATCTGCTTTGTTAATTTAAAAACTTGGCCACTAAAATAGGATCCGTGATGCTGTAAAACCTGAAAGGGCGATTTTGGAAGAAGCGCTGCAGTGGTAGATTTCCAGTTACCCTCCCAGGCTGCTCACCAAGGGGCAAACTAAGTTCCTTTTAACATGAACTGCTCAGCAAGAAATGTTTTGCCCACATTTAAACCCATACTCAGAGTCCCCTGTAGTCTTCAAATCTGTCTGTCATGCTGGGTTTACACACACTCGCATCGTGGGGGCCTGGAGACTTGGAGGCACGGTGCTTCAGGAGGCCAGGATGGGGGCAAGTGCTACCGAGACATTGTGGAGAGGGGGGCAGGGGGACCTCAGATGAGTGTGCCGCATCCCTGTCATGTGCTGCCCCTTCAGTTGCCTGGGGCTTGGGGTCTGAGGGGAAGGGGCAAAGAGCAGCCAGAGAGGGCAGGATTAATGCCAGGATCGTAGCCATCAGAAAGGGCAAAAAGCCACTTTGGGCCCACAGTGACATGACCCTCAAGGCTGAAGACAAGTTCTGGGATGAAAAGGAAGTGAGAGAGGTTGATTTTACAGTAGGGTTGCCAGATTTAGCAAATTAAAATACAGAATTCTCAGTTAAATTTAAATTCAGAAAAAAAAGATTACTTTAGTATAAGTATATCCCAAGTGTTGCATGGGATATACTTATACTAAAAAATTTTTTTCATTGTCTACCTGAAATTTTAATGTAACTGGATGTCCTGCATTTAATCTTCCTTGTATGTCTCCAGCTCACCAGTTCCTCCACCTGATGTCCCAGCCCACCCCTGTCCCTGGTGTTTTCTTTCCCCTTTCCTCCTCCCTGGCCCTCCTTCTTCCTCTCATTCTTCCCCAGTGATGCAAGAGAGGATCTGAAAACAGGTCCCAAATAACTGGAGCTCATTCAATACTGATATATTCTCTTGCTTCCATTTGCATGTTTACTTCTTTGTGGCTGTCCAAAGTTTAAAGACTTTATTTCCTGCTAGAATTACCCCAAGCAATATACAACAGAGGAGGGGAGATATAGGGACAACTGCTTTAATAATTCAAGCAGCCTCTTCTGAAGTGCTGGAGAGTGTAAACTGTTCACACCAGGCCCCCTACTTTGTTGGCACATCCTTGGAGAAATCCAGCTAGCAGCCTCCAGATCCAATGGTTGCCACCCAAGCCTGCGGCCACTCAGGTACTTTCATCTGGGGAACAGGAAGAAACGGAAAACAGGGGGGATAGGAGGCAGAGACAAAGCACCCAACTATTGCAGGGTGAGATCCAGGATCGTTGTAATTGCATTTATGTGAGTGTCAGAGTTTGCATGTGCGGTGGTAGGTTGTAGGTGGTATTGGGGAAAACTTATCAACACAGAAGCTGACGATAGGTACTGGCGACCTAAACTAACGAGAAAATTAAATGAGTTTGATTATGTCGCAATAACTCTTATTATAGTCATTTTGGTGAGCCTTCTACCATGGATGCCTAATTACTATATGGTGTCATAATACTTATGTGTATCATTATATATGCCTTAAATTAACTTTGTTATAAAGTGTAATTTGATTGCAACAGGAGATTCAACATGTGTTGAATTGAGCCTTTGGAGTTTGTTACTCATGCAGGATGGAGCTCTCCTGCTCTGAGAAATTCAGCGCAGCTATGGGCTGAGTCATGGTGAGAAGGCCGCCTTGGAAATGGCTCCCAATGACCCTCCACTTCCCAGCATTCATGCCTTTTGTAACTGCCCCCTCCAGAGTACAGTGGGCCTAGTGACTCGTTTCTAACAAATAGAATACAACAAAAGTGATGGGATGGCACTTCTGAAACTGGTGTAAAATGCCTGTGCCTTCTTGCAGTCCCTCACTCTCTCTTACTCTGGGAAAAGCCAGCTGCCGTGTCATAAGCTGCCCTGTGGAGACGCCTACATGCCTGGACCCCAGCGAGGCCTCTGACCAACAGCCAGTGAGAACCTGAGACTTGCCAACAGCCAGGGAGTGAGCTTAGAAGAGGATCCACCCCCAGTTGAGCCTTGAGATGCAGGCAGCCCTCGTGGAACCTTCATGCAATCTTGTGAGAAGCTCCAAACCAAAGGCATCCTGACCCACAGAAACTGAGATCATCTTTACTACTAATAATAATTCATTAATATTAAATGTTGGTTGTTTTACACTGCTCAACTTTGGGGTAATTTGTATGCAGCAACAGATAAAAGAAGACGGTCACTTCCTGAGGACTGCACTTCTGTGGTATGTCACTGAGAGAGTGGTGAAAGGTCTAACGGTTGTATCTGACAGTGCAGACCCAGCAGCTGATGAGGACGCTAGTGTGGGTGGTGATGCGCGGCTGGGGGCTGGGAAGGAAGAAAGACATGGAGGCTGGTGCTTTACTGCATCAACATTGCCAAGTTCTCAGGAGCTCTAGAAATGCTCCTACCTGTCGCTAAACATTCCTGAAATGCTGCTATCATAACTCTGATTCCTGTTTGCAAACTGAATATCCCATCACCCGCCAGGGCCCGGAAATGCGCTTACCTCTCCCTTTGATTTGTGTTCTTGGCCAGGTCCCAGGCCACTCCTGTCAGAGGCTCCTCGGATGTGGACTCTTTAGGAAAGGATGCCCCGTTATTCAACGCTCCCAGTCTCTTGGCTCCAAGCCTTCCCTTCTGTCCTCAGCAGTGAGATGCTGGGGCTGGGGCTCCGCCGGCCAAACCCGGCTTTATCGGCCGCGCGCTGCCGGGGTCTGCCGACAGGGGGCGGTAGAGCGCGCTGCAGGGCTGGAGGTGGCGGGGCTGCTCCCTCCGCTTCCTCCCGGTTCCTGCTCGCACCAACCCAGCCTCACTGGCTCGCCCCATCTGCGCCAGTCCCCGTGGCAGCAGCTGAATCCAGTCTGCAGTTTCCTCGACACTCGCAGAGCCAGCTTCCTGGGGCCCCTCGGAGGCACCATCACCCGCTGAGCAGCACCTACTCCTCGGAGACTGGAGTCCCAGCCACCAGATCCCTCCTCCGAGTTTCTAAGTTTGCGTAATTTCAGTCTCTCCGTTTATCTTGCGTCCCCCCAGCTTGGGGGGGCCGCTGCTTCCCAGATGCTGCCTCCGTGATACTTTAGACTTCTGCTTGGCCTCTGCAGTTACCTCGTTAACAAGTCTTGCTCTTGCATCCTCTCTGTTATAAAAACAAGCTGCTTTGATTTCTGTCTCCTGCTTGTGCCCTGGCTGACAAAGGGGTTCCTGCGCCACTCCTGGCCTCTGGCCAGCTTCCCATCTTACTCTTCCAAAAAGAGCTTCCCCCTGGGCCGTGCACAGCCAGCCCTCCAAGGGAGTCCCCCTGACATGTGTACCCCGGGCTGCTGTCATCACCCCAGTCCCAGCCCTGCCCTCAGGGGAGAGACGGGGGAGGTGCAGACCAGAGACCGGCTAGGCTCAGAGCCAGTGGCAAAGGGGGAGGGGTGGGGGGAGGTCAGTGCAAAGAAGCGGGAGCGCAGCTCCGGAAGTGCTGGTGCCCAGTATGTCCAGCCTCAGCTGGAGTCACAGTTTACAGCAGAGAGCAGGGGAAGGTGAGAAGCAGCGCTGGCCGCCGGTCTGGGAACCGTGGGGAACTCTGACTCATCAGCTGCTAGCTGGTTCTACCTGCTTAAGGGGCACCTCCATGGCTGGCCATGTCCTTTCTTTCACAGGGCAGGGAATTCCCTGGTGGTCCAGTGGTTAGGACTCTGCACTTCCACTGCCGAGGATGCTGGTTCAATCCCTGGTGGGGAACTAAGATTACAGGGCCAAAAAAACAAAAGGCAGTGTTACAAGCCTCCAACTGACAGGTGGCCCTGAGGCCATTAAAGGACTGTATTTCGTAATATTTTTGTGTGAGTTAGGGGACCCTTTTATAACACAATTGCTTAGGAGGGGAGGCCAGAATATAAACTTAAATTTAGATGTAAAACTCATTCTGTCAGGCAATTTCTAAGCAGGAAAACAGAACCCAGTTTAAGTATTTAAACAGATGGGAATATGATGCAGTGAACTGGTTACACAGACGATGCAAAATCTGAGTGTTCAAAAGGGCCCTGGGGAGATTAGTGCCACAGGAAGCCACTGGCCTTTGAGGCAGGACAGAGGAAGAAGCGGTGCCCAGGTTGGGTTCTCTAGAAGCAGACAGGCATAGTTTGGGGTTCATGGTGTTTATTAGGGGTCAGCTCCTGGGAGGGAAAGGAGAAAAAGGATGGCAGAGGAAGAGGCTGCCTTGTGATGCAGACCAAACAAAACCTCAGCCAGGTCTGGAGTGTTGCCCACCAGCATGTCCTGCACTCAGCCAAAATGGCTGGGCACTTAATACCCATCCCCTTGGTCAGGGGATGTGGGCTGGTTGGGAAGAGCATGACACTGCAAGGCTGACCCTGCAGGAGCTGATGGCTGGAGGTGGGCTGCCAGCTTCACCCCTGCCGTCGGGCAGCAGGTCCTTCCTTGAAGGGGACCTGAGCGTCTCATGCCTCCCACAGTAGTGTCGCCAGAGCCCAGGGGAAGATGTTCCCTGATGGAGGCTGGACCCACCCTCAGTCTGAACGGCGGCGTTGGAGCCAGGCTCCTAATGGAGATTCTGTGCAAGGCAGAGGAGGAAAGACATACCTGGCCTTGCCCTTCCTCCTGCTTATGATGTCTGACTAGTGGCTCCTCCTGGCCAGCCCTGGTCAGGAAGAGCTGCCGGGGAGCTGGAGAAATACAGCCTGCAGGTGTGAGCACCTTGAGCGGAGCTGGGGAAGGGAAAGGACTCTGCCAACAAACAAACCCAGGAAATCCTTTCAGCAATTTTTCCTCTTACTTTCTCTCCCCAGAGCAACAGGGCTTAGAACCAGGGCCTACTGACTGCCAGCCCCCAACCTGTCGTGCTTCCCGTCAGAACAGGCCACTTTATCTCGTTGAGAAAAACCCCTTCAGGAACGAAGGCCTCACCCCCTCAGCTGCTGGGTTTTGTGCCCAAGATCATACCATACATACCCCTTTCTGTGGTGGCCAGTATCTAACGGCTGACTGAGGAGAGATGTCTGCCATACTTTTCTTTACAGCGCTTCCTACCACCCGACCAATTATTTATAATGTGTTTATTGTGTCTCCACCACTCAAGAGCAGGAAGTTCGGCTTTGTTCATAGCTGTATATACACAGTGCCAGTGTTTGGCACACAGTGTGAACTCAATTAAATTTGTTAATGAATTCATTCATTCATCCGTTCATTCATTCACCAAGTGCTAAGCCCTAAGCCCCATCAGGGCCCTAAGCCCTGATGATATAATGGTGCAAGACCTTATGGAGCCTTCCCAGGATAGACCCCTCCCCCATAGCCTCTGTTGTAGCTCCTCTCTGAAGTGCCCAGATCATAGTATCTCATGCCTATTTCCTGAGCTTTTCAGAGGCTAAAACCCAACACCACATGGAAGAAATTAACTACTTGATGATCATGAGCGTGTAGCCCCCAGACCTTTTGGTGCCTAAGATTTGATCCCCATCATCCAATCAGAGAATTGTGCATGAGCTGATCACAGACCCTGGGATGCTTCTCCCTCACTTGGCCCTTAACAATGCTTTGCTGAAACAAAACGCTCCAAGGAGTTCTTGTTTTTTGAGACAAGCCACCCATTCTCCTTGCTTGGCCCTGTAGTGAATGTTTCTCTGCTCCAAACTCTGATGTTCCAGTTTATTTTGCCTTACACACGCAAACTTGTGTTTGGTAACAGTGATGCCTTTGGAAATTTCTGATCTACTGGGGAAATTAGACAAGTAGAAAAATAATGCTAACACAATGTGGCAGGTGCTGTACTGACGCATAGTTATCAACCAACGTGACTAACTTGTGCTGCCAAGGCAGAGCTACATTGAGCAGGAGATAAGGGACTGCTTTCCAGAAGGGTTCCAGGCAGATGGGCCCTGGAATGGGTGAAGCCCAGGATGGCCTGAGCAGCCAGGCAGGTGACTTCAGGGGTCTCTAGGACATCAGGATCAAGAGGACAATGAGACAGGGGAGGCCAGGCAAGCCCCTAAGATTCAGCACTACCACTTCTGGAAACTTGGTCCTCAGAACAAGAGCTTGAATGCGCTAAGACTCATGTACGAGGCAGATCACTGCCACATCAGTTCCAACGGCAGAAAATAAGGAGCAATGTCAGTGTTGATCAGAGGGAAACAGCTGAATAAATAAAGGCACTTCCATACTTTGGAACTGCAGCTATTAAGAGGCGTTGCATTCGTCTATGTGTACCAACTTGGAAAGAGCTACATGATACAACGCTAGATGGAAAGGGAGATTACAGAATGATATGTACATATTGATGCCCATTTTGTTCAAATATATGCACATGTGTGTTTATATAAATATAGAAAATCATCTAGAAGGAAACAGACAGTTGGGACTTGGGATAGGAATAGACAAGGGGACACTATCACTTTTGGGTATTGTTTGAATTTGTTAAAACCAGTATGGATTAACTTTCAAATTAAGTAAAGGGATAAAAAGAGAAAAAAGAAAGTCCAAGGAGCTTATGGTCAGTGTGCATCGGGGCCAAACTGAAGGTGCACAAAACAGGTCGGGATAATTGATCCAAAGCAGGCCACAGGGGTTAAAGCAAATGAGGGGCAGGAATCAGGAAGGTGAGGTAGTTCAGGACCAGGGCAGTGCGGAGGGGCAGAGACACAGGAGACCTGATTCCAGGAGAGGCACCATTGACCTCTGCAGTGACCCACTTCCTACAGGCCTTA
Source organism: Aethalodelphis obliquidens (assembly GCF_003676395.1). Classification (NCBI taxonomy): domain Eukaryota; kingdom Metazoa; phylum Chordata; class Mammalia; order Artiodactyla; family Delphinidae; genus Aethalodelphis; species Aethalodelphis obliquidens. Next base: position 10,133,542 of record NW_020838000.1, read on the forward strand.
CGTGTGTGCAGCAGGCCTCAGTGATCACAAAGAGCCACTTGCAGTCACACGGGACTCTCCTGGGAGCAGGGAGAGCAGAGCTCGGATGGTGAGGATGTTCTCATCAGGCAGACCCAACCCTTCTAATAGCTTTCTCTAAGCCAGCCCTCCCTCCATACCTCCCTGAGGAAAGAGAAGATGGAGGGCCTCTGCCTTTTCTCACCAGCTCCTTTTACCAAAAAAAGGCCTTGTTTTTTTGCTCCTTGCAGGACCCCCCAGAGCCTTTAGCAAGCTTATTGTTTGCCTTGTGAGTCTCTAAGAGGGAATGCCAAGTGCAGTATTTCCAAAAAGTATTTAACCACAGGGCACTCCTGCATTAGGTAATAGATTTTACTTGCCATCGAGTTTTAATTACACAAGTATTACGTGGGTGCTTTCTCCTTGTCAAGAACTCCAGGTCATCCTACTGGAGGGAAAGGCCATGTGGAAAGAGAGGGCCTGGAGGATGAGACACCTCATGAAGAAAGAAGCCATGTGCAAAAGGCCTGAGGTGCCCAGCCTGAGAGTGGGACCATCTTGACTCTGCAGTGAAGGCAGCCGCATGAGAGAGGCAGCTAGTTCTAGTGGGACAGAGACACGGCAGCCCTGCTGACTGACTGCTGCCTGAAGTCCTGACCAGAGAATCATGGTTTTTGTGTTAAGCCACTAAGTTTTGGGGTGGTGTGCTATGCAGCCATAGATAACGGATATTCTCCTATCCCACCCCCAATGTCAATCTCCCCCTCTTCCAAGGAGAGATCTTAAAATTTGTTTTTATCATTACTTTGTTTTTAACAGTTCCATCAGATATGTAGTGTTTGCAATCCATTTTATCTCTTTGAGCTGTTTTTGAGCTTTATAAATATAGATTCATGCTCTATGTATTGTAGGGAGAATGGAATTACAGAAAACTCACCCAGTGAAATATCATTCCAACAGTGAAAATAAACATTGCCACACACAATACCATGGAAGGATGAAGCGTAGAGGCTTAGCTGTTGTACTGAAAACAGCAAGTTGCAGGAGACTACTATACAATCATTCATCTTTTTATACGATTATTGGCCATTTCTTCTTGAGTTCCTGGTACATTTCTTTGTCCATTTATCTCTGGGGTTGTTTGTCATTTTCTTATTTGTTGGAATTCTTTATAAATTTTAAGAAGTGTCCCCCAAGGTTGGAGTACTAGGAATTACTTGAATCTTGAGAAATATTTCTAAGGATAGAGTTTAAAATTACCAAACCAAACCAACCAACAAAAACACCATGGAAGGTATTGAAAAAAAGAATAAATAAGGTTAACAACATATTACACAGGCTCTTTTTTTTTTTTTTTTTGCAGTACACGGGCCTCTCACTGTCGTGGCCTCTCCCATTGCAGAGCACAGGCTCCGGACGCGCAGGCTCAGCGGCCACGGCTCACGGGCCCAGCCGCTCTGCGGCATGTGAGATCTTCCCGGACCGGGGCATGAGCCCGTGTCCCCTGCATTGGCAGGCGGACTCTCAACCACTGCGCCACCAGAGAAGCCCTACACAGGCTCTTTGACTTCTTGGCTGAAGATTCCAAGGCTCAGAGACCCAATAGAACTTTGGGCTCTATTGCCAGTAAGAGGCTATTTACATAAATCCACGGTGCACAGAGGTTCTATTTCATATTTTCTTTCTACCAAAAGGAAATGCATCATTTAACTTGAGATATGGTCCCCCTTTTAAACATTTCCTAGGATAGACCAATGAATTACTGCTCCTCCTAGTAGTGAGTTTATATTGCACTAAGGAAAGATAGACTCCTTTAACCCCTGAAGAGTCACATTTCCTTCACTTGGGTCACTTGATAGGGCCATTATAGACTCAGATAAGATGTGTGGGGCTCTTTAATATCTGGCAATTTTCTTGTGCCTCTTCACTTATTAAAAGAATGTATCCATTAGCAGTCATCAGTACGTTCTGTCAAGATGGGAGCTAAATTATCCTTAACGTTTTAAGAGAATGCTTTTTCAAGAAAAATAATGGCCTTAGTTGCTCAGTGGAATAGATATGGCATTCTTTGTCATAACCTCTCCTTCCTCCCCGCAGGTGGAATCGGACACTGCTTACTTCAGTCAAAGATCCAGGCCATTTCCTCGCTACCCTGTGAGTCAGCCCTCACTCCAGCCTGTGGCCACCATCCCCAGGAATAAACTCCTCACCCATCACAGGGAGAGACCGCGGCCTGCTTCCCCCTGCTTTTTTTTTTTTTTTTTCTTCTCTTTTTTCCTCTTTATGCGGTACGCGGGCCTCTCACTGCTGCAGCCCCTCCCGCTGTGGAGCACAGGCTCCGGACGCGCAGGCTCAGCGGCCATGGCTCACGGGCCCAGCCGCTCCGCGGCAATGTGGGATCCTCCCAGACCGGGGCACGAACCCGTGTCCCCTGCATCGGCAGGCGGACTCTCAACCACTGCGCCACCAGGGAAGCCCCCTCCTGCTTTTTAACTCATCCAGGGAGAAGGAGGAATGAGGTGCTCGCTGAGCAAACAATCTCATTCAGAGGGACTCTGTTTTAGCAATAGAAAGCACATCAGAGAAATAATCACCCCCCTGGAACTCCACACTGAAACAGATCTCCTTTTTATAGACCATTAATGACTGGGGTGTGGCTGGACCTAAACGTTGAATGGTTTAGGGCACTGGGGACTGAAATCGAGCAATCAGTAGGCCGTCTGAGACTGCTGCTGGCAGTAGCCACCCGGCGCATGTAGCCCTCATTTTTGCAGTAGCCATCCTTCTGGTATCGGAAGTAGCCACCATAGGTACCTCTTCATTTGAAACATATGCTCTATGGAAAATGTGGCTCGCAAGAGGGAGGTTGTAGGGGTGTGTGTTTGTGTGTGTGTTTTCATGATTAAAACAAGTTTTCTGTGTCGTTTATTTTTATGAAACCGTGAGGTTTAATTAGTGAAAAGCTTCCACCTCCTAAATATGGGTATATCTCTCCAGGCTTTGTCTTTGTCTTACTCCATTCCTCTCAGGTCACATCTATTCTCACAGGCGTTAATAACTACATCCATAGCAGTTAAAATATCTTCAGGTGAAACTAATAAAATACCAACAGAGAGTTAAATAACAGAGACATTTAATAAATGTATGTGTCACAAGAAGTCTGGAGGTTGGCAAATCCAGACTTTGATCAGCACATCAACGAGGGCACCAGTGCCCAAATTTCTTACCATCTTTCTGCTTTGTCACCATCAGTGTGTCAGCCACAAACCTCAAGATGCTGCTCCAATAATCCCATTCTCTCCTGACAGTCACTAGCAGGAAGGAAGGAGATGAAAGCAAAGCAGGCCTTCTCCTCCTGGAGAAAGAAAATCCTTTTCAGAAACCTGTGCATCTCATTGGCTAGAATAGGATCACATGGCTCACCCCCAGACCAATCAAAGGGAAGCGAAGTACCACATTTGGACTCAGGACCATCATGATTTTTCCCCTCCAACTGGGCCCTCGCAACCCAAACACAGGTGGGATTCTATTCAGAAGGAAGGAGGAAGAGCTGTTGAGGGGGCAACAGCTCCCAGATCCTTATTTCCAGCCCTGACTACTCTCTCCTCCAACTGCACCTTTCTAACTGCCTGGAGTACCTACCTTATTGCCCTGTTGCCTCAAACTCAATCTTTCAGGGAAAAAAATTCCTTTTCTCATCTAATAGGTGGCTCCTTTTTCTGCATTTCTTGACTTTTCCAGTGGCAGTTTCATCCATCCACCCATCATAGAGGCTGTGACCCTCAGAATCATTTTCAATGCCCTCTCGGTCTGGACTTCCTTAACCAGTTGGTCCCCAGAGCAGCTGAATCTTCATCTTCCTAATGTCTCCTACATTGGCACACCATTTCACCCTTTTTACTATTCCTTCAGTCACGCTGTTCCAGGTGCACACGAACCTCTCATTTCATCTAAAATGGGCCCCAGCCTACAGTGCCATATGCTCTTCCACCAGACTTACCTTCTTAAAAAAGCCTGCAGTCTCATCTCTCCGTGGTCTAGGATGAGGCTCCCATATTCCTACAGGAGGAAAATCTACAGTTCTCAGTTTGGGTTTTAAAATTTTCTACACATTACCTTTTAAAAAGGATTCCCCATTATTTTCTGCTCCAGCCAGACTGGTTGAGTCATTTTTCCCTGAAGTATGCTTTAATGCATTCCTATCACCACATGTTTGTCCACACCATTCCCCCAGATAAGAACACCTTTCTGCTTTCTCCTTTCTGAGTCCTACCTGGTCAACTCATCTCTCACTGCTGAAATCTCCTTAAATATCCTAGGCTTCAATGAGTGTTTTCTCCTCTGAAATCCTACATGCTTATGGAATTATGAGTCAAGTTTTAATAAGAAACTTCAGGGTTAAATAATTAGGCAAGTGTAAATCTCCGATGGCCATATTACCAGTGCTTTGTAATGTGCCACAATAATACTTACATGGTAAATAATGATATAATACCCATTGTTCAATATTGAGGACATTTTTTAAAAATTCCATTCTGATTATTAAACTTCAGAAAGTTCAGAGTCCTTTCAAAAGATAAAGGACTTTGCACTCTTAAAGCAAGACTGCAGCAGATTCTTCAAAAGACTGCCAGTGAATCTATACAATCTGATGTATCAGTGGAGAGACTGTTCATTCATTCATTCATAGTCAGAAGATTGATATTTTATTGCCCAACAACTGTCACCAGAATTCTTGGCAGGAGAACTCTCTATATTTAGAAAAATATCTTGAAAAATTGCTTGGGGATAGAGTGAGGTTCAGATAGAATTTGACTACACTATGTGTATCACGGCACTGTGCTCATGTCCAGGGAAGTTGGGGATTTCTCTTCTTCACCATTTCCTCACAAAGAAATGCCAAACCCCTTAAAGAAAGTGGCAAGGTTATCAAGACAGAATATTATATAGAAACCCAGAAGACTCACAGAACTGTTTACTGTTCAAACAGGTTACAAGAACTACAGCAAAAGGGTAAGAGGCCTTGGGCTTAGCTGTTAAACTTAGGTGAAGGTAGGCCTGGTACCATGTCGCCCATAGGGCTTCTCTGAAGAAATTTGGCCAAGTATAGCTTTTTGTTGACATCTAGGGTTTTTTCACTTATTCTGACTTTGCTACTTAAAGCTTTGTCAAAACTCTCTGAACTTATTTCTTCATTTGGAAAATAGAAGAGGGAGATCTATACTAAATCCAGGACTGCTCTGCATTTTATTTTCTAAATGTACACATATATGTATGTTTATCTTTCACAGGACTGAGTTCTTATTTTTTGATTCACATTTCTTTGGTAAAACTGTCTGTACTGGTAGTGATGCTTTTGGCTGCAAGTAAAAGAAAACTCCATTTCAACCGGCTTATGCACTAAAGGAGATTTATTGGTTCATGTAGCTGAAAAAGTCCAGATGCTGGGTAGCCATCAGGTGTGGTTCCATAAGCCCCCCGATCTGCCTCTCTATGATTTGCTTGTCCCCTTCTTCTTTTGTGGATTGGCAACAGACCCTGGCTGACAGCAAGGTGATTGTAGCATTTCCTGGCCTTGCAGCCTGGCCATAGCAACGTCCATACGAAGAAGGATCATCTCGTCCAGTAGCTCCGCTCTTAAAATCAGAAGCCTTCCTGACCAGAAACTCCTACCAAACCTTCTGTTTCATCTCATGGGCCAGAATTTGGGCACACGCCCACTTCTAAACCAATCTCCTTGGCCTGAGGAATGTCACGTGCTAATTATCAAGATCTGGATTCTTAAACTAATCTCTGTGGCAAGAGGGCAAGATTACTTATAGACCAATCAAGCTCACACTGCAACCAGAGGTTGCATCAGCTTCCCTAAACCTCAGACCTGCACGGGGGCAGAGTATCCCTGAGCAAAAACCAGGGCGCCGCCAGAACAAGGCAAGAGGAAAGGGATGCTGGGGAGGCATGCATCTTCAAAGTTTGTTATGTACAAAACTGTAGAATACCAATTTCATCCTGGAGATCTGAACAGGATACAGCCACGTCTGCTAACCAAAGGCTGTAATATTCAGAGTTCAAGTCTGCCAGATCTTTATCTAACAAAGTCTAAAAATTTCCACAAGGAAATGAGAAACATGTAAACAATTACAGCTCTGTGGCTAACTGTACACCAGTATACGTGAAACCAATTGTTTCCACTCCATATGGGATACTAATCAGCTTAATTACATGGCAAAAAAATAACTCAAGAACCAAAGTGCTCCAGTGTTTCATCAGAGGAGAACAATAGAAGCTGAAAAACATACTTTCTTCAAACAGAAAAACAGGTGAAATCTTGGAGAGGATCAATCAGCAGTGAAGTGGTGTTTATGCTTTTTTTTTTTCCGACCAGAGGAATGTAAAAGGAGTTGGAAAATATACTCTTTTCAGATAGAAAAATAGATATAATATTGGGAAAAAAATCAGAGACTGAGCAGGTTTTAATTGCTAATCATTAATATCCATTTCTATTCTGCCACCAAGGTTACACTCAGAATTTACTTAATGCTTTCAAAATACTGTCTATCAGTCTTGTGGGAGTGGTGGGCAGTCTGTCAATCCCTTCCTGCTTTGGGTCCAAATTGACTTAGAAGTACAGTTGAGCCATTCTTCCAACAAAACAGCTATTGAGGGCCTCTGATGTACCAGGCTGCCCTGTGCCCGTAGCATCATCACGTGGTCAGCCAGCTGCTTTCCTTCCCTTTCGGAGGAAGGGGGCTCCTTGGAGACCATCATCCAATGTTCCCTGTGACACTAGACCTTCTTTTGAGCAGCCTTGATCCTTCCTCTGATGTCGGTTCAGTTGGGTCACTGACTTATTGGGCTCCCACTGCCAAGAAAGAGCTGTACGGAGTGCTGTGTGGGAAGATAAGCGAGAAATGACTGATGTAGCTCTTGCTGCAGAGAACCTGACCACCTTCCTGGAGATGGAGCTCCACCAGGAAAGAAAGAAGAGCACATATATATCGAAGAGTTGATGAACCGAGACCCAAAGGGTAGGCAGTGCAGGAAGGAAATATGTCTTTCAATTCCCAGGTTAACAAGGAATGCATGAGGGTTGAGAAGGGAGGCTACACCAATGCAGAACAGTGGGAATGAACGAGTAAAGGCTAAATCATAGAAGGCTTTGGAAATCAGAGATAGAAGTAGACCCAGTGGGCAAAGGAAAAGGGAAGTAGTCTGTGCCTCAAAAGCAGGAGTGTGATGTGTATGTGTTTGGTGTGCCTATGACTGTATGTGTGTGTGTAAGGATGAAGTTACAAAGCTCACTCCCTAACAGAGACCAGATTAGCTGGATTTTACCACATGCACACACACACACATTCACGCACACACACACATGCACACAACTCGGGGGGAAACTGGAAATGTTGGTCCAGACAGACTGAAGATCTCACTCAGGGTTTTCTAACCCTTTTGGACATAAAGACCTCTTTTTCTGATGGCAAAAATACTTGGACACCTGTACAACTCTGGTGATTGTTGACTAGTATCTGCCGATTGAGAACATACGTGATACCCCTGGTATACTCATATGCCTTTATGAAATTGAGGTAAAAGAGGGCTTTCTAGATGGATCAATTAGAAAATGGTGCCACTTCTTCTCAGGGCTGGCTCAGCCCCAAAGTAGGACAGTTGACCCATGAAAGAGATTTGGGACTGGTTTTCAGCCCTTGTATGAACCCCCTCAGTTGGGCACCCTTTGCCAGAGGACAACCAATGCAACCATATGGAGGCCCCCATGACCCAAAGGCGCCACAGGTTCAGTAAGGCTTTGAAATGAGATTGTGTTTGGTTCATAACAATGGTGTCCAGATGAATTTGAAAAATAGGCATGCTTTTTTTTTTTTTTTTTTGAAAGATAGTCATTCTTTATTCGACAGACAAAGCTTTGGGAATTGAAAAGGATTCAGATACTTCTGGCCAAGACTTTACCCCTCCCCAAGTGTCTGTAGTCCACAGCAGTTGGTTCAGGCCACTCAAGCTTCTGTCTAATGGCCACAAGGGGGCAACAATCAGGAGTGGACATTGTCCCTCTCTGCCCCAAACTCAGTTCACAGCTGCAGATCGAGAGTGAGAACTGGGGAAGGAAGGAAGTGCACTTAGCACTTTGCCCCAACAAACAGATCACAGGATTTAGTGCTAAATAAATCCCTTCACATTTCGTTCACACATTGTGTGTGTGTGCGTGGAAAAAAAAGGTATACAAATGAATGATCATAACGTAAAATTCTGAGTTATTAATAAGCCTTAATTTTAGCCATGAGTTATTCACTCAAGTATCCCAGCATAACCAAAATGTGCCACCTTAAAAGCTACTTCAGTGTATCAAGTTTTCCCCCAAAAGCGCACAGATTCCATCAATGGGCACTGGAACACTGTCCTATCACTCCTCACATCCAGCCAGACACTGAGGACAAGGAGACAGCAAAATATGCCTTTTTATCTGTTGTCTGTTCTCTTGAGACTGCACAATGCTTTGTCACAATGCCCTGTGTTCATATAAGATATTCATTTTTAAGCCCTTTTATTAAACCACAGATCAGAAACCACAGAACAATTTTTGGAGTTAAAATGAATTTTTGTTTTCACAATAATCTCATGGGTCAACGGAGTGAGTATTATGTTTTTGCCTGCTTAAGAGATTGAGGGTCTTGAGGGACAGAGGTGATGTTTTCAAATTATTAGCAGAACTAGTCAATGCAAAGGTCTCTCCACTACACGAAGCTGCTTTATACAGAGCAAGGCTAATTCACGAGCACTGTATTTTTCAACTTTTTAATTAACCCAAGTTAGTGGTGTAATGGTAAATTAAAAAAATTTTTTTAATTGAAGTACAGTTGATTTACAATGTTGTGTTAATTCCTGCTGTACAGCAAAGTGATTCAGTTATACATATATATACATTCTTTTTCTAAATATAAAATTTTCCATTGCAGCTTATCATAGGAAATTGAATATAGTTCCCTGTGCTATACAGTAGAACCTGTTGTTTATCCATTCTGTATATAATAGTTTGCATCTGCTAATCCCAAACTCCAAATCCATCCTTCCCCCACCCCTCTCCCCCTTGGCAATCACAAGTCTGTTCTCTGTGTCTGTTCATCTGTTTCTATTTCGTAGATAAGTTCATTTGTGTTATATTTCAGAATCCACATATGAGTGATATCATATGGTATTTGTCCTTCTCTTTCTGACTTACTTCACTTAGTATGATCATCTCTAGGCCCATTCGTGTAGCTGCAAATGGCATTACTTCATTCTTTTTTATGGCTGAGTAGTATTCTATTGTATATATGTACCACATCTTCTTTATCTGTAATGGTAAATGTTTAACAAATGGATCTCCAAGTGAAAACGCCCTTGCCAATCTCCATGGTGTAAATACTCCCACTGAAGCTGATTTCCAGCTACCATGTGATGGCACTGAATGCCATGAGAGTTGGGAAGAGATGTACAGTAGCAGAAAATTATTTAGTATTTGTAACATACAGATATAATAGCCATACCTTCAAGAACATGATAATAATAAAATGTAGTAGAATAATTAGGAAGTTAAGAACTTAGAGTTTTTGTTACTTTGTTTTTAAGTATAATTGATTTAATTGTAAGTGTATATAATTTAATTTTTAATAATGGCTGTATTTAATAAGCAGTTCACCAAATTCCTGAAAATTTCACAGTTGTCTCTCACCAATCTGTGGGAACCAACACTGCATGCCATGAACCCAAGCTCTCCTTTCAAGTGCTTTGAAATTTAAAATAAAATAAATATCAACCCCCCAGGGGACACCGAGAGTTGTAGGCCTTAACACCCCCCTCCCCAACCAACACACATTTCGAGAATTTTTGGACTGTGCAGGTGAAGGCTTAGCCATCTGTGGATGGTCTGGGCTAAAACTCAAAGTCCTGGAGCCAGTGGGCAAGGGACTGTTGATATAATTAAGGTATAAGATGACTGAGCATTGTTCATCTAACCTTCCTGAAGTGCAGAACAAAGAAAATCTACCCTCCTTTTGCAGGAAAAGAGAGTATTTTTGGTTTGGGTTTTTTTTTTAAATTTTTATTGGTGTATAGTTGCTTTACAATATTGTGTTAGTTTATACTGTACAGCAAAGTGAATCAGCTATATGTATACGTATATCCCCTATTTTTGGATTTCCTTCTTATTTAGGTCACCACAGAGCACTGAGTAGAGTTCCCTGTGATACACAGTAGGTTCTCATTAGTTATCTATTTTATACATAGTAGGGTATATATGTCAATATCAATCTCCCAATTCATCCCACCAACCCCCTTTCCCCCTTGGCATCCATACATTTGTTCTCTACTTCTGTGTCTCTATTTCTGCTTTGTAAATAAGATCGTCTATATCAATTTTTTCAGATTCCACATATATGCGTTAATATACGATATTTGTTTTAAGAGAGAGTATTTTTGGTCTGAATTATCCAGCTTGGCTATTGACCAAACTCAGCTGGTTAATTATACAAGTCTTCCTTTGACTAGTGCTATATTGGCCTAAGTTTTAGGTTTGGGACATGAAATGTTGGCACCGGGAAAGACAGTAAGCAGTCAGGCCCACGTCATCTGAAGGAAACACTGGGGGTGCAAAACTTAAGGAGGCACATATTCTCAGGATGGGGTAGGTACACTCAGCCCTGAGTGTGCCTCCTTAAATTTTGTGCCCTAGTTACCTCACTTGCCTCACACTTGTTCTGGTCCTGAAACTGATGTCCCAAAAGGCCAAGTTCACCTGACTAGTCGGCATCAGAGCTGGTACTAACATAGATCCTCTAACCCCTGATCTGACACATTCCCCATATAGTAGGCTGCCTCCAGCTTTGCCTACCCTTCCGAGGAAAGACCTTCAAAGCTAAGCAGGAAGTTTTCTGAACAGCCAGTGGTCCTCAATCTAGGTGGCACATTAGATTTCCTGAGAGGGTTTTAACTATTCTAACTCCTAAGTCCCTGTCTCTGACATTTTAAATCAATTGTTCCGTGATGGGTCCTGGAAAGAGTTTTGTTTATTTACCTTTTTTTTCTTTTTTTTTTTTTTTTTTTTTGGTACGCGAGCCTCTCACTGTTGTGGCCTCTCCCGTTGCGGAGCACAGGCTCTGGACATGCAGGCTCAGTGGCCATGGCTCACGGGCCCAGCCACTCTGCGGCATGTGGGATCTTCCCGGACCGAGGCACGAACCCGTGTCCCCTGCATCGAAAGGCGGGCTCTCAACCACTGCGCCACCAGGGAAGCCCTGTTTATTTACTTTTAATATTCCTCTATGATTATTATGTGCAGCCAGGGTTGAGAACCCTGAATAATAACAGTAACAACAATAATAACTTTGCTAGTAAAAGACCATGTTAGTTAAGGAGGAGCAGGCTGTATTTATGCCAAGGTGTTGAACGTCAGTATTTGTGTCTTTTCCAATTATTATCGTTAAGTCAGTGTATTCTGTGCACCCATAAAGAACTATTTTGCTTTAAAAAAACAAAAATAAAATGAGCAGGGAGCACCTTAACCTGGATTAAGACCCGGGGCAGGATTTGCTCCTGCCAAATTTACCTTAAGAGGATGGCAAGGTGATGACCCAGCAGGCTGGACTTGTGCACTCTCAGTGGGGAAGAATGCTTATAAGGCAAATCAATACAGTAAGTCCCCTACGTACGAACCTGCAAGTTGCGAACATTCAAAGATGCGAACATGCGTTCGCATGTCCAGTCATGTAAATTCGTTCACATGCCTGGTGTACATTGTCACGTGCGTGCATCCTCTACAAGTGGTTGTGCTTTTGTGTACTGTACTGTATAGTACTGTATAGAGTACAGTAGTACAGTCTTTATTTCAAGCCCAGGCTGTCCAGAAGCCAGCGTAAAAACAGCGGTGATGTAGCAGGTACTACTGTACTTTTCAATGTACTGTACTGTAAGAGTAAAAATGTTTTCTTTATTTTTTGTGTTTTTTTAATGTATTATTTGTGTGAAAAGTATTATAAACCTATCACAGTACAGTACTATATAGCCGATTGTGTTAGTTGTGTACCTAGGCTAACTTTGCTGGACTTAACGAGCAAATTGGACTTATGAATGCGCTCTTGGAATGGAACTCGTTCATATGTACGGGACTTACCATATGTAAATAAGGGAAAAGTTTATCATTCTTAGGAAGGAAAGCCAACAAACTATTTTTAAGTACTTGGAAAATTATTTTGAATTGAGCCATTTGACCAAATAATGATTTTGCTCATTTATGAATCACTCTTCCTATTGATGAAAACACAGAAGATCCTCCGAGGCACAGAGTGATTTGTCATCAAACACCTTTTACATCGGTGTTTGTTAGGGATTAGAGAGTAAGCTTTCTGCATTTATTCAAGAATATTCTAAAATACAGGCTTTTCAACAACACAGGTATACCTAGGAATCCCTATTTTACTCAAGGGAAATGTAAACTCTATCAATCAACTTGTGGTGGTGATTACCTGAATTTATACATTTGTCGAAAAGTATAGAACTGTATACTAAAACTGGGGAATTTCACCATAAGTAAATTATACCTTAATTTAAAAAAAATGGACACAGAGATGGATGCAGACATTGAATAAATGTTTGCTAAGGAAAAAAAAGACAAGGAGACTTTCTTCTTCATGTTGCTAAATTAGAAATTTTTCTCAAAAAGAAAACAACTAAATTAGTCCCAGTTATTAAGATAGCTCTTCTGAGGGCATTGACTGTGTTGCAGCCCAGCATCGGCTCTGCTCTGAAACTAAAGACCCACCCAGCTGCCTGCACAATCATGGGTGCACCTCTTCAAAGCACAAGCTATTCATCTTTGAGAACCAACAAAATCTGATAAAGGTATACCTGTGCTTTCTTTATGCTTCACAGATAGTGTGTTTTTTACAGATCGAAGGTCTGTGGCAACCCTGTGTTGAGCAAATCTATTGGTGCCATTTTTCCAATAGCATTTGCTCACTTGGTGTCTCTGAGTCACATTTTGGCAATTCTGGCAATATTTCAAACTTTTTCATTATTATTGTATTTGTGATGGTGATCTGTGATCAGTGATATTTGATGTTACTATCGGAATTGTTTTGGGGCATCACAAACTGTGCCCATTTAAGGTGGTGAAAATCCATAACTGTTGTGTGTGTTCTGACTGCTCTCTCTCCTTCTCTGAGGGCCTCATTAATTCCCTGAGACACAGCAATACTGAAATTCGGCCAATTAATTAATAGCCCTGCAATGGCCTCTAAGTGTTCAAGTGAAAAGATGAGTCACACATGTCTCATTTAAAACCAAAAGCTAGAAATGATTAAGCTTAGTGAAGAAGGCATGTCAACAGCCCAGTCTGGCCAAAAGCTAGGCCCTTTGAACCAAACAATTAGCCAAGTTGTGAATGGATGCAAAGGAAAAATTCTTGAAGGAAGTTAAAAGTGTTACTCCAGTGTACACACGAATGGTAAGAAAGTGAAACAGCCTTATTGCTGATATGGAGAATGTCTGAGTGTTTGGATAGAAGACCAAACCAACCACCACATTGCCTTAAACCAAAGCCTAATCCAGAGCAAGGCCCTAACTCTCTTCAATTCTATGAAGTCTGAGAGAGGTGAAGAAGCTACAGAAGAAAAGTGTGAAGCTTAGCAGAGTTTGGTTCATGAGGTTTAAGGAAAGAAGCCAACTCTGTGACTTCAGAGTAAAAGGTGAAGCAGTGAGTGCTGACGCAGAAGCTACAGCAAGTTATCCAGAAGATCCAGCTAAGATCATTAATGAAGGGAGCCACATTAAACAATAGATTCTCAATGTGGATGAAACAGCCTTCCACTGGAAGAAAATACCATCTAGGTCTTTCATAGCCAGAGAGGAGAAGTCAATGCCTGTCTTCAAAGCTTCAAGAGACAGGCTGACTCTCTTCTTAGGGGCTAATGCAGCTGGTGACTTGAAGTTGAAGCCGTGCTCATTTATCATTCTTAAAATCCTAGGGCCCTTAAGAATTATGCTAAATTTACTCTGCCTGTTTTCTATAAATGGAACAACAAAGCTTGGATGACAGCACATCTACTTACAACATGATTTACTGAATGAATATTTTAAGCCCACTGTTGAGACCTATTGCTCAGAAGAAAAAAGATTCCTTTCAAAATATGACTGTTCATTGACAATGGACCTGGTCACCCAAGAGCTCTGAGGGAGATACACAATGAGATTCATGTTGTTTCCATACTTGCCAACAAAACACCCATTCTGCAGCCCATGGACCAAGGAGTAATTTCAACTTTCAAGTCTTATTATTTAAGAAAGACATTTCCTCAGACTGTAGGTGTCATAGAGAGTGATCCCTCTGATGGATCTGGGTGAAGTCAACTGAAAACTTTCTGGAAATGATTCGCCATTCTAGATGACGTTAAGAACATTCATGATTCATGGGACGAGGTCAAAATACCAACATTAACAGGAGTTTGGAAGAAGCTGATTCCAAACCTCATGGATGTCTTTGAGGGGTTCAAGACTCCAGTGGAGGAAGTAATTACAGATGTGGTGGGAACAGCAAGAGAACTAGAATTAGACGTGGAGCCTGAAGATATGGCTGAATTGCTGTAACCTCATGATAAAACTTGAATGGATGAGGAGTTGCTTCTTATGGATGAGCAGGGAAAATGATTTCTTGAGATGGAAATACTCCTGGTGAAGATGCTGTGAAGCTTGTTGAAATGACAACAAAGGATTTAGAATATTATATAAATTTAGTTGATAAAGCACTGGCAGGGTTTGAGAAGAGTGACTCCAATTTTGAAAGAAGTTCTCCTGTGGGTAAAATGCTATCAAACAGCATTGCATGCTACAGGGGAATCGTTCATGAAAGGACGAGTCGGTTGATGTGGCAAAATTTATTGTTGTCTAATTTTAAGAAACTGTCAGCCACCCCCGCCCTCAGCAGCCACCACTCTGATCAGTCAGCAGCCAGCGAGGCCAGACCCTCCAACAGCAAAAAAGACTACGACTCACTGAAGGCTCAGATTATAGTTAGCATTTTTTAGCAATAAAATATTTTTAAATTAAGGCATGTACATTTTTTAGAGATAATGCTATTGCACACTTAATAGGCTACAGTGTAACGTTAACGTAAGTTTTATATGCACTGGGAAACAAAAATAATTTGTGTAAATCACTTAATTGAGATATTTGCTTTATTGCAGTTGTCTGAAACTGAACCCGCAATATCTCTGTGGTATGCCTGTATTAGAAATCATGATATCATATGGTAGCCTGTGAATTTAAATGCAACAATAGGTGATGGGGGGGGTGAACAATAGTGAAAACTGGGAGACTTTATTTGGAGGCTATTGCAATATCCAGGTGAGAGATGATGATGGCTTGGTCCACAGTGAAGGTGGTAGAGGTGCTAAGACGTGGTTGTATTTTGGGTGTTTTGAAGGTACAGTCCCCAATCTTGGCCAATGGATTGGATTTGGGGGATTAAAGAAAGAGAGCCATCAGGAATGACTTACAGGTTTTGAGCTCCTGAACAACTAGAAGTCTAGAGTTGCCATTTCCTGGGATGGGGGCATGGAGAGGAACAAGTTTTAGAGGACAGAAGGTCAGGGGTTCAGCATGGTCAGTTTGACTTATCTATAAGCCATCCAGTAGGGTTTTCAAGTGGGCAATTGGAGGGATGAGTCTGGAGTTTAGAGGAGGGATCAGAGCTGGAAGTGAGTGCTCTACAGCCATGACACTGGATAAATTACCATTGAGGAGGGGAGGTAGGAAAGAGAAGAAGTGCAAGGACTAGAATCTGGAACACTGTAACATTTAGAGGTCGTGGAGGTGAGAAGGAGCCAACAAAGGAGACTAAGGAAGAGCAGCTAACAAGGCATCAGGAAAACCAGGAGAGGGCAGTGTTCTGGGAGCTGAGGGAGAAGAGTGTATCAATAAGGGGAAAGATCCACTGTGTTAGAATGGCTCAGAGGTTAAACCGGTAGTCCCCCAGGCTCCAGTCCAGGAGCCCACTCTCCCTTCCTGTTGCCTTGCCTGTTTCCATCTCTGCCACATATCTCATTACACTCCCCTGGAATCAGCTCCCTTGTCCACGTCGAGCTCCTCTTGGTCATGTCGGGATTTGCAATGTCCGACACATGCTCAGTAGATATTTGTTGAATAAACAGAAAATGAGCGAGTGAGTGATTAGGCATGGGGTTGGACCTGAGAGAAGCTGACATGCCTGCATCCCCGATCCCCAAGGAATATGTGTTCTTTTGTCTTCAAGTGCCACAAGGGTCATGGTGAGCTGGAGCCACTTGTATGGGCTCATAGGAACTAGTAGTTGTTATAATTTCAGGAATTCTGAGAGCTGGCTGTTAAACACAGCCATAATTAAAAATTAAATTATTGGGGGGAGGGATAAGTTAGGAGCTTGGGATTAACAGATACACACTAGTATATATAAAATAGATAAACAACAAGGACATCTGTATAACACAGGGAGCTATATTCAATATCCTGTAATAAACCATAATGGAAGAGAATATGAAAAAGAATATATATGTATAACTGAAATAACACATTGTAAATCAACTATACTTCAATTAAAAAAATAAATTATATAAACTTATACTTAAATAAACATATTTTTAAAAAGATAATAAGTACTCAAAATTTCCACTTCCCAATTATTTTACTACATTTCACTATTATCTATGCTCTTGAGTTTGTTTACGTCTATTGTATCTGGATGGTGGAAACCTTATAAAATGGTGTGCCATCTCTTCCCAAGATCACATTCAGTGATGTCAAGTTGATAGTTTGAAATAGGCTATGTGAAAGTATCTACACAACAGAAATGAGCAATTTCTACAAATCAGGACACCCCATTCCCCCACCCCACCACCGCACCTCCCCTGTGTGTTGTTATACATTTGCCAACTGGTTATACTATATTTCCTACAAAAACCTCCAGGAAGCATCCTTTCTTCAATGGGGGAAAAAAATCACTGACTTCTCCAGAAAGCAGAATTTCCTTCTCCCAGTTTCTCACATTCACTTGTGTAAATTCCAGGTAGACAAAACAACCAGAGGATTAACTGGATTTTTCTTTCTCTCCCACCAGTGGTTTGATAGTGTGCAGACAGCTGGTGTTTAATGCCATCAATCAAACGGGTTTTGACACCACTGCTGATGACTTGTCCCCAACCACCACCCTGCAGACTCTTCCACTGGGTTCTTCTGAGCAAAAGTTTAGATTTATGAAAATCACTCGTTATTATGTAACTGATCAGCAGCTGAGCTGCTTATGAAACGTGTGTCTGGATCGGAAATGTGGGTATAAACTGCCGGACTTTAAAGAATTTTTTTAAAAAACATATACTGTAAATGTGGAGAAGAGTAGGATTATCCCCTTTGAAAGCTGCAACACCAGCCAGATTCCTCTCCATATCCCACTCCTGCTCCTGGATGATGCAATTCCTCTTCCCACTGGAGTGCATTATGCTCTCTTTAAAGATTCGAGCTAATGGAATGCTGAGAAAATCAATCCCTTCTTATTATGCTAGCCGGCTGTTTGGTAAATGGAAAGCAAATACTTTCTTCTTCTAAGTAGGCAGAAATAAGCCCTGGGAGACACCTTGATTATACCCTCCACATGTCCTGAACGAGAGTCCACACACCATATCTGTGCTTAACATACATTTAATTCAAAAAGGCCCGGTCCATATCCACTCAAAACTCAATGGCAGCACAACTCTATCTCTTTCCCTCTCCTCTGAAGAGGGCACATGCCATCATGTAGTGCTTTTTTTTTTTTAATATTTATTTATTTGGTTGCGCCAGGTCTTAGCGGTGGCTCTCTGGCTCCTTAGTTGAGGCTCACCGGCTCCTTAGTTGTGGCGTGCATGTGGAATCTAGTTCCCTGACCAGGGATCAAACCCAGGCCCCCTGCATTGGGAGCATGGAGTCTTAACACTGTGCCACCAGGGAAGTACCATGTAGTGCTTTTTGAAGGGGTATATTCGATTGACATCTAACATCCATAATATCTACCTTTATTAAGCATTTACCATGTGCCAGGTATGCTTTCAACATTTTTTTCACAACCTCATAAGATAGATTGTATTTTTATCTCCATTTTACTGTTGAGCAAACTAGGTGAGATAAAGGGATGCCAATAATCAGGCCTCAGAACCAGAACCAAGTGAAAGCTCTGGGCAGTTTCAGGCTTAGCATAATGATCTCTGCTAAGAGTGAGAATATACTGTTTTGCAAGGTCATGAGCCCTTGGTGTTGGAGGTGTTCAAGGAAAAATGGAAAGAACACTTCCTAGGGTAGGCTTCCCAGGACAGTGGGCCTCTTGTTTGGGGAAGAATGATTGATCAAATCTGTTGCTTCCCAAAGCTGATTGCTCACCAGGGAAACAGAGAACATATTCTTGGTAAGAAAGCAGACTCGTTCTATAAAATCAGATTAGAAATGAAGGGCAAGAATGCAATGATTTGGGCCATATCATGAGGAAGGACTTCTTTTAAGTCCATGCAGTGGATGAGGTCTCTCCAGGAATATTGACCTTCTCTCCATGAGGCTGTTATGGAGAAGCTGATGAGCACACACAGAGTTCCCTTTGCCTCCACACTCATCCAGGACGTCACTGTCTCTCACCTGGAATTTTGCTCCAGTTTCCTAACTGATCTCTCCTCCCAACCTAGTCTGAGTTATCACCACCACCACCCCAACCAATCTTACTTTTTATTCCCTCCCTTAAAGACCTCTTAACTCACATTGGCAGGTTGCGTTCCCAGGGAAGCAGAATGACGCAAGGACCAGCATGTGGGATGTCTATTGGGGAGGATCTTGAAATTAACACCTGTGGAAGGGAGGGAAGGAGGCGGGATTGGACACAGGAGAAATCATCACAACAAATCCTCAGCTAATCCCTGAGGGGTGGTTCTGAAGCTGGGTGACCCTTCAGAATTCTCCCAAAATAGAGTGAGCTGGACAGAGTCTTTATGCTCCTGTGCAGACAAATCATTCGATGTAGGCTGCCCCAGGAAGCTGGCGTGAGCTTGGACAAGGCGGTTATCTTCAGAAAAAGTGGAGGAGGGCTGACAGTAAGGGCTGTCTGTCAGCAGCACTCCCTGAAGCCGAGAGGATAAACCCTCCGGTCCTGATCGGTGATTCACACTCTAGCCCCTGCTACCTCTCCAGCTCCATCTTTCTCCATTCCCTATTGCCTAACCCAGACACATTAAACTTCTCAGGGGCATCTTGAGTGTGCTGCCACTTTCATGATTTGTACATGCTCTTACCCTCTTACTAGGATGCCCTTACCTGCTATATTAGTTTCCTATGGCTTCTGTAACAAATTACCACAAAACTTGGTGGCTTAAAACAACACACATCTTTATTCTCTTACGGGTCTGGGGCTCAGAAGTCCGACATCAGTTTCACTAAACCAAAGTCAAGGTGTCAGCAAGGCCATTCTCCCTCAGAAAGCTCTGGGGAAGAGCTGTTTCCCTTCTCTCTTCCAGCCTCTAGAGCTGCGTTCTCTGCCAGCCTTGGCTTGTGATTCTGTCCTACGTCTTCAGAGGCAGCAGCAAAGTGCCTTGTTTCCTTGTCACACTGACTTCTGCTGCTGCTACATCAACTTCCTATAAGGACACTTGTGATTGCATTTAGGGTCCACCAGGATAATACAGGATAATCTCCCCATCTCAAGATACTTAATCACATCTGTAAATCTTTTTTATCCTATGAGGTAACATTCACAGGCTCCAGGGATTAGGACCTGGATATCTTTATTTTTTATTTTTTATTTTTTGCGGTACGCGGGCCTCTCACTGTTTTGACCTCTCCCGTTGCAGAGCACAGGCTCTGGATGCGCAAGCCCAGCGGCCATGGCTCACGGGCCCAGCCGCTCCGTGGCATGTGGGATCTTCCCGGACCCGGGCAAGAACCCGTGTCCCCTGCATCAGCAGGCGGACTCTCAACCACTGCGCCACCAGGGAAGCCCAGGACCTGGATATCTTTGGGGGCCATTATTCAACCAACCACATCTGCCTTGACCCACCTACTTCTCTTTCAACTCCGAGCTCAATTGTCACCTCTTCTGGGAAACTTTCCCTGACACGCTCAGGTAGGTGGAATTGGTGCCACTTTTTAATTTCCCGGCACTTTGTCCATGCCTTTATTCTATCAATCACCCTGTTACGCTGTAATTCATTCATTAAGCACCTGCTATGTGCCAGGCACTGTTCTTAATCAGGGGTTAGAGCAGTGAACAGATGGGACACAGACCCCTGTCCTTGTCTAGTTTCTACTCCAATGAGAGTAGACAGTCACATTTTTTAAGTTAAAATACACACAACGTTAAAAAGAAACAAATAATAAGGACCCCCCCAAAAATCAGAGCAGGGTATAGGAAATTAGGAATGTAGCGGGGAAGATACAGGGAGTTGCCATTTAAAACAGAAGGTCAAAGAAGGCCTCATTGAGATGGTGGCATTTGAGTAAGGCCTTGAGGGAGTTGTGGATGGATATCTGGCAGAAGAGCTTTCTAGGGAGAGGGCAGTGACAATGCAAAGGTTCTAAGGCTAGAGTGTGGCTTATGTGTTCAGGGAATAGAGAGGAGCTCCTGGATCATTCTGAGCAGAAGAGTGATGGGATCTGACTTTTTACAGGATCGCTTTCCCAGGACCGTCTCATGTAGATGCACAGGGAGTGCATTCTACCACCATCTAGGAGGTTCCTTTTACATTTAGCCCATTTACATAGACTATTCTGAGTAACATAGAAACCCTAATGGCTACTGTCTGAGAAAAAAATGGAGGGGATGCCAGGGTGGAAGCAGGAAGACCAGTCAATAGGCCTTTGTAATAATCCAGGCATCTACGTTCCTCCAGGCCTGCTGCACCCCGACACCCAGAACAGTGCCTGGAACACATAGGCGAGCAAAGAACAGATGATTACATTTCGTACCACGGTGTAAGCCAGACTTAAGGAGCCAAAATCTTCTGTGTATCCCAGGGCACGCCCCGGTTACTTCTTGTATTCCCATTTCTTGATCAAAGAGGTAGACCAGTTGATTTTTCAAATCCAACATTCTGTCAACCCAACTGCCATCTGGCCTTCTCCACTAGCATGTTCCACTCTCATCTCCAATTCTACATGTCTAAATTGAATTAATTCCTTTCTCCTCTCCCCACCTGAAACAACTTCCTCCTGGCTTCCCTCACCTGTTGATGGAGGCTTCATTTTCCCACCTCGTTTTGAGATCGGTTATGTTTACCAATCTTGTCCAGGTCCAAGTCCTGGGACAGCTCCTCTTTCAAGTGCACTGCCCACGCCCCACTCCTGCCCTCACCACATGTCCACAGGAGCCACAGTGGCCTCTCATTCTCTATCTGCTACCAGGTTCTTGTATCTTGCTGTCCCTCCTCACTCCAGGGATGCCCTTGTTTTCTTCACTCCACCTCCAGGACCTACCTCCAAGCTCAAGTTCTTTGTTAGTGTGTACTGGACCCACGTCTTCATGACCTCATCCTCATCAGAACTCCTCTGCCCTTTATGATCTGTCATTTGGCAACATCTAGGGAGGAGGTAATGGCCAGGGAAAAGAATGTGTGTTTTGGAGGCAAACAGATGGGATTCAAGTCCCAGCTGAGTCACTTCCTTGCATGTAATCTTGGGAATTCATTCATCCTCTCTGGGCCTTCGTTTCTTCATGTTACAACTTTTTTAAAAGATTAAAAAATTTAAAAGTCTACTTCCTAAACCAGTATGAGCATCCAAAGTTAACGTTTGCAAAGCACCCAGTGTGCATTAGGTGCTCAGTAAATGCTGACTCCTTCCTCCCTGCCTGCTCTCCCTTGCCCACAGTTCCACTGCCTGCAGTTGGCATTTTCATTCCTTTCCCTACTGCCTTATTATATTTAGTTAAAATGTTATTTATAAATACATGTTAGTAACACATTTATTCCAGGCCATATCAACCCAGGTTAGAACACAAGATAATGAGAAAACCTTTCAGTAATTATCTACTTGAATGGGCATGAAAATCACCTTACAATTGTCCATGGCAATTTTTTTAACTTATTTGGATATTTTTAAACATGCTCTCCAGTAGAAGAGGAGAGTGTAATGAACCTCTGTGTACCTGTTACCCAGCTCCAGCAATTGTCAATTTTTAGCCAGTCTTGTTTTCATCTATACTCCCCTACTGTCTATTTTTATTTCTGGAGTATTTTAAAGCAAATCTCATATTGCTCCACTCATAAGTAATTCAGTAGGTATCTCTACTATGTAAAGACTTGTCTTAGTTTGCCAGGGCTGCCATAATAAAATGCCGTAAACTCAGTAGCCTAAACAACAGAAATTCATTTTCTCACAGTTCTGGAGGCTGGAAGCCTAAGATCAAGGCGTGGAGAGGTTTGGTTTCTCCTGAGGCCTCTCTCCTTGGCTTTTTGTGGTACAGCCTTTTCTCTGTACCGTGCACTCACAGTATCTCTTCCCCTTCTTTTTATTTATTTATGTATTTATTTTTGGCTGCGTTGGATCTTTGTTGCTACATGTGAACTTTCTCTAGTTGCAGCGAGCGGGGGCTACTCTTCGTTGCGGTGTGCGGGCTTTTCATTGCGGTGGCTTCTCTGTTGTAGAGCATGGCCTCGGGGTGCACAGCTTCAGTAGTTGTGGTACGTAGGCTCAGTAGTTATGGCTTGTGGGCTCCAGGGCACAGGCTCAGTAGTTGTGGCACACGGGCTGAGTTGCTCCGCGGCATGTGGGATCTTCCTGGACCAGGGATCGAACCCATGTCCCCTGCATTGGCAGGTGGATTCTTAACCACTGTGCCACCAGGGAAGTCCCTCTCTTTGTCTTTTTGTAAGGACTCCAGTCCTATTGGATCAGGCTCCCCCACCTTATGACCTTATTTAACCTTAATTTACTCCTTTAAGGGCCCTATCTCCAAATACAGTCACATTAGGGGTTAGGGCTTCAACATATGAATTTTGGGGAAAGACAGTTCTGTCCATGTTTAAGAAACATGATCATAACATCATTATGCCTAAAAATAATAGAAACAATTGCTTAATACCATCCAACATCCTGTCCATGTTCAAACTTCCAGAGTTGCCCCCCAATACATTTTTTTAACAGTTTGTTTGTTTAAATTAAGGTTCAAAATGGGGAATATTCTTTTTGAAATACAGATTCCAATGCCCCACCCTGGAGTGGTGGTTTAGCTCCCACCTTGTTGCCTCTGGGGGGGGGGGGGTCACGATAATTTTTGATTGTTATTTAAACCCCAATGGAAGTTTGGCCTTACACATTTTAATCAGAATTATGCCAACATTGATAGATTTCCATCAAGAAAGGAACTTCTAGAACAAGTGTCATTAAGTAATGAAATTCATTGATCAGTTTTCCCTACAGCACAATTAGTTTCCAGCTTTTACCATTTTTATTAAAGTTTATTAGAATTATCGTCATTGGCATCGATTCTTTTCCTGTTTAAATTTTACAGGAAAATTTGATTCACTTTCAGGTTTTTGTCCAGGTCAAATTTTAACAATTATAACATCTGCCTTTGTGAGTTTCATTTTGTGGCCATTACTTCCAACAAATCTAACCGTTCCCAAACAGATCTGGATGTCTACATTTCATCAAGGTTTGATTCTGCAGGTAATTTTCACTCAATAGCTATTTTTTCCCCTGTATGTAGTGTTAGCTGTTGTTAACCTTATTTTGTATTGATTATTTCCACCAGTTGTATTCATTATTGCTCTGATAAAAGGCTGCTAGCTTGGATTTATTTCTCTACTTATCCATGGAAAAAAAAATGTTCTGTATCTAAGAGATTGCAAGGGAGAGGCATGGTGGGAGCCAGCAAATGAGGAAGAGACACACACGCAGAGGGAGAGAGACAACTTGGGAAGGAAGCTGCAGCTGTCTCGGCATAGTGTTTGCTGAGCTCTCTGCAGGGTCCGAATGTGCTAGGGGTCAAAATGGCAAGATTGAAACAATGTGGAGGCTGCAGTATGGTTGGTGAGCATAGGTTAGGCAAACAGTTGCAGGATTTTAAATCCTGGGAAGTCAAACACACTTGTCATCTTGCCATTCCCACCCCCTCCTCCTTTTATGGCTTTTTTTACTTTCTTCCTGTCCCTGCCCGGTCAGGGGCTGCATCTCAGCCCTCTGCTCTTCTTGACCTTCGGACTGACTGCTGCCTCACCCGAACCTCGATTCCTCCCCATGGCCAAGGCCCATAAAGTTCCTTTAGCAGAGGTGAATTCCCCCTTGGTTTTATCAGTGCCTAGCACAGTGCTCTGCATGCAGCGAGTGTTCAAAAATCACCTGTTGACTGGTTTATCTTCAAGCATCACCCTTCCGATGTAAAGTCCCATAAGCTAGGCCACTGTTAACAAATCAAAACACATCGAACTCGACCTGCCACTTCCTGGGGGGTAAGTGGGTGGATGGATCCAGATTCGGCAATTCTGAACTGTTGGGAGGCCTCTCAATCTGTCTACAGAACTGAAGCTTGAAAAGTTTTATTTTTTGCCGACGTTCCCCAGCAAATGCCTGCTGCACGCCCACACACTTAGCCAGCAAGAACAAAAGAAGAGCTGCTGCAAAAATTATTCCCTCTGGGACCAATCATCATAGGAGCAGCCTCCCTGGAGCTTGCTGTCCAGCCTGGGCTCCCAGTGCCTCTGGTCCAGGCTCACCGCTGTCTCAGATGGAAGCCCAGGAGGAGGGGGCTTCAGGAGAAGGTGCAGGGACAAATAGTTGCCCCCCCCCCCCCGGGAGAGTGAGGCCCTGTGGGGACCTTGAGGAGGCCTGGAGGAGGGCCACCCAGATGAGAGGAGACACAGCCAACTGAGAGAGATGAGAGGGGACTGCAGGGCCGTTTGTGCGAATGTCTTAAAGGGCTTGGAGTGGCAGCACCCATAATGTAAATTGTGTGCTTACGGTGTTAAAGCCCAAGGATTAGCAAAAGAAAACAGAAGGAACAAGAGGAGGGTCCTGGCCCTCAAGAGAATAGGAGACAAGAGGAAGGGCTGGGTTCAACCTTTCTCAAACTTGGCTTCAGGTTGGAATCAGCTGGGAGGCTTTACAAAGACTGAGGCCCCAGCCCCACCCCTACCCCCAGAGACTGATGTAACTGGTCTGGGGTAGGTTCTGGGCATCCACTTTTTCAAAAGCTCCCCAGGGGGTTCTAATGTGCAGCCAGTTGAGACCAACTGGGCTAGATTGAAGATGGAAAAGGACATACAGTCTCCCTGGGTCTTCCGTAGCCCAGCAAGGCGAGGGAGCAGGCCCTTGGACCTGACCTTTGGCGTTGTGTGGCAGGCTGCCGGGCTTGAGGCCAAGTGCTGGGCGTGTGCATCTTCAGATCTGAGTGCTGCTTTCGGGCTGACGACCAGCCACTGTGAGACCTTGGCCGGCGGGGGTGTCGGCCAGAGAAGACCTGGGTTCACCAGTTCACTGGGTGCAGGGCAATCACTTCCCGCCTTCAGTCTCCTCATAGAATCTCCAGCTCTAAAACATTGCGAATCTCGACTTTCATTAAAATAGCCCAGTCACTTCTAGATCAACAGATTTTTTTTTCCCCATGAATTATTCAAACTGGGGAGTTGAATGTTGAAAATAACATGTTGGAGTTGTCCTCATTAGAAAGCTTTTAGCCGTGAATCGCCGGCATCCAGTGTATTTACAGAGACTGATCTCTGCAGAGCTGGGGGGGATGAACGCAGTCAATCATTTACAAAGTCTCTAGAGGACGCCACGTGGAAATAAAGTAAGTAATAAACACCCACAGAATAAATAGAGGTGGGGTAACAAAGGGAGCCATAGGGAATAGCCATGGGCGCTCAGATGAGTCCCAAGCCTTGGGAGAGCCTGATGGCCTCGCTGGGCATCTGTTTCAGTCACGTTCATGAACATCTGTTTCACGCTTGCCGTCTAGAAAGGGATTAGAAGATGACTCTTGCCCTTGAGGAGCCCCCATCTGCGGGATTGAGGCAAACACATGATAAGAGACACATCGGTAAACAGCTGATGATGACAGAATATGAAAAGAGGCAGAATGTGTTACAGCCTTTAACTTCCGGCTTTCTCCTCGACTATTAACCACCAAACAGGAAATTCTGAATAAGCAGAAGGTGGGACCGAGTAATGACGCCCCTCGGAAGGGCCCAGAGTCTCTGCCTGTGGGTCAGCACGACATCATCACAGATATCGCCGTGTTCCAGACGACACAGGGCTTCATCGTGACGGCTTCTAGAGATGGGATTGTTATGGTGTGGAAATGAAAACTGGGTGACTTGTGTAATTTGCAATAAAGTTATAAATATATTGTTACAGCAGAGGAAAGGTATTTCTAGAGAACAGAAGCGAGATCAGATTCATTTGCTTAATTTTCAAAATCATTGTTTTTTTGTTTTTTTGTTTTTACTGTTTCCTGATTAGACAAATACCACCCAAGGCAGAGGAGGAAGTTATATCTGGTGACTGTGCAAGAATCAGCAGACAATAGTATCTGGGAATTTTCACAGCATATGTCAAGGAGGTGAGGAATTTCAAATGCTAAGACATTTATGATGTCATTTTACTTGGCTTTAGAAAAGATGATAACGTGCTATAATGTAAACCGGTAATTCCCAACCTCTAGTGTACAATACAGCTGAATCACATGTCAGGTTTGCTAAAACACTGCTGGGCCCACCACCAGCGTTTCTGATTCAGTAGGTCTGGGCTGGGGCCAGAGAATTTGTATTTCTAACAAGTTCCCAGGTGATGCTGACGCTGCTGATTAGGGACCAAGCTTTGAGAACCACTGATATTAACACCTACTTTCACTACTGGAAATACTGTTCAAAGCAGCAATACAGTGCATTGGAGGACTCTCAGGGCTGTGTTCCTCCTGCTCTCCTGTCTCCTCTCTCTTCTTGTCTATTTGCATTCTGACTTAGTTCTCGTAACCTACAGCACAGCTCTGTGGCCAATCAGCTGTAGAGGAATGTGTCCATTCTTGGCCACCGTCATCTTAAATTATCATTAGCACAATTAGTCCTTTTGTAAAATCTGAATCTTGGCTCATCCACGCAGATTACTTTTCCCTCCAGTTTCTTCAAGAGCAAATAAGATATTTTTAAGAATTGCTCCAGCCTAAGAGCCCATGACTTTATGAAGCAATGGTTTTAATCAACACCATCCATTTGTTTGGGGAGGAGAAAAGTCACTTTTATAGAGCATCCACTTACGTACTTTGTGATCTAAGTCTCATTTAATTCTCCTGAAACCATTTGAGTTGATGCCATTTTCAAGATAGAGACTCAGCAGTTCAGAAAGTTTAGGTCACTTGCCCACATCACCCAGCCGATGAGTGATGGAGCAGGGTTTGAACTCTGAGCCGTTCTAGCTCTGTCCAGCGTAACACAGGCTTTCCCGCTGCTGGGGCAAAGCGAGAATGATGCCAGGGAAATGCTTCCTCCCACGGATGGCTTGTCTGCTTCCAAACACCACTGACACTCGGGTGTTGGTGCCCAAGAGGGAGACCTTGGCACCGGGCCCCTTTGTTTATAGATCTGGAATCTCACACACATGAAAAGTGAACGCAGAGCCCAGGGGCGGGTGGAGGGCCAGGCCAAGCTTGGATGGCACAACTGTCAACACAGCAGAAATACTACAGGGAAAGGCAAAAACATTTCAAAGATACAATCACTGCCATTTTCTTCTTGCTAGAGCCAGTAGCTTTTGACCCTCTATTGAATAGGCTTTTATTTTCCTTAGAAAAAAAAAAAGCAACTATTTGTAGCTCTCCTAATGACAAGGTCACAATGTTCACAGGGATGATAGGAGGAAACCTCTCTGTGACACAGGCAGGTCTTGCCAATCTTAACATCCCGCAATTCAAAATCACAGGCCCAAGTGACACTCAGAGAGGAAAACGAATCTCTTTCCCAAATCTGATCATTAGTGAGAAGGAAGTGAGAACCGTCAGCTGCCACTTATCACCAGGGGTCCCTTAGGGACCATCTGGTTTTTCATAAGTAGTCTTTAAATTATCTGCAGTCAGGAAGCCCAGCTCAGTCTCAGAGGTGGCTGGAAATTGAACCAGGGGACTTCTTGGAGTACTAAAGGCAGAATCATGAGCAGCAGATGCTGGAGAGGGATTAAAGGATTGCCTACACTTTTTTTTTTTTTTTTTTGGCTGCGTTGGGTCTTCATTGCTGTGCACGGGCTTCCTCTAGTTGCGGCGAGCGGGGGCTACTCTTTGTTGCGGGTCTTATCATTGAAGTGGCTTTTCTTGTTGCGGAGCACGGGCTCTAGGCACGCAGGCTTCAGTAGTTGTGGCACGTGGGCTCAGTAGTTGTGGTTTGTAGGCTCTAGAGCGCAGGCTCAGTATTGCAGCACACGGGCTTAGTTGCTCCGCAGCATGTGGGATCTTCCCAGACCAGGGCTTGAACCCGTGTCCCCTGCATTGGCAGGCAGATTCTTAACCACTGTGCCACCAGGGAAGTCCCTGCCTACACTTTGAAGGAACCCACACTAGAGCCAATGCACGAACTATGAGGCCTGGGGGATGGGGGAATGGTAATGGTCTAGTCCAGTGCTTCTCAAACTTTAATGTATTAATGAATCACCCCCGAGATTTCTGTTAAACGTAGATTCTGTTTCTCTAGGTCTGGAGTGGGGCTGAGATTCTGCATTTCTAACCAGCTCCCAGCCATGCCAATGTTGCTTGTACACAGACTACACTCCAAGAAGAGTCTGGAAAACTTTCCACGTAGAGTCTTGAGAAGTTTTAAAGCAATCAGTTTCCAGATCCTCAAAACCTATTTTCACTGTTTCCTAAAATCTGTCTAAGAAAGAGTCAGACCAAAGCTATATGCTCCCCTTTACCAAAGACTTCTTTCTACTTTTCTTCTCTCCTCTCTTCCATCTCAAATCTTACAATGGTGCATTGCTTCAGGGTGCAAAAACCACCTGATTCCCAAGAAAAGAAACAATTTGAAGTATTGGTGTTATTGTTGAGAAAGTGACTAAGTCTAATAACTGGTTACAAATATTTTCACAAGTCAAATGTGGTTGATTCATTGCTCCCAACAAAGTTGAAGGAGATGTGAATTATCCACTGATAGTTATTTTAAAATAATTTTGAGGAAAAAAACCACTAAGTGATTTTTAGCATTTATTCAAAAAGAATTCAAAGAATTAAATGACATTTCTATAACAAAACTTCCAATCTCACTGCTTAAACAGGAACAAAATTTCTCAGCGTTTACATCTATTAAAAAAGGAAAAAATAGGGTGAGTATTGATTCTGTGAAAGGGAAATCAAAATGGAGCTGGTATTGCTAAGAGAGCTCTCTAAAATGGAGCTAGGAGGCCAGTGAGGAAGTGGGACTTACGCACGTCTTAGTACTGATAGAATCTGATCTTTGACCACTTATTTTCTTAATGCAGGCATCCAGAACACCTGCCCAATGATCCAGAAACTCAAGCTACTTATTGGACCCTTACCTTAAAATAACTCATGGCAGCCTATCCCTTAAGGACAAATATTTCCTCTCCTACATCATAGTCAATCGTAATTCCTGCCAGGCAGCTAACAACCTCGTGGCTTTTGCCTTTATAAGCCCCTGACACTCTCCCTTGGAACACTCTTTTGGTTTTACCAGAATCTGTGTCTCCTGAATTGCAAATCTTAAGACCACAAATTATTCTTTGCAGAGTATTGTTCGACATTTCTGAATCCTATTCCACTTTAGCAGCAAGTAATTGTCAACATGGATATATTATTTTATTGTCTTTAAGAAGTAGAACAAAGGAAAGGAAAAAAACACTGGGGACTTCCCTGGTGGTCCAGTGGTAAAGAATCCACCTTTCGAGGCAAGGGACATGGGTTCAACCCCCGGTTGGGCAACTAGGATCCCACTTGCCGCGGGGCAACTAAGCCCACGTCCCACAACTACTGAGCCCGCATGCCACAACTAGAGAGAAGCCCGTGCACCGCAACGAAAGATCCTGCATGCCACGAGTAAGACCCAATGCAGCTAAATAAATAAATAAATATTTTTTAAAAAAAGAAAAAAATTGATCTCATGAAGAGATCCATTTCCAATAAAAATTGTGTTTAATAATAATAACTACCAAAACATATATTTGTGTTTTTATCCACTGTATACCATTAACCATTGTATGACTCAATCCAGAAGAAAATTTTTAGCACTTAGATACTTAAGGACTCTAAGTTTATATACATCTTTTTGTTGTAGAAAAATATGACACAAAGTATGTTTCATAAGGGTAAAGTTCTGTAAGGTAAAGGAATGAAAATATGAATCAAAGAGAAGAAAGAATGATGCAACATTTAGAAGAGCTTATTCTACCATTTCTCAATGGATAATGATATCAAATCACTATGGTACATAGATTCCATTGGAAGCATTTTTAAAAATTATATTAAAGTCTTATTTTAAATGTCAATATTTTAAGAAGAGCTTGTTCTTGTATATTTTAAATGGATGATTATATATCAAATTACTATAGTACATAGATTTCACTGGAAACATTTTTAAAATTATACAAAGCTTGTTTTAAAATGTCAGCATTACTAATAAATAGGGAATTGCCTTCTTTACTTCTTAAACTTATGAAAAGTTTTAGATGTAAACATAAAAATTATGAGCTGTACATAGTTTTTAAAATTTTTTTTAAAGTTCACAGAAAAAAAAGTCTGAAGACCAAATATCATGACAGAACACCTCCCTCAGCCTTTTTTTTTTTTGGCTGCGCGTCATGAGGGGTTTAATTCTCCAACCAGGGATGGAACCTGTGCCCCCTGCAGTGGAAGCACAGAGTCCTAACCACTGGACCACCAGGGAATTCCTGTCCCTCAGCCTTTATGAGAATATCTTTGGTATCTTCATTTCACCAATCAGTTTTTTATTGGGTTTGCTTTGTAAATTATTGGTTTAGGACTTCCCTGGTGGCCCAGTGGTTAAAAATCCGCCTGCCAATGCAGGGGACACGGGTCCAAGCCCTCGTCCGGGAAGATCCCACATGCCGCGGAGCAACTACGCCCGTGCGCCACAACTACAGAGCCTGCACTCTAGAGCCCATGAGCTACATCTACTGAGCCTACGTGACACAGCTACTGAAGCCCGTGCGCCTAGAGCCTGTGCTCCGCAACAAGAGAAGCTGCTGCAATAAGCCCGTGCACCGCAACCAAGAGTAGCCCCTGCTCGCCCCGACTAGAGAAAGCCCGCACGCAGCGATGAAGACCCAACGTAGCCAAAAATAAATAAATTTAATAATAAAAAAATAACATTTACTGATCAGTTACCTTGTACCAGGCACTGTACCAAACTATTGTATTTCCATGTGTTATTTCAAAAAAATAAAATAAATAACTGGTTTCACTCAAATTATGGGTTATTCATTCACTAATTTGTTTAGTTTTTGTTTTCTTTTTTGGCCAGAGGAGGTAAGAGGGATGGTGAAGGTTGATAGAGAAGATAAAAGAGAATACTGGGTTGGTATCTCCAAGAGATATTATTTCCTTGGGTTATTAAATATGTAGCCAACGATTCCAGTCATCTTCTCATCTCTTATCTCCATTCTACCTTATTACAAACTTTCAAAAATGTATAAGGAACTTAATAATAATAACATGAACCCTAATGGATTTACCACTCTGCTCATGAAAGAGAACGTTCCCAGTTCTGTTGAAATCCCCTCTGTGCCCCACCTTCATGCCATTCTCCTGACCTTCCTTCTCCCAAAGTAAGCACAGCTCTAAAGTTTGGGTATATGATTCCATCACTCAAAAAAAAATAGACTTCCACGCATGCCTTAGCAACGTACAATTCAGTTTTGCCTGTTTCTGCACTTTACATAAATGTTATCATATTGCATATATTCTCCTGCAATGTGATTTTTTCACTTGGCATTTTGTTTGAAATACGCATTTATACTGATACATATAGCTAAAGTTCATTCATTTTCATTGCAGTAAGGTATTGTGTAAGTATGGCAGAAATGATCCATTCTTCTCTTGGTAGCCATTTAAACTGTTTCTTATTGTTTTGCTACTACAAAGAAAATGCTATTTGGGCATATTTGTACATGCCTTGTGTTGCACACGTGTAAGAGTTGATCTGGGGTAAATGTGTGTGTGTGTGCATACACATCCCTGGGATTGCTGGGTAACGGAACATTTTATGTGTATGTTCAACTTCACTAAATAATGCCAAATTATTTTCAAAGTGGTTGGAATAATTTACATTCCCACCAACAGTATGTAAGAATTTATGTTATTCCACAGCTGCCTCACCAACATGTTTTAAAAATGTTTTATTAGTTTGGATGCTGTAAAATGGTATCTCATTCAGGTTTAATTTCCATTTTCCTAATTATAAATCAGATTGAGCATGGTTGCATGTATTTATTGGACATTCATGGTTTCTCTTCTGTCAAATGCCTTCTGTTAGATTTTGCCTTTCTAAAAATTAATTTCTAAGATGTGTGTTATAGATATGTTTGCTATAAGTGCATATATGTGTTTTACATATACAATATATATAGTATAAAACATACTTTCTGGATAAATTTTTTTTGTTGGTTATATGTTTTGCAAATTTCTTTTCCCAGATTGTAACTTGTCTTTCACATTCGTCCTGCCACATTTTGATAAACAGAATTTCTTAATTTTAATGGCGCTGAGTTTGACAAAACTTTCCTTCATGACTTGTACTTTTGTTCTTTGTTTATTCTTTCCTACATTGAGATCACACCAATATTCTCCTATATTTTCTACTAAAGGTTTTGAAGCTTTTCTTTGCATACTTCATTGGTTGTTGTATATTGTGTGAGGTAGGTATCCAATTCTTTTTCCACATGTACATCTGATTTCCCTTACACCAACTATTGAATGGTCTCTAATTTTTCCAATGATCTACAATGCCAGCTCTGTTGTAGATGAAGTTTCCACTCGTGCATGAGAATGTCTTCTGGGATCTATTCTGTGCCATTGGTTTCACTTATCAAAATCCCTCCCTTCTATAGCTTCTTTCCAACTGTGTCTCAATCAGTGTAGGGAAGTCATGCCTTTATCCTTACCTTGGCTAAGGGTTCTTGGAGATATTTGGTTACTTTGTATCTGCCTCATAGCATTGGTGCAAAGTATTAAAACAGGATATTACATATAAAGTGCTTAGTAAGATGCCTGGCACAGAGTAAGCACTCAGTAAACTGTAATTATCATCATCATAGTACCCTGTAGTCCTTAATTTACTCTCTTTAGCATAACAGTTGCTAGATTCCTCAAAAAATAAGTTATTTGAGCATCTTCAAGGAGGGGCCAGACTCTATAGCATAAACTGCCTGCCTTATGCCACCCAAAAAATTAAAGGAAAAGAGAAGTTAAGTCATGAAAAACTATGGGTGTGTGTCTATCATGAGCACAGGGCCAGGCACGAAATGTTCATCCAACAAACGGTTAATATAACTGGAAGATAGACTCTCAAGGTGATTAATGGCATGG
The DNA here is from genome assembly GCF_003676395.1 of Aethalodelphis obliquidens. NCBI lineage: Eukaryota > Metazoa > Chordata > Mammalia > Artiodactyla > Delphinidae > Aethalodelphis > Aethalodelphis obliquidens. Next base: position 10,167,104 of record NW_020838000.1, read on the forward strand.
ACTTTGGAGCCCGACTAAACCTGAACTTGAATCTGGTCTCTTCAATTTACTATTATGTGACCTTGGGCAAGTTACCTCACATCTCTGCACCTCAATATCTTCATAGGTTTGCTGTAAGAATTAAACGCATTCCAAATTCTTAGCACAGTACCTGTCACATGGTAAACAGCTAATAATCAATTTCATTGTGTTGGCTGTTGAAATGTCACCAGTTTAACTCTCCTTGGGGCAACTGTCTCCTGCGTAACCCGATGTTAGCACCTCTGCATTGCGGGGGGTCACACAAGCACAGAACCCATTGACGCTGCCCATTTATTTAGCCACGGGGCTGACCTTGGCTTCTTTCAGAATGTTTCCTGATAATATGGAGTATTTATTTCTCCTGGAAGTCTTAACTTGTGGTAATTGTTTAACAAATGAAGCAAAAAACAAAAAAAAGATTCACAGTTAGAGTGACAGAAAATTTTTAATTGCAGAAAAAGGGAACACTGATGAATTTAATAATGTGATATTTTTTAGTGAAAAAGAAGAATGCTGGGGCTTCCCTGGTGGCACAGTGGTTGAGAGTCCGCCTGCCGATGCAGGGGACGCGGGTTCGTGTCCCGGTCCGGGAAGATCCCACATGCCGCGGAGCGGCTGGGCCCGTGAGCCATGGCCGCTGGGCCTCCGCGTGTGGATCCTGTGCTCCGCGACGGGAGAGGCCGCAGCAGTGAGAGGCCCGCCTACTGCAAAAAAAAAAAAAAGAAGAATGCTGAAGCAAGTGAAACCTGACCTCTAATATCAGCTCTATTTAGCTGTGCATGCTTGGGAAAGTTAACTAACTTCTCTATCTGCTTCTTCAACTATAAAATGAAAATTTTGCTAGATTATGAGGATTATTTGAATGTATGTAAGTCACCTGGAACAGTATCTTATGCATAGTAGGTCCTCAATCCATGGCAAATAAACACATTTGCTGATGCAAAGAGACCCAGACTCTAAGTTGAATAGCAAAACAACCACCACAAAAAGAACGTCTCCTTCTTCTGCATCATGGATTCTGGAGCATGGATTGCAAACTGGCAGTTTCATTTAGGTCACAGGGGGTATTGAAACATTTTGAATCTGTTGTCAATATTTTTAAATTGGCAGATATATTAACATTGTTGGATGACTTCCACCTGCTTCAAGGTATGTTTTCACTAGGAGTATCAGAAGAGGCAGTACTGTCTCCTATAAATTATACATCATTGTAATACTTTGCTAATTTACAATGAAAAATGTTAACAGCTTCAGGAATCAGGCCTCAAGTCTTCTCTCATCAGCACATTCTCTTCTAGGAGGAAATGTACATGGATGGCCAGATCGTAGACAGAGGATTTCTTGGTGAAGAGGAAATCAGAACAAGGGGGATGTTAAACAACCCCAGTGGCCAATGACATCAATCTAGATGAGCTCAACCACCCATGCCCTCCACTCGGAGAGAGCTCCAAGGAGTAGTTATATGAATCTGCTCCTATCTTGTGCAGACAGCCCTGGAGAACATCATCAACTTTTCATTCTCCTTGACTCTCCTTGACTCTTCTTTGTTTAGGCTCCATGCAGATGTAGTTCAGTACAAGCCCTCTTATCTAACCAAATTGAGAAAGGTAGTTTGTTAGGAGAATATGTTTAAAAAGTAAATTGAAAACAAGCTCACTGGGGCTTCCCTGGTGGCGCAGTGGTTAAGAGTCCGCCTGCCAATGCAGGGGACACGGGTTCAAGCCCTGATCCAGGAAGATCCCACACGCCACAGAGCAACAAATCCCATGCGCCACAACTACTGAGTCTGTGCTGTAGAGTCCACGAGCCACAACTACTGAAGCCCAGGTGCCTAGAGCCCGTGCTCCACAACAAAGAGAAGCCAGCGCAATGAGAAGCCTGTGCGCCGCAATGAAGAGTAGCCCATTTGCTGCAACTAGAGAAAGCCCGCACGCAGCAACGAAGACCCAACACAGCCAAAGATAAAATAAAATAAATAAATTTAAAAAAACCAAATTCATTGAAAAAACTGAGGAAATTATAAAAAGGGATGCATTTAGCATTTATTCTAAAACACTGAAATGTGCCTTCGTGTGTCAATTTTGTTTTTTGGCTGAGCCACATGGCTTGTGGGATCTTAGTCCCCTGACCAGGGATGGAACCTAGGCCACCTGTGGTGGAAGCGCAGTGTCCTAACCACTGGACCCTGTGTGCCAATTTTTTGCTACAGGACAAAAACCTTTTCTTTAAAATCGACCTCCTTTCCCTTGCGTAAAGCCCACTCATAAGGTATCATCTACAATTTCCAGTTTAGTTGTTTTTTTTTTTTTTTTTTTTTTTTGCTATACGTGGGCCTCTCACTGTTGTGGCCTCTCCCGTTGCGGAGCACAGGCTCCGGACGCGCAGGCTCAGCAGCCATGGCTCACGGGCCCAGCCGCTCCGCGGCACGTGGGATCTTCCCAGACCGGGTCGCGAACCCATGTTCCCTGCATCGGCAGGCGGACTCTCAACCACTGCGCCACCAGGGAAGCCCCCAGTTTAGTTTTTTTTTAAGTAGAGCAACAACATAAAGACCGCTACAAAGCAATCTGAGAGCAGAATCCATCTAGATTTTTACAATTTTCATCACAAAGTTGTCTCCTTTACATATTATTCAATAGCAACTTTATTTAATAAAAATACTTTTTTCAAGTTCTTCCATGGCACCCAAATTAATTTTCATTAAAAAAAAAAAACCCATTATTTTTTGTACTCATTATTTCATGGGTTAATATAATATTCTTTTTAACTGCATAATTATGAAATAGCACAACTGGCATAAAAAGGTTTGGGAACAAACCCAACTAACTGACTCTAGGAAAGCCTACAACATAATCGGTAGGTGTAAAAGACTGCCAGCCAGAAGTGTTTAGTGAGATCAGTATGGCTTACAGAGAAAACAGCACATATTAAGTGGGAGTCAGTTAAAAAAACATATTTTAGGAACATTTTTTTTATATCATGTCTTGTGTAACTGGTTGGATTTAAGCTCTCTTAAGTGTAGTCAGAATCCCTTCTTGCCTACCCCAGATAGACACCCACCTCTTAGCACCCAATGAATGATTATAAGTCAGGGAGATGTGGTACATACATACAGTAGAATAGTACTCAGCCATAAAGAAGAATGAAACAATGCCATCTGCAGCAACATGGGTGGACCTAGAGATGATCGCATTAAGTGAAGTAAGTCAGAGAAAGATAAATATAATATGATATCACTTATATGTGGAATCTATAAAAGTGATACAAATGAACTTATTTATGAAACAAAAACAGACCCACAGACATAGAAAACAAACTTATGGTTACCAAAGGGGAAAGGGGATGGGAGGGAGGGATAAATAAAGGGCTTGGGATTAGCAGATACACACTACTGTATATAAAATAGATAAAAACAAGGACCTACTATATAGCACAGGGAACTATATTCAATATCGTGTAATAACATATAATGGAAAAGAATCTGAAAAAGAATATATATATATATATATCTCTGAATCACTTTTCTGTACAGAAACTAACACAACATTGTAAATCAACTATACTTCAATAAAAAAAATTCAGGGGGATTTCCTTCTAGTTCATCACAAGGTCATTTTATAACTCCAAATTTGGAATTGACTTTGCTATAGTCACTCTGTGCTGCTTTCAGGACCTGTTGTAAGGATCAAATGAAACCGTATCTGTGAAATCACTTGGTAAGCTCAAAAGCCCTATTCTATGGGCTAAGGCATTAATTCTGTGTGTATTCACCACACCATCCTACTAGATCATGGGTTCCTTGAGGCTAGGAATAAAATCACAACTACATTCCATACAAAGCCAGCACATACTGAGCACAGACTGAGAACCCATCGTGGGGACTGATTGTTTGGGCGTATGCATATCTTCCTTGCTGATTTTATCTGTCAGGTCAAGCACACACCAGACAGAAGATCCCACCAATTCTGCCTGTCCCATAAGTCCTGGAGCCTTGGCGGTGATCAAGAAAATAACGAATTTTACTGGATCTTCCACTGCCGGAGGAACGGACTGGTGGCAGCTCCTAGAAATGATCAGGGGTGACAGTGGAGATTGACAAGGAAGATGAGCAGGTGATTTTGTCTGGAAGGCGTGGCAGTTTCACATAAAAGCACAACTCAATTTTTTTTGGCCATTTTTTTCTTTCCTTCTTCCTATTCTATAAAATGTCTGTTTTTGAAGTCATTAAACGTATTTTTTACAGGCAAAGTCTCTGTTTTTTGAGGAAGGTTAACCTGCCATGACTAATTTTTTTTTTTCCTGGTTACTGGTAATACCTTTATGCTGTTTTCCCTCCATTCCTTCCTTCCTTCCTTCCTTCCTTCCTTCCTTCCTCTCTCTCTTTTTCTTTCTTTCTTTCTTCCTTGCTTGCAAAGGGGGAGGGTGGAGATAGACAAGTACAAAGATATGTTGGTTATAGAAAAAAAGTATCTGAGTTCTTGACAATTTCAAACATACACAAAAAACAGAAAAAATACTATAATGAACCCATGCAAATCCATCACCAGCTTCAACAACTATCAACTCATAGCCAGTCTTGTTTCATTTATTTTATCATACGCTACCCCCCATATTATTTTGAAGCAAATCCCAGACATCATTTCATTTCATCTGTAAATATTTCAGCATGTATCTGGATACCCTTTTTTTTTTTTTTTTTTACAAAAAAAACCCCATAGCCACAATACCTTGACCACGCTTAAAAGTAACAATAAAAATTCCTTAATATAATAAAATATCCAGTGTTCAAGTTTCCAATTGTCCCATAAATGTCATAAATAATGTAATCATCTCTTTTTCCTCTTCCTCTTCTTCTTTTTTTTTTCTTTTTTGCTATCTGCTAACATTTGTTGAGTGTTTCCTAGACTATTGGTACTGTTCTAAGCACTTTACAAGTTTATTTTCTACAGTGATCTTAGGCAAAATTGTTTAGCCTCAATGAGCCTCTGTTTTCTCATTTGCAAAATGATGTTAATACCTCATTTATAAGGAGATGGTGAAATTTGAGAGATACTGTAGTTAAATTTATCTTTTTCTTCTTTCCAGTTTGTTTGAATATATATCCAAATAAGGCCCATGCAAATGATTGGTGTCTTTTAAATTTCTTGAATTTTCGAGTCCACCTCCACCTAGCGTGTGTCCTTTCTTTCTCTCTCTCTTCTTGTTGCAGACGTTTGTTGAAGAAACCAGTTTGCTTGTCCTGTAGAGTTTCCTACTATCATATTAGTCTGCTTGGGCTGCCATAACAAAGTATTCCAGTCTGTGTGGCTTAAACAACAGAGATTTATTTTTTCACTGTTCTGGGGACCAGAAGTCTAAGAACATGTTGCTAGCAGGGTTGGTTTCTGGTGAGAGCTCTCTTCATGACTTGTAGACAGCTACCTTTTTGCTGTGTCCTCATATGGCCTTTTCTCTATGTGTGCACACCCAAAGAAAGAGAGAGATCACTGATGTCTTTTCCTCTTCTCACAAGGGCGCCAGTCCTATGGGATTAGGGCCCCACTCTTATGATCTCTTGTAGCCTTAATTACCTCCTTACAGGCCCTACCTTCAAATACAGTCACATTGGAGGTTAGGGCTTCAGTATATGATGGTGGGGGCAGGGAAACCAGGGGAGGAGTGGACTCAATTCAGTCCATAACACCTACCATCTGGATTTTGTTAATTGCATCCCATGGTGTCCTTTAACATATTCTTCTGTCCTCTGTATTTTTGGTAGCTTTGTAGTTGGATCTAGAGACTTGATCAGATGAAGATTTAATTTTTTGATAAGATAATTTCATAGTAGAACTGTATACCTCCATCTCTAATATGACTTTATATAAATTAATCTCACGTTTATTGAAAGTCTTATAGTTTAATTATCCAAACACGGAATTCAATTCCTCAAAGTAGTCAAAATACAGAGTATATTTTCTTGTACAACCCTGTCAAGTTTTTCAAAGGTAAAATCATGAAACATGACACAGAGCTTGTGTTTAAGGAGCACCATGCACCAGACACTTTGTTCTTCAGAACAAGCTTGTCACGCAGGAATGTTGTTTCCTAATTTTGACAATGGAGAAAATAAGATTTTAGGAAATCTTCTTAAACTGGCTTTTTAAAACATCTTCTCAAATATTTAGTCAAATGCCAAGTGAATTCAATTCTCTTTGGGAAGAGCTTTAGATGGGAATTGGGTGGGACATTACATAATGAGAGAGTCTCCTTAGGAGAGCTGGAAAGGGTCGTCAATAAATACTCGCCAACTTAGTCATATCAAGTCCCAACACAGCAGTTTGATTCCTGGTGAGACTGAAATGCAAAATACAGGCAGATAGATACACTGCCGCTGAACCTGATTCAGTATATTCCCTTTTTATTTGTTTGAGTTCCCACTACCTGCTTACACCTCCTTTTACTTTGACACATTTTCACCAATTTTTGGTAAAAATCCTTATTTGATTGGACACTAGCCCTGCAGGTTTATAAATTTAGGTTTTAGATGGTGATTACTATATACGGGATTCTAAAATCCACTTTGTGGATTAACTCTATTAATTCTCGCAAAAACCCACTCAGGTAGGTACTGTTATTATCCGCATTTTAAAAATTTATTTATTTTTTGTTTGCGGTACGCGGGCCTCTCACTGCTGTGGCCTCTCCCGTCGCGGAGCACAGGATCCGGACGCGCAGGCCCAGAGGCCATGGCCCACGGGCCTAGCCGCTCCGTGGCATGTGGGATCTTCCCGGACCGGGGCACAAATCCGTGTCCCCTGCATCGGCAGGCGGACTCTCAACCACTGCGCCACAGGGAAGCCCCTATCCGCATTTTTTAGATGAGAAAAACGAGGGCAGAGAAGAGGAATAACTTGCCCAAGGTCACCCAGCCAGTGAGTGATGGTGTCTAGATCTGAATCCAAGCAATCTGGCTCCAGAGTCTGTTCTCACAATGTCCAAGGTTTCACATGCTTAGAGCGTCCTTTGACATTCAGGTGCCCAAGGTGTGGACCCCACAGACCACTGTTCCTCAGGGGGCCCTGGTGCCATGACATAACATCTGGCTTCCCCTGCCTTGTTCAGCCTGTAACTTCTCATCCCCCATCAGCCAGCATGCTTCACACCCAGTTCCACACCAGAGCAACACAAATTCCAGAAACCCAGTTCACACATCCAGATGGTTGACTCTTAAACACACAGGACCCACCTGCTGGCCAGTCTTCCATATTCCTCGTAGCAGGGAAGCCTCTTTGGAAAAGAGAACTTTGGGTGAATGATGCAGAATTGGAGATTGCTGCCCGGCACGTGGAGTGGAAGTGGAGGACGGGGGAGAGAAGAGACTGCCTAGTAATGCTGCGCTCGTTCTTCAGTGCCTGACCCTGCCCTCCTGCACGCACTCTCCACCTTTCTCTGCCCTGCTCTGTGCTCAAGGAGGCTGATCCCAGGGGACTGCATCAGCCATGTTCCCTGGCTGGCTGGCTTCTGAGCAGCCAGCAATGAGAGGCACTGGCAGGAAACTGGAAGGTGGGAGGAGAGAGAAAACAGAACATCTCTTCCCCTCTCTATTCCTCTCTGCTCCTTCACAGCTACAACTCCATGCCTGCAGCTCATCAGCCTCTGCTAATACTCTCTTCCCCTGCCCCTTCCAAGCCTGAAAGGGTGGTGACAGCTTCCCGCTGCTGCTGGTCCCTTGGTGCCTCAAGCCCCCATTTGTTCCCTTGACCCGGATCACCCCTCTATAAGCAATTCCTTTATTAAAGTCTTTTCATTGCACCTTCTGGGTGAACTTGGTTTCAGGCTGGAACTCTGAATCAGGTGCCAAAGTGATGCACATGGGCTGAGCAAGGGGAAGTCAGAAGACCTAGTGAGGAGCAGACTGGGGTAGGTTGGTTTGGAGCTGGCCCTGCGCCGAAGTGTAAGTGTCAGATACCCTCCAGAGGTGGTGCTGGCTGGGTCCCACACATGATTTCAAGAGGCTTTATTTACCATCTACCCGTTTGGGTAGCCTGGCAAAACCCCTCCTCCTATATGACAGTGACATTTCCAAGCCTCCAAAGGTCTTCCCTGTGGCTGGCCAGGACGCCATTTATGCTAGGACAGGGCTAGAGAAATCCTCACAAATGCTTTTTCTTCTGCTATGGCCCCAAACATTGCAACAGGCCCTTTCTAGTGTAGAAGTTAGATGCACCAATGCCTCAGTTCTGACCCTGGCTCTTCCTCTTGCTAGCCATGTAACCTTGAATAAATAGGTAATCCTTCTAGGCCTCAGCACTCTCATCTGCAAAATGGGGATAATAATGGGGTTGGGACAAGAACTAAGTGACCTACTACATATAAAGCTTAGCACAGTGGCTGACACCAACAGATACTCCAAAAATGTTAATATCTCCACCCTTATGTAGCCACAGGACCTTAACGGTTTACTTCACCTTTCTGTACCTCCATTTCCTTCTCTATATACTGAGAAAATAACACTGACCTCCTGGGTCAGTGATCTCCTGTGTGAAGATCAAAGGAAGAAAATGTCAATGAAAGCGTTCTAGAAACTGTAGAGCATCTTATGAAGGCAAGGTCTTTTAAAACATACATAATAATAATTATCACAATTTAAAAGCTAGCAGGGGGCCCTAATAAATATTTCAGTAAGCTTTCATACCAATATTTATAATGAGATAGAGGAGAAAATTTAATAATAAGGCCCATGAGAAGGTCTTAGATAAAGAACAAACCATTTTTTAAAGAAAGATCAAGAGAACTTCTGAGAGGTGGATTCCGTTTCATTCTGAGGCTGACAATCTGAAAGTCGCTGCTGAAAAGTAATTTCTACCATAATATCTTATCCAAATGAACTGATCATTAAACCAACTATGAGCAGTGACTAAAGTACACTGGGTCAGATGCTTCGAAATGAATAAGTCACCCCAGAGAACTGTCAGAGCCCCCCTGCCATCTCCCAAGCATCCAGAGTGGGCCACTCCCCTCTTCAGGGCAGCACACCTCCATGCCCACACCTACCTATACCTGCCCACACCCAGGGGGGCAGACAGCCACGGTCCAGAGTCCATGGCCATGACTCTGTCTGGAAGAGTAGACTCTCAAACTAGACTGCTTTTTTTTTTTCTTGCCATTCATTCCCTACCTTTCCTTCATAATAATAAAGACATTGACTTTGTGGTGAGGGTTTTAACCTCTTGAAACTCAGAGGGTTTTAACCTCTTGAAACTTCCGTCTGTGGAACAGCAGTGTAGCATTACCCGGAGCTGGTTAGAAAGGCACCATCTTGGGCCCACCCCAGATCCACTGAATGAGAGTCTGCATTTTAACACAATCCCAGGTGATTCATATGCTCATTAAAGTTTGAGAAGCACTGTTTTCATCTTTCTGAATCTCATATTTATCCTGCAAGGTTATTGTGAGGATTAAATGTATTCAAAGTGCCTGGCAAGTAGTAGGTGCTAAGTAAGTTATTCTCATCTTCCTTCACCCAGCACCTGGCCCTGCCACGCCTCTATGCCGTCTCCTTCTGCCTGAGCCCTGCTCCCTGGCCTGGGCTTCTGAACACTGACCTTAACTTACTTCCTCAGATACTGCCACTTGGCTGACCTCAGCTCTTTCCTTGGAGTCCCTGGCAGGCTCGCTGGGAGCTGTTGCTATACTTCTCAGCACTCCCCGCTGACCTAGACTCTCCCCAAGCCCCACCTCTCTTGGCCTGTCCCTTCTTGTGGACATCAAATAGCCTACAGCAGTATTTATTTTAGTCATGGTGCCATTGCTCAATATGGCCTTGGAACTGCTCCTTGGAATTTGCTTTCACCTCCTCACATGGTGCTGGGCCCAGTGTAAGCGCTCAACTAAATCTGCCTTAAGACAGTGCATGAAGAACAAGGGTTTGCTTCATACTAAGCCACAGTATTAAGGTTTATATCTCCATTTGGAGATTTGGTCTCTTTGCTTTTCCTTTTTCTCACTTTTCTTAGCCATCCAAAAGTGTGATGCAGAAGGCTGAGACTTAATGTCGACCCAGGAAGAAAGGGCCAGTGAGAATGCCTGACCTATTAGGATTCTAGACCCCAAGCCCCTCTGAACGGGAGCTCCTGTGGCTCCTCAGGGTCCAGCCCTACTCACTGTGATTCCACACTGATGCTTGAGGCCAAAATGCCAGATGGTAATTAAGTGTTCTGGTCCTGGCCTGGTCTTCTCCGCTTAGGTCATCGGAGGCTGATGGTGTCCTGTTCAATCTCCCTCACTAGGCAGTACTTCCCAGCTGCTGCAAGTCCTATGGCTAAAAGTGTCTGCCTGTGACCTTCTCTGGACACATCCTTCCTTGGATGAGCTGTCCCACCCAGAAAATTTTGAGATGTGTCACCCCAAGCAGCCAATGACTGATGGATACAGGGGCACAAATCCCGGTCCCCTAGTCTCAAAGTGGAACAACTCTGTAGTGCAACTTACAGTCTAGAGTGACCATGGACCAGGCCAAGGCTAGAATTTACCTGAGATCACATCCTGCTTCCTTTACTCCCTTACAGGCTCCTTTCCAGGGCATCCCTCAATAAACCGTGTGTACCTAAAACCGCTTCAGATCTGCTTCCAGGGAACCTGACCTAAGACAGTGTTCTTGGGAAGCCCAACATATAACACAAATAAAAGAACTGCTTCATTTGTAGCTGGGTAGAGAGCATGGAACCCTTACTGGCTGGTTCTCATGAATTTATGGTGACCTGAGAGGAAACTCTCCAGAGGACAGTCTGGAAATCGTAAAATAAATTGAGGAGAGAACATAAGATTGCTGGTCCAGATATACTCCTCCAGGGAAGATTTGTGTCATATTTTAGATTCCACGTATAAGTGATATCATATGCTATTTGTCTTTCTCTGTCTAACTTACTTCACTAAGTATGATAATCTCTAGGTCCATCCATGTTCCTGCAAATGGCATTACTTCATTTTTTTTAATGGCTGATTAGTATTCCACTGTGTGTATATACACACATCTTCTTTATCCATTCATCTGTCGTTGGACATTTAGGTTGCTTCCATGTCTTGGCTACTGTAAATAGTGCTGCTATTGGCACACTGGGTTGCATGTATCTTTTCGAATTATAATTTTCTCAAAATATATGCCCAGGAGTGGGATTGCTGGATCACATGGCAACTCTATTTTTAGTTTTTTAAGGAAGCTCCATATCGTTTTCCATAATGGCTGCACAAATTTACAACAGTATAGGAGGGTTCCCTTTTCTCCACACCCTCTCCAGCATTTGTTATTTGTAGACTTTTTAATGATGGCTGTTCTGACTGGGGTGAGGTGATACTTCTTTGTGGTTTTGATTTGCATTTCTCTAATAATTAGCAATGAGGAGCATCTTTTCATGTGTTTGTTGGTCATCTGTATGTCTTCTTTGGAGAAAAGTCTATTTAGATCTTCCCCCCATTTTTTGATTGGGTTGTTTGTTTTTTGATATTGACCTGCATGTATATTTTGGAGATTAATCCTTTGTCAGTTTCTTCATTTGCAAATATTTTCTCCCATTCGGAGGGTTGTCATTTTGCTTTGTTTATGGTTTCCTTTGTTGTGCAAAAGCTTTTAAGTTTAATTAGAGCCCATTTTTTAATTTTTGTTTTTATTTTCATTACTCTAGGAGGTGGGTCAAAAAAGATCTTGCTGCAATTTATGTCAAAGAGTGTTCTGCCTATATTTTCCTCTAAGAGTTTTACAGGGTCTGGCCTTACATTTAGGTCTTTAATCCATTTTGAGTTTATTTTTGTGTATGGTGTTAGGGAGTGTTCTAATTTCATTCTTTTACATGTAGTTGTCCAGTTTTCCTGGCACCACTTATTGAAGACACTGTCTTTTCTCCATTGTATTGATATATTCTTGCCTCCTTTGTCATAGATTAGGTGACCATAGGTGTGTGGGTTTATCTCTGGGCTTTCCATCCTGTTCCATTGATCTATATTTTTGTTTTTGTGACAGGACCATACTGTCTTGATTACTGTAGCTTTGTAGCATAGTCTGAAGTCAGAGAGCCTGATTCCTCCAGCTCTGTTTTTCTTTCTCAAGATTGATTTGGCTATTCAGGTTCTTTTGTATTTCCACACAAATTGTAAAATTTTTTGTTCTAATTCTGTGAAAAATACCATTGGTAATTTGATAGGGATTGCACTGAATCTGTAGATTGCTTTGGGTAGTATAGTCATTTTCATAATATTGATTCTTTTGATCCAAGAACATGGTATGTCTCTCCACCTGTTTGTGTTGTCTTTGATTTCTTTTATGAGTATCTTATAGTTTTCTGAGTACAGGTCTTTTGCCTCCTTAGGTAGGTTTATTCCTAGGTACTTTAGTCTTTTTGTTGCCATGGTAAATGGGATTGTTTCCTTAATTTCTCTTTCTGATCTTTCATTGCTAGTGTATAGGAATGCAACAGATTTCTGTGTATTAATTTTGTATCCTGCAACTTTACCAAATTCATTGATTAGCCCTAGTAGTTTTCTGATAGCATCTGTAAGATTTTCTATGTATAGTATCATGTCATTTGCAAACAGTGACAGTTTTAGAAACTATTCTTGATTTAGATAGTAGATTCTTCAGTTACAAGTAATAGAAACCAATTTGAGCCACCTTGAGCCAAATAGGGAGAAATATCATACAACCATACAAAGGTGTCTCCCTAAATTCAAGTGCAAGAATGCAGCTAGGCCTCAGCAACCAGGAACTGGAAAGCCATCAGGATTCTGTCCCTTATCTCTGCGTGTTTCTGCCTGCTTGTCTCACTGTTTCTGCCTGCAGTTAGGCTTTCTCTGCATCTCCAATCTTCTTGAGATCATGTGGCCACTCAAAGCACCCATGTTTAGAGACTATATCTGAATCTCAGCATCAAATTCCCAAGAAAGAGAGTCTGAGTGAGTGTGCTTGGGTCAGGTGACCACTGCTGGCCCAATCAGCCATCGTCTAAAAGGAAGTGACTGCTCTTAAAGTAGCTATGCAGTGCCCATTTCTGTGGACCAGGGAGCAGTTCTCAGGGAAGACAGGGGTGGCTCACAGGCTGAGCAGACTGCCTGTGATGTTTTCCATTACCATTATCCATCAGTAGGCAGTGGCACAGAGATGAAACATATTTTATTCTCAGGATCTAGATCAGGGCAGCCCAATAGAACTTTGGGTGATAACGGAAATGTTCCAATCTGCACTCTCCGATATGACAGCAACTCACCTCTTGTAAGCTACTGAGCACTTGAAATGTGTCTGGAGAACTGAATTTTTAAATCTTACTTATTTTTAATTAATTTAAATTTAAGTAGTTGTATGTAGCACCATACTAGACAGTGTAAATCTAGGCCTTTCCAGTTTAAGGTATGAAAGCTGAGCTCCCAGACCACATAGCTAGTTAATAACATGACTGGAACTAAAAGCTTGGTCTCTTCCCTTTTTAATTTTCTATCCTATTCACTGGAATTGGGGAATCTGCATAAGTGACTTTCCCAGATAATTCAAATTTGCCATCTTAAATGTCCAGACCTAACCGTTCTTTGATGTAAAGCTTTCTGAAATACATTACGCACTTCCCTGCCTTGGGGAAAAAAAAGCCATGTGGCCATAACTGTAGACTTTTCTTAATGACACAGAATTGTAATTGTGAACCGCATTTGTCATTCTGGGTAATAATAGTGGGGACCTCAGAAGAGGGCCTGGGGAGGCTTACAAGGCTGTCTTCTCCACCCTGCATGGCTCTGCAGCTGGGAGTGATTTGCTGCTTCCTCTCTCCTTGTCACATCTTGATATGGTGGCTTCTGACAGCATCCCACCTCCCTTCACTAGCTCAGCAATGAACCAGGTATAGGAACTTAATCCATAAATGGGCTTAATTTCACCCACAATTCTAAACTATTAGGCCTGGGGGAGTTTCACAACTGAGTCAGGTACAGAGGGTTTTGTACAAAATTTTCCACAACACACAGTTTTTTTTTCTTAAAGGTCTATGATGATGCAAGTCTCATAAAAGCTGATTGTGGGATAAATGGTATAATGTTTTATTTTACTTAAATTGTGCCACTCAATACGTCAATATTGCCATGGCTAGGGTCCCAAGGCAGACTAGGACTGTGCACAAAATAGTTTCAGAAATGAGACTGAAATTGGGTATGGATTATTTTAGATTACTTTCCTGAGCTGTTTCTCCATAGTGTATTCTCAAGTCATGGAACAGGAAGTTTTATGAGTCTTTTTGAAGATGTTCAAAAGACCAAAGTAAATTTTAAGAACACTAAAGGAAATAATAATGCATTCATTTTAGTACTCTCTACTTATACAGAGGCCAGACTTGCTGTGATTGTATCTATTCAAAACATATCTGAGCATATGGCAGCCAGAAAGGGCTCAAAGCAAGGGGAATAGTTGTCACGAAGCCTGTGCACTAGAGGCCCTGGCCCGTTACCAGGGGAGACAAGCCACTCTGATGGCCTTCAGCCTGGGTCCCATGCTCCACTCCTGGGGCCCGGCCGGAGGCTGTAAGAGAAGAGTGATTCAAGGGAAATCTAGGTTCTGCTTCCTGGACCCCCAAAAGCCAATAAATGACTATGCACTCTGTTCACCTCCTCTGGGGAGAAGATAACCCGTTTGAGAAAAAGTTCCCTTACGCAATTAAGAGGTGGGGTTTCTTGTCATCAGTGAGGGTGTCTTTCAGTTATCTGGATAAATTGTTTATGCAAAGGCACCACCACCAGATAGGTGTTCTGTATTTTTCCTTGGCCTCCTGGAACAGCTTGAGGATTTGCTCAAGGGAAGCACTCGTTTTGCCTCTACGCTGCTTTGGAAAATAACTTCAACAACATGTTCGTTGTTCCATTAGTTATTTATAGGCCAGTTTTGATTATCCACCAGGCAGGTTCCTGGCACAGTTTTCAGCCCTGTTTGCCTTTCTCACCTCCCACTGACACACACTTGCTGCAGCTTGTAGCGACTTAGAGTTTCACGAGACACTGCTCAGCCGCCCCCCACCCCAAAGATGTCTACAAACCAAAACAACCGAGACCCACCTTCCCCCAACCTTCCCCAAGAGTACTAGGAGGTCGCTGAAGA
Source organism: Aethalodelphis obliquidens (assembly GCF_003676395.1). NCBI lineage: Eukaryota > Metazoa > Chordata > Mammalia > Artiodactyla > Delphinidae > Aethalodelphis > Aethalodelphis obliquidens. The sequence goes on from NW_020838000.1 coordinate 10,182,225, forward strand.
GACCTGGGGGAAGGCCGTGGACTGCGGCTGCCAGGCAGTGGGCAGAGAGCCCCAGGTGGACATGTGCCAGTGGACAGGAGGCTGGAGAGGGTCACTAGCCTGGGCAGGACGGAGATGCAATGGCTCCATAGCGTGGCATCATTTTGTTGTTTCAGGTGCTGTATGTTCCCGAGACATGGGACACGCCCTCCCCTGCCCAGAGTCCAGAGGAGTACAAATTCCTAAGTCCTATCAGAAGTACTTCCTTTCTATCTGCACCTTGGGCCCCAATAAAGGTGGCATTGCAAAAAATTCACATTAAAGGAACTCTCAGGGATATTTGACTGAAAGCTCAAAGGATAAAATATTGGAAGCTGATCTAAACTTGGAAAGGTTTTGGACTGAGGGATGTCTCCTGGGTCCTCCAGTCCCTAAGCCAGAGCAGCCTTCATGCTCGCTTGGAGCTGTGGTTTTAAGTGGCAGGGTTCTGATCCCTAGGCCTCGGCTCTGGAGATTCTGATTTCAGCTGGTCTGAGGTTAAGGCGTGAGCGCTGGAGTTTCCAAACATCCCCAAGTGATGCTAATGTGCAGCCTAGATTGAGAGCCTCACTTGGCCACAGTGTTTGCGAGTGGGTCTCTTCAAGTGCACAGCTGTGGCTCCGCTGATTTAGAATAAATGTTTGAATAGGAAGGGGAGGAGTACACACAGAGAACAATTCAGGAGCCACTGCACATCCTAGGGTCAACACTTCATTCACTCAACAAACATTTATTGAGGGCTGCTACTAGGATGCGTGGATGCAAAAATGCATGATGCAGTCACTAACCTCAAGGAAAAACCAACTCCCTGGAAGAAGGATTTGGACACATTCTGCAGGCCCCTAGGGTCCCCTACAGGGGCAGTTAAGTCTTGTCCTTCCTCTTCCTTGTTTGTGCCCAGTTGGTGACTCCTAATTTGCCTGTACTTGCACACGATTTGACAGAACATATATTATCCTGCTGCCTGTAGTCTCTGGTTGCTATACAGAGTGCAGTTGCTTGAATTATGACAGTTATCTGTGCTAATAAAGTTCACTTTTTTACTGCAGAGTTATAAATACATATGCAGCTTGCATACTCAAGGAGGCCTGTGGGAGGAAACGCTGAGGCCCTTCTAGAACAGAAGCCACTCCCTGGCACCTGCACATACATAACTTTCCTGATTCCCCCCCAGAGAGGCTCGTCTTCAGGACTTTCTTATAGAAATAATTTACTGTAAACAGCCCTGGTAAGAAAATCAGCAATTAGTATCCTTGACATTTGCATTCTTTCCTTGGGCCTCCAAATGGATTCCCAGCCATCCGCTTTCCTTTTCCCAAAGGAAAACTGGTCCCACAGTCTGAAGAACCTGGAAAGGCATTGAATGGGATGTAAAATAACAGCCAAATGGCAATCAGGAAGATGAGCGGCTGGAAGGGGGATGGCCGATCTTGTAAATCTGAGCCGTACAAGTAAGTTCATTAAATCCAGGATGTGCTCAGGATGCTGGTAAGGCATATAAAGAAGCAGCAGACAAATAAATCTGGCTGGTTATCTGGAGGAGAAGAGCTAATGGAGGAATTTTCTAAAAGGAGCTTTAACTTTTTACTGAACGCAGTGACACTATAAATTACCAATCAGCTGACTGGAATTTTACAATTTAGCATGGGATTTGAGCCTCTTGCAGGAGATTGTACCGTGTGCGTAATAACGGGTATGCGTGGTGACTGTTATAGAGCACAGTTCTTTGAAATATATAGCTAGCTACGTTGGTAACAAATATGTTTATTTGCAAAGAAAATTACGATTATGGTGTGAACAGCATGTAGCAGGAGCTGCTGCTTGTCTCACCAACAGCTTTTCCCCGGTTTCCTTGCTAGTCAAGCACTGATTTGGGAGGGGGGATGGGTGTCAATCCTCCCCCATGTGACAGTTGAGACTGACTTTACCCTACTCCCAGGATCAAAGGGAAATCCTGACGACCGGGGTGGGTGTGTGGGTGTGGTCTGTGGCCAGCTGTGTGGTTCTACCACATTCCCTTCTGAGTCTAGGAAGCAGGCTTCCCAGAGTCACTGTCTCAGCCTGTTCCAGATGACTGCTTCCAAGAGGAATTCAGGGCAAGATTTACAAAGAGGATGGTGTTATTCCTCTAGGGATGGCTGGAGCTGTATAGGTGGGCAGGTGAGAGATTGTCAGCAGCTTCCTGGCACAAACTTGAGGAATTACACACTTAGGTGTTTCAGGCTAAGATCTATCAGGGTCAACTCCTCTGATCTTCTAGGATAGTTTCTGAACTCTGCTCCTCCATCTCTCCCTGAAGTCATGTATGCCCCTAATTCTGTATTAAGTCCTTTATATCGAGAATGCATAGAATGGCTTTAGTTGTCCGTCCTGAACCCTGACTGATACAGTGGCCATGTGGTCCAGTTCTGGCCAACAGGTTGGAGGGCTTCTCCTTACTCCTGAGAAGGAGAATCTGGAAGAAACATCCTCTATCTGCCTCTGGATGACATGGCATTTGGATGCAATGCCTGGGACAGCTGTCCTGATTTGCTTCCAGCCTGAAATAGAGCCAATGTGCAAGCAGGAGGCAGAAATGTCCAGCAAGAGGAGCTGGAGTCCTGATGAACTTGCAGCCAGTGCCCTTTTTTTTTTTTTTTTTTCCGGTACACGGGCCTCTCACTGCTGTGGCCTCTCCCGCTGCGGAGCACAGGCTCCGGACGCGCAGGCTCAGCGGCCATGGCTCACAGGCCCAGCCGCTCCGCGGCACGTGGGATCTTCCCGGACCGGGACACGGACCCGTGTCCCCTGCATCGGCAGGCGGACTCTCAACCACTGCGCCACCAGGGAAGCCCCGCCAGTGGCCTTTTAATTGGTGCATACTCCGCCGTTAGGAAGCAAATGTGAAGATGGCTTGACGTTGACCGTCATGTTTTCCGGGGATGTGACGTTATACAGTGATTCACACCTGTTCTCCATCCTTAACTTTTCATATTCCCATCCTTCAGTCAAAGGAATACCCAGATCACCTGTGTCTCAGATGCATCACACACCTTTGAAATAGCTATGTGAGTTATAGGTTTGCATTGGCAGATGTGTCTATAATATTATTGCATCTTTTATCTTTTTTCTAATCCCAATGACACTTTAAAATACACTTACATTGCCAAAGCATTAGTACAATTCTGTCATTTTGAATTTCTTCTTGTTTTACCAACATACAGGCGGTCCTCACGTTGCATGGTAATTCAGGAGCATAAAAATGACCATGTAAGTTGAAAGGGAGCAAAGCAATCTTAATAATCAATAGGACAAATTGTTCCATTAAAAAAAAGTTCCATTAAAAATTTTGCCGAAATATTAAAACCTTTTACTTTGATTGGTAAATGTACAGGGATAGTTTAAAAATAGCAAAACTGGAAATTAGTGAAGTTAGAACACACCTTCACACCATACACAATAATAAATTCAAAATGGCTTAAAGACTTAAATATAAGACATGACACTATAAAACTTCTAGAATAGAATATAGGCAAAATATTCTCTGACAAAAATCATACCAAGGTTTTCTTAGGTCAGTCTCCCAAGGCAATAGAAATAAAAGCAACAATAAGCAAATGGGACCTAATCAAACTTATAAGCTTTTGCACAGCAAAGGAAACCATAAATGAAATAAAGACAACCTATGGACTGGGAGAAAATATTTGCAGATGATGCAACTGACAAGGGCTTAATTTCCAAAATATACAAACAGCTCATACAACCAGTAACAAAAAAACAAACAACCCAATCGAAAAATGGGCAGAAGATGTACACAGACATTTCTCCAAAGAAGACATATAGATGGCCAACAAAAACATGAAAAGATGCTCAACATCACTAATTATTAGAGGAATGCAAATCAGGACTACAGTGAAGTAGGACCTCAAACTGATCAGAATGGCCATCATTAAAAAGTCTACAAATGACAAGTGCTGGAGAGGGTGTGGAGAAAAGGGAACCCTCTCATACTGCTGGTGGGAATGTAAATTGGTGCAGCCACTATGCAAAACAGTATGGAGGTTCCTTAAAAAAATTAAAAACAGAGTTGCCACATGATCCAGCAATTCCACTCCTGGGCATATATCCAGACAAAACTACATTTCGAAAAGACACATGCACCCCTATGTTCATAGCAGCACTATTTACAATAGCCAAAACATGAAAACAACCTAAATGTCCATCGACAGATGAGTGGATAAAGAAGATGTGTGTACATGTACACAATGGAATACTACTCAGTCATAAAAGAGGATGAAATAATGCCATTTGCAGCAACATGGATGGACCTAGAGATTATCATACTAAGTGAAGTAACTCAGAAAGAGAAAGACAAATACCATATGATATCACTTATATGTAGACACAAATGAACATATCTACGAAACAGAAACAGATTCACAGATATAGAGAACAGATTTGTGGTTGCCAAGGGGGTGGGGTGGGGGAGGGATGGACTGGGAGTTTGGGATTAGCAGATGCAAACTATTATATATAGAATGGATAAACAACAAAGTCCTACTGTACAGCACAGAGAAATATATTCAATATCCTGGGATAAACCATAATGGAGAAGAATATGAAAAAGAATATATATAAAACTGAATCACTTCGCTGTACAGCAGAAATTAACACAACATTGTAAATCAACTGTACTTCAATAAAATAAAATTTTAAAAAACAGCAAAACTAATATTTAATAGATTATTATTTAAAACAGAAGCATTGACAAAATGTTTTTTCTGTTTGTAAAAATTTTATCAAGAGTAATTTAATAGTGCACCCCTTCAGAGCATCTTTTCTATGCCTTAGCAAATGTCACACCCCTTCTAAGTTTAGATCAGCTTCCAATATTTTATCCTTTGCACTTTCAGTCAAATATCCTTGAGAGTTCCTTTAATGTGAAATTTTTGCTGTGTACTTCCTCTGGGACATCACCCTTTTGGCCACACCCCTCATTTATGTTGATAAATTTGCTTACTGGCTGCATAAACTTTTTTTTTTTTTTATTGGCCGCACCATGCAACATGTGCAATCTTAGTCCTTGACCAGGGATCGAACCTGTGCCCCCTGCAGTGGAAGTGCAGAGTCTTAACCACTGGACTGCCAGGGACATCCAGCATAAACTTTCCTGAATAACAGCAATGTCAACATTCTCAATATAGAAATATATATATTACTTGCAGCCAAAATAATCCTGATACAGGAACAACTATTACTCTCACTGTTGTAAATTCCATCCAAAAACTACCTGGTGAGTTCTAAATCAGACACAGTAGTAGAATTTGAAGAGAACTGTACGGAAACCTCTGGCGCTTTCCTCTGGAAAAATAGAAAATCGTGTTGTATGAATGCACCCATTCTATTGAATATATTGAATACTGAAGACAGTTTTATGGAACATCGACTACCTAAAATGCCAGTGTTTTTCTCCCGGTTCCCCTATGCACCACAAACCTTCTAGATTGGCACTAGAACCTATCTACCCTTCTAGGAAAAAGAAAAGAGGGGCACAAGGTCAGAGTTTCGGGAAAAGCCAGCTGGACATGGAACAGTTTTGTTAGGTCACTATCATCCAGGCCAGCAAATCAATAGAGTCTCACCGGGCAGGTAGCAGTGGCTTCCTGGAGCACCGTGTTGAATAGGACTTTGAGGCTATGTCTAGGTTCGACAAAAAAGAGCACTGAGATTGATTGGCAATGTCTGTCAGAGTTAAAGGAGAAGGGAGTGAGCACACTTGCTTTGTACGGGTCATTTCTGGCCTGGAGCCTGGTTCTCAGTTGAAAGATCAGATATTCACGTTTGCCAGCACATCAAAAGATATTTGATCAGGGTGCGGGGGTGGGGCGGGGGACTGGCGCAACCAAATTCATAAGACACTGATTTATAAATCAAGAGGACAGTTTATTGACTTAAACTACAAATATAAGTGTGCACCTGTTTTGAAGTTGGACTCTGTGTGGCATAATGAAGAAACTCGGTCTTTGGAGTCAGGGCCACCCAGCTTTGCACCATGGCTGCATTTCTCACCAGCTACATAGCTTCTCAGACCACTCTGTTGATAAGGACATCGATGCTGTGTCTGAGACCAGAGGAAAAAAATGTCCTGATTAATTAACTATTTCTGAAGCAGTCAAGGTGGGGGGAGCGGGGGTGGCTATTTTTGGTATATATTGCTGTATGTTCTAGTTTTCACTAATCCATGTATTCTCTTCCGATAGGAAAGCCTAGTTTCTAGAATTAAAAATTGATTTTTGAGGGGCTTACCTGGTGGCGCAGTGGTTGAGAGTCCGCCTGTCGATGCAGGGGACACGGGTTCGTGCCCCGGTCCGGGAGGATCCCACATGCCGCGGAGCGGCTGGGCCCGTGAGCCATGGCCGCTGAGCCTGCGCGTCCGGAGCCTGTGCTCCGCAACGGGAGAGGCCACAACGGTGAGAGGCCCACGTACCGCAAAAAAAAAAAAATTACTTTTTGAATATGGATATGAAAGATGTTTGCTGCAGGATTTTTATGGCTAGTATCATCAATCTATCTTCACCATACAAACACAAATGACACATGAATAAGAAATGACGATTTGTGCCTCTGGATACCCACTGTCCTGCTCAGAGCTGGAGGAAAAAATGGTCAAATTTTGTCTCCTGCCTACCCTCCATTTTATATACATCTTACATACCACCTGTGCTAACAGAAATATAACGCAAGCCAGAAAGGTGAGCCACATAGGCTATTTAACATTTTCTAGTAGTCACAGGAAAAAAATAAAAAGTTTTTATATGTTTTCACAAAAATTTTATCATATAGTTTTATTACCCATTATACCTTGTCCTACATACTCTCACTTAGAGGTTAATCTTTTTATTTAGCTATTGGCCTCAGGTGACTTTGGCTAAGGATTGTTATCTCAGAGAAGGAGACCAGGGCCCTGGTCCCCTCCAGGCTTAATCTCCCTAGTCTGCACTTGCCCCTGGGCGGCTGACAGGAGCTGCCCAGCCTGGCATTTGTGGCTCTCTTTGTGGAGCACTGATCTCTCCACAAGCACTGCTCTGGCAGGCTCTCAGTCAACCTAAACTGTTTTTCTACTTTGGAGTCTCCCAAAATGTCCACTATAATCGTGTATTTTTTAAAAGTTGGACAAAAAGACAGGTTTCTTTCTTCTTCATAAAGCTGCATTTATGGAAGCGAATCTATAGTTTTCAGATTCAGTACGTCTGGGCTGGGGCTGGTGCATTTTCACTGCTAAGCGTTCCCAAGGGACCGCTATTTGCTGGTCCAGGGACCACACTTTGAGAACCACTGATATATATCGTTCGTTTCGCTGGAGGAAGGAGATGAGACACTTTGGTATTTGAAAGTAAAAGAATTTTGTAAAGTGGAAAGCATCAGGTTACACCTTTCCTCCAAAATAAGCCAATCCCAATTCTTTGTTATTCCTTCCCCAGAACCAGCATCTTAGCATGCTCCAACAGCCCCTCTTCTAAAATTTCTCCCCCAGCCTCCTGCTAGAGGCAGAGCACCCAGGTCCCTCCTCTGTCCTGGCACAGACCTCGACCACAGCCCTCTACTGTTCCATGGTGCGGTAAGCATCTGGGCATGCATGTTGACAGTCTTTCGGCTGGCAGCACCATCTCCCTAATGCTAGAAGCTCTCATGGCAGTCACTGGAACAAAGAGTGCTGAATGATTGAGTGAATGAATGGCATGTGTTTGGAAGAGAAGAAGGGGACTATTTACATGTTTGTTAAAACTTCTCCTAAGTGTAAGAGATAACAATGACACAGGAAATTCTTTTTTTAACTAAATTAAATTAAAATTTTTATTGAAGTATAGTTGATCTACAATGTTGTGTTAGTTTCAGGTGTACAGGAAATGATTCAGTTATATATATTCTTTTCCAGATTCTTTTCCCTTATGGTTATTATAAAATGTTGAGTATAGCTCCCTGTGTTATACAGTAGGTCGTTGTTGCACAGGAAATTCTTAAAAAACAAAACAACGAAAACACCTGGACCTCCTGAGAACTCATTGTAACTTTAAAATCACGTACATAGTGTCAATCACCCAGAGTTCAAAATACCCATCATCGTTCACAGACACGATTTCCATTTGACATAGATGATGTCTTAGGTGATGGACCTAAGCTGTGATATTCTGAAGAGAATGGATTCAGTGCCCTTAAAACACAGGGTCTCAGGGGTCCTTATTTTTTATTTTAACTTTATTTTGGAAAATTTCAAATATATACAAAAGTAAAGAGGACAACACAATGAACCTTCATGAATCAACTGTCCAGAATCAATAATTTTCAACTCATGGCCAACTTGGTTTAATCTATAACTTCATCCACCTCACCAATCCATGTAATTCTTTTGAAGCAACTCCCACTGTCATATCATTTCAACCATAAAAAATGTCAGTGTGTACCTCAAATATATGACGATTCTTTTAAGAAGATAACACTATCATTATCACACTTAAATAACAAATCCTTAATATCATTGAATATTCAACCCATGTTTACATTTTCCCATTGTCTCATAAACTTTTTCAGTTTATTTGTTCAAATCAGAATACAAACAGGTTCAAAAATTGCAATAGGTTCATATGCTCTTAAGTCCCTCTTTTTAATCACTAGGTTCCCATTCTATCCCCTTTTAAAAAAAATTTTTTTGTTTGTTGAAGAAACTGGATTGGTTATTTTATAATGTTTCCCACAGTCTGGAGTTTGCGGATTATATTCCTGTGGTATCATTTATCCTATCCCCTCCCTCCCCCTACAGGAAATAAATTTCTTTTGAAAGTATTGTATTTTATCCTTTCATTAAAAAAAGTAAATTAAGGGACTTCCCTAGCGGTCCAGTGGTTAAGACTCCATGCTTCCACTGCAGGGGGTGCAGGTTCAATTCCTGGTTGGGGAACTAAGATCCCACATGCCATGCAGCGAGGCCAAAAAAATAAAAATTAAAAAAAGTTAAATAGTAACATACCATACTACATGCACTTTTCTCTGCCTTGCTTTTTTCACTCAACCTTATATCCTGGTGATCCCTCCACAGCAGTTCACAGAGGTGGTCCACAGTCCTTTTTTTACAGCTGCATAGTACTCCACCACATGGATGCTACATAGCTTATTCATCCAGTCCCCTACTGATAGACATTTGGGATGTCTGAAGTTTGTTGCTATTACAAATAGTGCTGCAGTGAACAGCCAATATATCTCTTTGTATTTTTGCCAGGATATCTTTGGAATAGATTCCTAGAAGGGACACAGCTGAGACAAGGGATAATTGCATCTGTAGTTTAGCTAGAAATTGCAGGCACTCTGCTTTTAAACGTAATGTGTTTCTAGAAGTTTTGTCATAAAAGGAATTCTGGAACAGATCCTATTTTAGTTATCTGTTGCTAAATAACAACTAACTCACAAAAGTAGTGGCTTAAAACAGCCCCATTTATTATTTTCTCATGACTGCAGTTTGGGTGGGGTTCCTCTGGGATGGTTTGTCTCTGCTGCATCTGGTTGGCTGGGACAGCTTGGCTGGGCTGGAGAATCCAAGATGGCTTTATTCATGTTTCACACCTCAGCTGCAGTGGCTGGGATGGCTGGACGCTGGCTGGGCTTCTCTCTCTCCATGTGGTTTCATATTGTCCAGAATTCCAAGCTTCTTAAACATGGTGTCTAGATCCCAAGGCAGTAAAACTGGAAGTTGCAAGGACTCTTAAGGCCCAGGCCCCAAAGTCATATGACGTTACTTTGACTTCTACTGAGCACATCTCAAGGCCACCAGATTCAAGGGGGAGGAGAACAAACTCCATCTCTTGTTGGGAGGATGATGTACATGTAGATGATATACGTACAGAGATGAAAGAAATTGTTGATGGCTGCCTTTGCAGACAATTTACCACAGACCCCAACTGCATATATGTGTTACCCAAACCACAAACGCATGCCCTGTTCTTATCTACTTCAGCGTCAGCAGACTGTGGAAAGGGTCCATAAAGGTGGTGAGAAGTGAAACACCTCTTTATACTGAAGCGTTCAGTGTGTGTAGTGGTAAAGCTCTACAGGGGGCCCAAAGTGGAGATAACATCTGCCACGCAAAAGGGAGAAAGTCCTCATTTGAGGCAGGGTACTTGATCACCTATCTAGAATGTAAACCTATCAACAGCTATTGTATTCATTCACTCTGTCTGTGTTTATTCAAGAACACTGTTCCATGCTCCAAGAGCACAGCGGTGAACACAACGGACAAGGTCCCAGCTCTTATGGTACTTACTTACATTCTAAATGGGGAAACACAGAACACGATCAGGAATAGAAAGATAAATAAGAGAATATCCTGCCCTTGAGGAAGATACAATGTAGCTGAAAGTAGGGGTAAGCAATGATGACCTAGCTAGAACCAAGTAGAGATAATGGAAAGACAAACAAACACAACTTTGTATGAGCAGAGGGAAACCCAGATTAGGGCACCTGCTCTGCATAAGTAGCTACAACACCAGCCAGAATGTCTGCAGAGGTATGGACAGTAATGAGAAAGACAGCAGTTCGGAGGAAAAGAGAGGAAGGGAGGGAGCACTGTGGCTGGGGGAGTTGGGGAATTCTGCAGATGGGAGAGACGCATGGCGGGGACCAGCCTCTGCCTGGGTACCTGACGCCATATTGGTGGGTCCCAGGGGGACCTGTGTGATTAAAGGTTCTCACCAAGAAGGTTTCCCCCCAAGGTGGGCTCCCACTACTTGTTGAGAGAGGGAGAAAGACAAAATGGGGACTTAAGACTGACAGATTGACCTGGGAGGTAGTGCTGTTCCATGTAAAATATCACAGCCAAAGGTCAAGGTCAAAGGTTCGAAGGTCAAAACTGGAGTCCCCTGACAGGTGTTCAAGGCTTGGTCTCTGGCTCTCACCTCCCCATGCTCTCCCTTGGTGATCTCACTCAGTCTGCGGCTTTCCAGAGCATGTAAATGCCAGTGACACACAAAAGATCTTCAATGCCGACATCTTGCCATACTTACATATCAACCGTACAGCACAGGGAACTATAGCCAATCTCCTGGGATAAGCCATAATGGAAAATAATATAAAAAAAGAATGTATATATGTGTATAACTGAGTCACTTTGCTGTATAGCAGAAATTAACACAACATTGTAAATTAACTACACTTCAAAAAACAAAAAAAACAAAAAAAACCCTACATACCACTCGGAAGCCTAATAGGCAATGTAAGCGTCACATGGCCAGATTGGAATCCTTGATTTTTCCTGCAAAAAAATCTACTCCTCCCCCAGCTTCCCTGTCAGTGAGTGGCACCTCCAGCACCAAGTTACTGGAGCCAAAACACTGGAGGCTTTCTTGACTCCTCTCTTTTTCTAACACCCCACATGCAGCCGATCAGCTTGCCCTGTTGTTCTACCTTCAGAAGAGATCTCAGATTCAACCACTTCTCAACACTTCTTCCCCTGCACCAAGCCTCCATCACCTCTCACCTTCTAACAGATCTCCTGCTTCCTCTCATGCTCCCCTTGGTCTATTCCCTACCCAACTGCCAGAGGAAACTTTTAAAACTAAAAATAAGGTCACCGAATATCCCTCATTAAAACCCTCCAATGGCTTACCACAGCAATTAAATGAAAATTCAAACTCCTAACCTCTCATTTGGCTTACAAGGCCCAGATTATTCTAGTCCCTGACCTGGGCTTCAACCTCACCTTATGTTACACTTTCCTGTCCTTGCAACGCTCCAGCCACAATGGCCTTCTTTATGTGTCTTAAACATGCTTAACTTACTGCCTCCTTGGAACACTGCTCTTTCCCCTCCATCTCTGTGTGGCTGAAAACTCTTTTTTTAGGTCTCACTTTCTGGACAACTGTATCTAAAGGAGCCCATAGTTCAAATTCACTAAGCAGGGCAAAAGGGTACAGTGATGACAAGCTCTTGTGGTACTTACATTCTAAATCGAGGGAATCAGAACCTGGTAAGGTATACCCTGTTACCCTGCTTTACAGCCTTCATAGCATTGATTGTATTCTGAAAAATATCTTACTTACTCATTTTTTTATCATGTCCATCTCCCTGGTTCAGTATACATTGGCAAAGGGAGATAGGACAGGGCTCTTAGCTATCTTGCTCTGTACGGTACTTCTAGCCCTTACAATGGGGCCTAGCATACAGCTGGATCTCAATGAACTATATGAGTGAATATAGTTAACTATATGAGTGAATGTGCTTGCATATATTAAAATATATAGGAGTAAATTACAGTTACAAAGGAAGAATCTGTTATAGATGAAAAGCTGTTTATATCCTCTTCACCTCCATTATATCCTTCTAAACCTTGACCTCCAATCCCACCTCAACATTATGTTGATGTCAAGGGTTATTGGACGCATTCATTACATTTGCCATCAGGGGAATGGACATCAGCCTAATTACCCTAAGGTGACATACACTTCCTAGAGGGCAACATACCTCTTTGCTTCCCGTAAAAATATATTCTTTCAGGGTGGTGTTAAATGTAGATGTTCCAGTGATGGGTTCTAATGGCATTTTCTTTGGTCTTTGACACGAGCAGTCATGACCTAGCCAGAACCAAAGAGACATAACGGAAAGACAGACACAACTTTGTGTAAGTGGAGGAAAACAAACACAGATTAGGGCACCTTCTCTGCACCCTATATGGACTAATACAAACAACAATGAACCTGATTTAACAGTCTGACGCTGAACAAACTATTTTGTCCTTCATTACAGAAAGAATTTCCTCTTTCTGTAACATCTAGATAATCATGATTATTCTTCCTGACTTCCTTATGATAGGTGTATTATTTTGTATCACAATATTAGGCGCTGAGGTCTCTTGGGAATCATTTAATCCATATCCGAATGTGGCAACTGAGGCCAGGTGAGGTTAAGTGATTGACCCAAGCTCACAGCTAATTATTGGCAGGGCTAGAAACAGAGCTCAGATCTCAGGAACCTCAGGCTGGTGTTCTTTCTGCCTCACCATACCGAAACGTTTGCCCTGTGGTTTAGCTTCTTACAGGTGTATGCATTACCTTCAAGTTAGCTCATACAACTCTTGATGATTATCATCATTATTTTATTATTATCTTGATAATTCCTCTCTCCCACAGTGCTTAGTTGGTCACATATAAATAAATACTTATTGGGACTTCCCTGGTGGTCCATCAGGGAAGACTCCATGCTCCCAATGCAGGGGGCCTGGGTTCGATCCTTGGTCAGGGAACTAGATCCTGCATGCCGCAACTACAAGATCCTGCAAGCGGCAATGAAGATCCTGATTGCTGCAACTAAGATCCCACGCAGCCAGATAAATAAATAAATAGATAATAAAAAAAGACTTATTAAATGAAGGAATAGTCTGCCATCAGTCCACAATACCCGCCACCCCTCCCTGTTGTAATCATCAGCAACTTTCCAGTTATCTCCCCACATTCATTTGCACCTGCCTGTCTCTCCATGTGACCAGCTTTTCTTGGTAACTTTGACAAGCTCATAAATGTCCACCTGACAACTCTGGCCACTCAGTTTCCTAAACTCCTCACCTCCAACGATCTTTTCCTCCACCCCATATTAGGTACCCATTCCCATGCTCGTATAACTCAAAACCTTGATTTTAAGCACTCCATTATTTGACCGTTGCCTCCTGTCTCCTAGTTCACTTATTTTAATACCCGCACTCCAGCCACTCTCCAACCCCAGCAGGAACTCTGGTCCTTTGGCCCCATCCATTTCTCACTGTCCTTCCTCTCCTCACTCTCTTCTTCATCCAGCTAGACTCCCTGGTCCACCACTGTCATCACTTCTTCGTGTACATCCACAACGCCCTTGCCATTTTCTTTCTCTATCATGCTTGCCCAGAAAAACTCCAGTCCTGGTTAAAGCCAACTCTATACTTTGTCCTTACCCCCAAGCATTGGAACAAACCTGGTTAAAACAGTCATAACTTGCTGTTTAAACTTATGATCATAAATTATAGGAGGGCCCTCGGCAGTGTCTAGTAACTCTTCATGTCCTTAGTCTACCCTCTCTCACTCTTCCAGAGGCCCAGTCCTCAGTCTTACCTGATACTCTCACCTACTGATACTCTGGGAAGAAAATAAAACAAAACAAAAGAGAGCTAATAGCATCTTGTCCAATAATCTTATCTTCTCTACTCTCCCAGCCTCCACGCCTTAAGATGGATGAAGTGTCTGTGCTCTTAATTTAGGCTAAATTTTCTGTTGAGACAATTCTCCACGTGTCTCACATTTCTTTTGTTTCAGGCTATCTTATCAAGGATGTTTGTAGAGTGAACAGCTTTGGAGATAGAGATAGTGTCTCCCTTTGGAACCAACACCAGGGATGCTTACTGTCCAGTGTAATAAAAATAATGTCTCTCTCTGGAGCAAAGGACAGGTATGTTTACTGCCCCATATAAAAGACTGGGGTTTGCTGAGTTCAGATTTCCTTACTTGTAATGCAACCCACTGAGTGTGCAGGTGTCACCTGGCTCTCTTCACACTGCTCTGTGGGAACTGAGGTTCAGGAAACTGATGCAAGAAAATTCTGATACTCTGGTTACCACTCTCACTGTGAGAAATGAAGTCCTTTGTCTCTGACCCAGGAGTCTCACATTTTCTGCCAGCATCCATGAAATTGTGACAGGCTAACTTGTTAGCATGCAAGTAGGGTAAAGTCTCAGACACTTCAGAGTTCTTGACATGTTCTGATGCATCCTCTGAACCGCATCTCATCCCCCCTTGCCTTCTCAAGGACTTTGCTCCTGCAGGTATCTGCTCTCTCCTTCGCCTGGTCAATTTTCCCCTTTCGACTGTGTCACTCCTCAGCCTATACACAGGTAATAACTCCCATCTTAAAAGACAAAAACAACTTCCCTTTGGCTTCTCATTCCTCTCTATTTACTGCCCCACTTCTCTGCTGCCTTTTAAAACAAGACTACTTGAAAAAAGTTGTCTGTACTCTTTTCCCCCACTTCTTTACTTCTCATTCCCTTCAGATTTTCAATGACACAAGTTTCCTGAAACCCTTCCTAAGGCTGTCAGCTACCTCCAGAGAGTCTAATCCAATGGTCAATTCTCATTTCTCTTTTTATTGGACTTAGCAGCACTCACCAGGTGACTACTCTCTTACCTGAAATACATTGTCTTGATGTGTGTTTTCTTATCCCACTCAATCTCTTTCGCTGCCTCTTCCTACTGTACTGAGGTTATGTGATCTTTGTTCTTCATTCCATTAATACAGTATATTACATTAATTGATTTTCAGATGTTAAACTAACCTTGCATTCCTGAAGTAAATCCAACTTGGTCATGGTATATAATTTTTTTTTGAATGTTGAACTTGATTTGATATTTTGTTAAGGATTTTTGAATCTTCGTCCATGAAGGATTCGTCTGTAGTTTTTTTTTTTTTTCTTGTGGCAGCTTTGTCTGCTATGGTATCAGGGTAACACTGGCCTCATAAAATAAGTTGGGAAGTGCTCTTTTTGGTCTTCTGAAAGAGTTTATGAAAGACTGGTATTATTTATTCTTTAATTTATTTTATTTATTTTTATTTTTGGCTGTGCTGGGTTTTTGTTGCTGTGTGCGGGCTTTCTCTAGTTGTGGTGAGGAGGGGCTACCCTTTGTTGCAGTGCGCGGGCTTCTCATTGCAGTGGCTTCTTTTGTTGCGGAGCAGGGGCTCTAGGTGCTCGGGCTTCAGTAGTTGTGGCATGCAGATTCAGTAGTTGTGGCTCTTGGGCTCTAGAGCGCAGGCTCAGTAGTTGTGGCACATGGGCTTAGTTGCTCCACGGCATGTGGGATCTTTCCGGACCAGGGCTCTAACCCGTGTCCCCTGCATTGGCAGGCGGATTCTTAACCACTGCGCCACCAGGGAAGCCCTATTTCTTCTTTAAACAGTTGATAGAATTCATCAGTAAAGCCATCTGGGCCAGGGATTTTGTTCGTGAGATTTTAAATTACTAATTCAGTATCTTTACTTGTAGGTTTAGTCAAATACTTTATATCTCCTTGAGTTGGTTTTGTTTGTGTACTTCTAGAAATTTTTCCATTTCATCCAAGTCTTTTAATTTGTTGGCATTAAGCTGTCAATAATATTCCCTTATAATCCTTTTAATTTCTATAGGGTAGGTAGCAGTATCCTATTTTCTTTCCTGATTTTGATAATTAGTGCCTTCTCTTTTTTTCTTAGTCTAGTTAAGGGTTTGTCAATTTTGTTGATCCCTTCAAAGAAGCAAATTAAAAAAATTTTCTCTATTGTTTTTCTGTTATAACATTTATTATTTCATTTATTATTTCATTAATAACATTTATTATTTCATTCTTTCTGCTTGCTTTGGGTTTAGTTTGCTCTTTGTTTCCTAGTTTCTTCAGATGAAGCTTAGATTTTTGATTTGAGACCTTTTTCCTTTTCTGATATAGGCATCTAAAGTTATACATTTCTAACCACTGCTTTAGATACATCCCATAACTTTTGATATGTTGTATATTTTTCATTAAGCCCGACTTATTTAATTTCCCTTGCGATTTCTTCTTTGACTTTTGGATTATCTAGAAGTGTGTTGCTTAATTTCCAAATATGTCGTGTTTTCTCAGATTTATTTGTTATGGATCTCTAATTTAATTTCATTGTGATCAGAGGACATACTTTGTATAATTTTAATATTCTTTATTTTATTGGGACTTATTTTAGTCTTCAGCATATGGTCTATCCTAGAAACTGTTTCATGAGCACTTGAAAAGAAAGTATGTTGCAGTTATTGAGTGGAGTGTTCTATAAATGGTAGTTAAGACAAGTTGGTTGATAGTGTTGTTAAAGTCTTCTCTAGTTGTTCTATCAATTATTTAATGTAGGGTGTTAAAATCTGTATTATTGATTGTCTACTTCTCCTTTCATTTCTGCTGGATTTTGTTTCATACATTTTGGGGTTTGGTTCCTAGCTGTATGTATGTATATATATATATATACACACACACACACACACATATATATACACATATATATTTATTTATTAAAAAATATTATTTATTTATTTATTTAATTTTTTATTTTTGGCTGCGTCAGGTCTTAGTTGTTGCATGCGGGATATTTCTCTGTGGTGCGCGGGCTCTTCATTGCGGTGTGTGGGCTTCTCTCTAGTTGTGGCGTGCGGGTTTTTTTTTCTCTTCTCTAGTTGTGGCGCGCGGGCTCCAGAGCGCATGGGCTGTGCAGTTTGCGGCACGCAGGCTCTAGCTGAGGTTCATGAGCTCAGTAGTTGTGGAGCGTGGGCTTAGTTGCCCCGCGGCATGTGGGATCTTAGTTCCCTGACGAGGGATTGAAACCACATCCCTTGCATTGTAAGGTGGATTTTTTACCACTGGACCACCAGGGAAGTCCCTATATATTTATAATTGTTATATCTTCTAGATGTTTTGACCTTTTATCAAAAATGTCTCCAGTAATATTTCTTGTCTTAAAGTTTATTTTGTCTAATATTAATATAGCCACTCTAGGTCTCTTGTGGTTACTTTTTTTTTCTTATTTTTTAAAAATTGAAGTATAGTTGATTTACAACATTGTGTTAACTTCTGCAGTACAGCAAAGTGATTCAGTTATACATATATATATATACATTCTGTTTATTTAATATTCTTTTCCATTACGGTTTATCACAGGATAATGAATATAGTTCTCTGTGGTATAAAGTAGGACCTTGTTTATCCATTCCATATGTAATAGCTTACATCTGCTAACTCCAACCTCCTACTCCATCCTTCCCTCAACCCCCTCCCCCTTGGCAACCACAATTTTGTCCTCTATGTCCGTGAGTCTGTTTCTGTCTTGTAGATAGTTTCATTTGTGTCATATTTTAGATTCCATATATAAGTGATATCATATGCTATTTGTCTTCCTCTTTCCGACTTACTTCACTTAGTATAATAATCTCTAGGTCCATCCATGTTGCTGCAAATGGCATTATTTCATTCTCTTTTATGGCTGAGTAGTATTCCATCGTAAATATGTACCACATCTTCTTTATCCATTCATCTGGCAATGGACATTTAGGTTGCTTCTATGTCTTGGCTATTGTGAATAGTGCTGCTATGAACATAGGGGTGCATGTATCTTTTTGAATTATCATTTTATCTGGATATATGCCCAGGAGTGGGATTGTTGGATCATATGGTAATTTTATTTTTAGTTTTCTGAGGAACCTCCATACTGTTTCCTATAGCAGCTGTAACAACTTATTTTTTTTACATCTTCATTGGAGTATAATTGCTTTACAATGGTGTGTTAGTTTCTGCTTTATAACAAAGTGAATCAGTTATACATATACATATGTTCCCATATCTCTTCCCTCTTGTGTCTCCCTCCCTCCCACCCTCCCTATCATCCTTCACTTTCAATCTACTTATTCTCTGAATCCCAGGTGTGTCTCTTGCTGACCTGTAACACAGAGTTGGAGCTTGCTGTTTTATTCAGTCTGATAAAATCTGCCTTTTGAGTAGGGTGTTTAGTCCAACCACATTTAATATACTTATTGATATAGTTAGAATTTCTTTTGTTATTTTGACAGTTGTTTTCTATATTGTCTCATGTCTTTTTTATTCCAAGGAAGTAATGAAATCATGAAGTGCCAGTGTATTTGTAAACTACTTAATTTCTTGCTAAATAAAATATGCAAAATACAGAAAAATAGAAGGACTCATACATCTGTCACTCAGACATAACTTTATTTAATGTTGCAGGATATTTTCTTCCAGAGTTAATTTTTTTTTCTGTTCAGATATTTGCTTGCTTGATTTTTAACAGAGCTTATATCATACCATTCATACAATTGTATATTTTTATCTCAGGCAGTCTATTATATGCATTTTCCATGTGTTTCAACTACAGAGGAGCAGTCATCAGCAGAGAGATAATTGAAGCAGTTAAGCAGAGACCCCCTTAGAAGAGCTTTTGACTCAATGAAATGGTTCTGAGGGCCCTGTTGTTGAAATAAGTGCCCTTGTCAAAGAACTGGACAGGTCCAAGGGTTGGTGTGGAAGACAAGATGTCTGAGCAGCACCTGTTGCATCATGAGTCTCAGTTATACTTGGTTCTTAGTTTCTTACTTTGTGAAATATAACAAAGGAAAGGCATTGTCTCCTGTATGTTTGGTAAAAATCACCTGTAAAATGGCTGGATTTAGTGTCTTGGAGAAGCGGTATGAACTATTTTTTTTTACTGTTGATTATGTGTGTGTACGTGTGTGTTCATGTATAAATCTCACATGGTATCAAGCTTATTGATTTTATGGTATTCTAACGTTTTGTCTGCTTGTCTATTAGTTTCTGATGGTGCAATTGCCAACTTCTCTACCTAGTTCCATCAAATTTTGCTTTATGTGGTTAAGTACACACAAATTCATGAATGTATTGTGACTGTGTATCTTCATGGGGGATAGTTTCTTTTGTGATTCCTACAAATCACCTCTTTATCTCTATCAGTCCTTCTTGCCTTAAATTCTTATGCCTGATATTAAATGTTATTAGGCAAACAATTTTGGGGTTAGTATTTTCTTGGTATATGGTTTTCTTTAATTGCCTTCCCCCAAACTTTTTGGTAATATTTTCTAACCATATATCTTGCAAACAGCACATGGTTGGATTTCTTTTTTTAAAAATCCAGTCAGAATGTATTTGTTGTGTTGTTGTTGCTTTTTAATAGGCCTAAACCATGTATATTTATTGTGATTAATAATAACCTTGGACTTCTTTATACAATCTTATCTGAGTTTCCTATTTATCATAATTTTAGTTTGCTTTTCCTTTTCTTCTTTCTTGCCCGCTAATCCGGTAACTAACTCTTCTCTAGGTCATTTTTTTTTTCTCTCTCTCCATAGGTTTGGAAGTCACACATTCTATTTCTCTTATTTTGGTGAGTCTCCTATGTTTAATATATATACCACTAAGGGGCTCTGTCATATTCAAGGCTGCCATAATCTTTTAAATAGCCTTTCTATATTTGGGATAATTCCCTGGTCACAGATCCCTCTTCCCCTGTGTAAAACTGAGAACTCAAATTTCCTGCCTCCCTTGCAGCTATGATGCAGGCCTACGATACTGGCTCTGCTAACCAGAAGCACCAGTGGAAATATGAGGATGTGAGGATACAAGCTCTGCACATGGCTCCCACTGTCCTGGTGCAGGTAGAGGCCGATATCCAGTTTGTGGAGGTGGCAGTGGCCGCAAGACTAATTTTCTGACACAGAATTGGCATTGATGCTGATGGCAGGAGCAGATGAAGAGAAGTTGAGCTCCTGGCATTTGGTGTTTGATGGGAGCAGCAGCAGTTTCTTTATCACACCAGCTCTATTACATGGTTTAGGGCACTTTTTCTAGAAGCTCAGCCCACGCTTGTTTTTTCAGCTCTCCCAGTGACTCTGGGAGCTGTTGAAGATCGATTTAACGAATTCTTGCTTGGATTTTGTTGTTTGCAACAAAAAACTTTAACCAATGTAATAGTTTGTCAAAGTCTAAAATTTAAGACTGCCTCACTCCTTCTGAATAAAAAAAGTTGTCTTTAACTCAGAACTCCTTTCTGCCATTATCTACCACATTTTTATGGGCTAATAACGTAATTTCACCTGGTTTTAAAATTCCAAAATACGGGTACTTAAAAAAATACTACTGATTTAGATTAACCAAGATATTCACTGATTTATCTGTTTATCCTACCTTCTCCCACTCACTTATTCCTTTTGGTTTCAGCTTTTTGCTTGTTGGAGTATATTCTTTCGTATCTTTTTCAACGACCATCTGTGAGTCCTAAATTTTAAAAATGTGTTTATTTGGGCTTCCCTGGTGGCGCAGTGGTTGAGAGTCCGCCTGCCGATGCAGGAGACGTGGGTTCGTGCCCCGGTCTGGGAAGATCCCACATGCCGCAGATTGGCTGGGCCCGTGAGTCATGGCCGCTGAGCCTGCGCATCTGGAGCCTGTGCTCTGCAACAGGAGAGGCCACAACAGTGAGAGGCCTGCGTACCACAAAAAAAAAAAAAAAAAAAAAAGTGTTTATTTTATTCTTCCTCTTGAAAGATGGTTTAGTCAGGAATAGAATTCTGGTTTCTCAGGATGGACTCTCAATACATTGAAGGTATTTCCCATTGTTTTCCATAGCCTATTGTTGCTAATAAATCTACTAACAGGTTGACTGTCATTTCTTTTAAGATAACTTGACTTTCCTCAGCGGTAACTCTGAACATTTTCTTATTGTGTTTGGTATTCTCTAATTTCACTACTATGTATGGGTCTCAATTTAAAAAACTTTGCTTGAGCCTTAGCATCTTCCTTTGATCTGATAACTCATTTTTCTTCCAGTCTGACAAATTCTCACGCATCATCTCTATAGAGATTGCTTCTCCTTCATACTCTATTTCCTCCAGAAACTCTTTTATATGTATATGAGGTTTTCCAATTCTATGCTCTAGGTCTCTGAACATATCTTTGCTGCTTTGGCAGTTTATTATATGCATTTTCCATGTATTTCAGGCTCATGATAAAATCCATTTTATAATATAAGGATTATCTGGCTCAAAAGCCATCAATAGTTGTCTACTTCCTATCACATAAGCTATTCTTTTGGCTTTCCAGGTCCTCATGCATCCAGGCCCTGTCATTGATTAGCTGGGTAACAATGGGCACACCCCTTCTTTGGACCGCAGTTTCCTAACCTAAAAAGGTTACTGGAAAACTTAAATGATGTAAAGCATATAAGGCGCTGGCAAATGCCCACTGTGGTTGTAGTACAGTAAGTAAACTTGGGTGTGGCTGCCTAGCTCACAGCAATTACCCTGGTGGTCACATCTACATGACATCTTTCCTCCCACTGTTTTAAACATGAATTCTGAATGGAAGCTGTCATCAATTCTCAGACCTTGCTTCTTTGGTTGTAGTGATTGGCTGAGGCATGGGCACATGAGTCTAGCCCGATTAGTCATTCCTTGAGACTTTTAAAATTTGAGGTTTCCTTCATGACTGCACAGTACTTAAGATGTGAGTTGAGCTGCTGACTGCAGTAAGGGAGAATGAAAGTGACATTTAGAAAAGGGTGGGGTGATAAGGGTGGGACAGAGAGATTACCAATACCATTCAAGTTCCTGGCATCATCAGCTTTGATGACATGGGACTTTTCAATACTACAGATTCCTTTAATATTTAAATATTATATCTATATATGCCAGAATAACCTTATAATAAAGATTTAAAAAATAGTATCAGAATTTGGATATGAATCTTATTTCATTTTATTGCTCAATGACATAGATTTCTTATTCCTATTTTTCAGAATGATTGTCACCCTCTCTCCAGCTATGGAAATGTAGTTGCTGTAATAATAACATTAAATTTGAATGGTTCTGCAGAGTTCCCACAGCCTTTCATACCATTATCTTATTTGATTGTGTGAGATGAGTAGGCCAGATAATGTTATGCTTAGATTTTACAGATAGTGAAATTAAGATGCAAATTGGGCTTCCCTGGTGGCGCAGTGGTTGAGAGTCCGCCTGCCTATGCAGGTGACGGGGGTTCGTGCCCCGGTCCGGGAAGATCCCACATACCGCGGAGCGGCTGGGCCCGTGAGCCATGGCCACTGAGCCTGCGCGTCTGACGCAAATTAAATGGTGTTCAGGGTGGAGGAGGGTGAGAACCAAGCTGGATATTAAGCATTATCTATTGGGAACTTGGAACCTTCTATCTGCAAGTTGTCAGGGATGGTGCCTTGTAAAATACTTTCATTAATTAATGTTAATTAGAAAATCTCAGAAGAGCCCTGAAAACTTTCATTAGCTCAATCCTAAAACCTATTAAAATGCATACTTGGTCCACAATTTACGTTCATACTCTCAAATGCACTTGTTTTCCCCAAAGTGAATCTTCCTCTTCTTCCTAATCAAGTTTCTGTTATGCTTTTAAATTCTAGAACTTTTAACTCAGAGGAGAGGTTTTTGGGGGTGGGCTGGGTGAAGAGGGGGATGTATTAATTCCTGGCTAGACATCCACAGTGCTTAATAGGCTTGTGCATGAATGAGGGTAAATTCTTACACGCCTGGACTAAGAACTCTGTATTGGACATAGCACATGGGTAATTGTTTACAAAGGTGACTTGTGATCAAAAAGTACTCTAGCAATATTATCACAACATCTCTGTTGTGGAAAACTCAAGTGTTTTCATGATATTAACTCCTTCACCCTCACTGAACTGATAGGAGAGGCAGGGTGGGAAACAGTATTCCTATTTTATGTGCAGGAGTTGATGAAGTAAAGGGGAGAGAGGTACTGAGGATGCAAAGCAAGAACAGTCTGGCTTCATCATGAGTGTTCCCTCACAGTTGTGAGGATCCCTCCATTTTAATTTGAAAATATAATTTATGATGAGGAATGTCATTTTAGATAATTGTTTCTATAGAATCAAGTCTTTGGTATGCCGAAGAATATTGGAAGGATCATGCTATTAGTCAGCAGTGTTTTTCATGTTGCATTCTGATATTTTCATTTTTTATGGGGCTAAAAGAAGTTTTTTGTTATAAGTGCAGCACTATAAGACACTGACAGCCCTGGCATAGGTCCCCTTTTCTCCCGACTGCCATTAGACCCAAATCGATCCTCTAAATAAAGTCTGTCCCAAGAGACACAATTGATGTAGGGAACAGGGAACTTTTTAAAACCAAGCCTGACGTCACACATTCGTGTTCTAACCATCTGTACCTTTTATTAACCAAGGGCTGGAGTCGCCCGGGCGGACAGACACAGGCGCACAGCAGTCTTCTCCCACACAAGCCTGGAATGGCAACAGTGTGTTGTTGCCTAAGAAAGAAAAGCCGTTTCAGAGCTGTGGGGTGGCGTGGGGGCGTGTGTAGCAGGGGAGTCATTCCTCTCCTCCTCCATCCAAGGATGCTATTTATTGGCAATCCAACACATCTTTTTTTTTTTTTAATTGATTTCTCTCGAGTGGGAGGCAAAACCCTTCAGATGCAAATGAAGAAAGGGGGAAAATGCAAGCCAGGCAGGAGGATTTGGGGAGAGAACCACAGCCTTGCTTCGGTTTGGAACCGCGGGTAGAGAAAGGCTTAGGCGTCCACACCAGTTTGGCTGCGAAGGTGCTGCCTTTCTGCTCAGAATGCCAGCATCGCCGCCCTCCCCCACGGTTGCTGCCCGCGGGAGGGCGGCCCCCCCAGACGTCCCCTCTAACCTCCCCAGGTCCGGAGGGGCGCGTGCCAGAGAGAAAAGGGGCGCTCTTTCTCCTTAGACAACGTGCCAGACTCCGCCAGTTCACGCTCCCCTCCCCCTCCCTCCGGCCCTGCCCTCCTGCCCGCCCCCCAACCCCCGGGAGGACAGCCGCTTCCCGGTGACCATCTCTCACCCCACTCCCTTGGCTCTTGCATCCTGCGGAAGCCCAGGGGCGAATCCTCACTCCCCCTCCACGTGCAAGTCCTGTTCGCCACCCTCCCCTCGCCGCTCCCAGGACGGCAGCAGCCCCCAGGTGCCCACCTCTCACCCCCTTTCCGGCCCCTCACCCCTCACCCAGCCCCTGCAGTCTCCTCCGGCTTTGGGGAGCGTTCTGCACGCTCCCTCCACGTGCGAGCCCCGGGCAGTTACCCCCCACTTCCCGGGACCCGCACCTCAAGCCCGGGCTCCTCCCACCTAGCCCAGGGCGCGCGCCCTGGGCACCTGGCTGCCCCTCCCCCGGCTCCGCTCCCTCGCTCGCCCCCGCCCAGTGCGCCCGGCTCCGCGCCCACCCTCACCGCTTCCTCCCCCGCCCTTGCCCATCCGGGAGGCGGGGCCCGAGCGAGCGAGGCGGCGTGGCCAATGGGCGCTCGTCTTACTCTGGCCTCTCCCCCGCGCGGCCGCCAATCGCGGCGGGCGGTGGTGGTAATATTGTGGAGTGGAGTTTGGATGCCGCGGCTGCCGCGGGCTGGAGCGGGGCGGCCGCGGGGGCTGCCCGGCTGTCTCGAGAAGGGGGCGTGAGGCGGCAGCGGCTGCGGAGACAGCGGAGGGAAAAAGGAAGAAAGGAAGGAGGAGGGCGGGGAGTCCTCGAAGAGGAGGTGGGATCCTCCGGTTCCTCACCTCTCGGCTGCGGAGGGCGGCGGGGAGGCGGTGCCGCCCCCTGCCCGCGGACTCCTTAGCTCACTGCCGCCGACCCGCCGCCTCCGGGCGCAGGCGAAGCTCCTGGGGCGGGAGCGGTGGCCGGGCGGCGCCGACCGCCATGGCGTTCCTCAAACTCCGCGACCAGGTAGGCGAGGGGCGGCAGGCCCGGGGGTGGGAGGGAAGGCGGGAGGAAGGGGGGGCCGGCGGTGTGGGCCGCTGGGCGCCCGCTCGGCGGGGCGGTGCGAGGGAGGCGGGGACACCTCGGGGGTCGCGGCGGCCCGCCTGTCAGCGCAGCCCGGCCGGGGGAGCCCACGTGCCGCCTCCGGCCGCCGCCGCCGGAGGGGCGGGTCCGCGCTAGCGCCGGGCGCCCGCGTCCGGGTCCGCGCCTCCTCTCCAGGTGAGGCCGGGGCCTAACAGGTGGCTTCCCGCAGCCAGGCGGGGCGCTGCCGGCGGCCGTGACCGAGGGTCACGACCTTGCTGGCTTGTTGGCGTCGCCGGGTAGTTCGAGGCCGACTCTCTGGGTCAAAGGAGATTTTGCTCAGGGAGTAGTTATTCAACGTGCAAGTTCCCACACTTGTTTTCTTCTGATATCTTGTGCACCATCTTGGTTACTTTTCTTGACTCAGGAAGAGCTGATACAAGAATACCTGAAGTGCGGTAAACTGTCATGACTCTTGGATTGAGGAAATATTTCGTGTCTAGGAACGAAATCGCAACTGTATCAGAATTACTTGTACACCTGAAAACGTGGAACGATGTAACAAGGCTTTCAGGCGATGCAGAGGTTTCCAAACATCTGAATCTCTCCTTGAAGGAAAACGGAAATTAACGTGTGAAATATACCGAATCGCAGTAGACTCCTTAGTGCTGAGAATTTATCTTTGCCCTTTGTTTTTCTGAACAGAAGATAGTGAACAGATTTGAAGGGAAGGTAATTGCATGTATTGGGAAACTATTCCGAAAGTGAGTTCCCCTTTTGAAAAACAGTGAGGGAAAAACTTGAGATATATTTTTCAATGTTGTCTCTTAGTGAATATTGTGCCTTAAATTCTGAATCTAAGTAGTGTCATTTAATAAGTGACTTTTCTGTTTAGGCTGATGGCTGAACTTGTGTATCATTTGGTATCAGAAAGTTTTTAGTTGGTGTTAACATCATCAGGACATGATACTTTGAAAAACCCTAGTGTTTAGTCAAGCTTATACTTTGTATTTCAAATTGTGGAACTGCATTGTCCAGTATGATAGCCACTAGCCACATGTGGCAACTTAAATTAACTTTAATTTTATTATTTATTTATTTATTTATTTTTGGCTGCGTTGAGTCTTTGTTGCTGTGTGCCGGCTTTCTCTAGTTGCGGCGAGCGGGGGCAGCTCTTCATTGCAGTGCATGAGCTTCTCATTGCAGTGGCTTTTTTTTGTTGCGGAGCACGGGCTCTAGGTGCGCGGGCTTCAGTAGTTGTGGCTCTCGGGCTCTAGAGCGCAGGCTCAGTAGTTGTGCACGGGCTGAGTTGCTCCTTGGCATGTGGGATCTTCCCGGACCAGGGCTCGAACCCGTGTCCCCTGCATTGGCAGGCGGATTCTTAACCACTGCACCACCAGGGAAGTCCCTAAATTAACTTTAATTTTAAATAAAATAAATTCAGTTCTTCATTCCTGCTAGCCACGTTTCAGGTGCTCCATAGTCCCACGTGGCTCTTGATTATGGTATTGGACAATACAGGTGTGGAGCATCTGTATCATCAGAAAGTTCTGTGGGGCAGCACTATTAAAGAATAAGAGGTAAAGCATAAACCAATTCCTGTACAGTTAACTCTCGTTGTACTCTTAATGGTGTGTAACTCAAGATCCAGGGTCTCCACTAATCTTTACCAATCTAATGGCACCTTGTGGTTCCATAACTTATAGTTGTAACAATTTTTGTTTTGTTTCTCGTCTTACGCTTTTGAAGAAAGTTGTTTGGATTATGTGTGTTAGAAATTTGGTGAACTTTTGGGAGAGCATCTCATTTTATTCACCATCAGATTTAAACAGAAACAGGATTGTATTTTCAGTTGGACATAAAATCCAATTGCACCTTTGCATTTGTGTATTTAGGAATTGCAGTTGTGAAACAATTGTGATGCTACTCCAGTTTTATATAATATCTATTAATACTTGGTGGTAAAGATGATATGTAAAATGTCACCTGTAAACTTGAAGGTATTTGGGCAAGTTAATGAAGTGGCATGGCTGGGGCTGGGGGGCGGGGGGAAGAACCTTGGGGTTTACCTCTAATAAACTACTAAGTAATTGGCTCAGGAAGGGAATAGCTGCTTTTAGAAGTCATCTTATGTGTTGATATTTTATTAGCTGTTAAAAGCGATGGTACAAATGAAATGGAATGCAAATACTATTTTAACCTTTCCCATCTACAGGACAGGCGGTTCAGCTAGACGAATTATTTTATTTGGAGGAAAGGAGGAGATCTGTTTAAGTACACAGAATTTTAAAGCTGAAAGGTAGTTGACATAGCATTTAGCTCAGTCCTCATTTACACTTGAACTAGGAGGTAGTAGAATCTGCTTTTCTATGTTATTTCCATGTACACCCTGTATTTTGCTTTTTTCCATCTTTGTAAATACAGTCTATTACATAGAAGCTAAACGTGGGTAGGGGTTGTTTTTCTTTGTGCGTATAAGCATCAGGGGGTTCTAGGTGGTTTAAACGTAAAATCAGTGAGTAAATAAAGCAGTTAGTTTTCATATCCAATCAATGACAATGAGTAAGACAGCTTTCCCTCATTTTGTGCCAACACCAATATGGGGGTAAGAAGTTACTACTGTGCTATTTTCTATTACTAGGTGAAAATAACTTTCAATTGTAAATGAAATGAAAAGAATTTGTTTCCTGTTTTTAGGAAACATCCCTGGATTTTTTCCCCCACAAAAAAGTGTTTATAACAGCACGAATCTGTAACAGTTGCAGGGTTTTATTCAACAGGTGTCACTGTCAGGTTTTTTCTCTTTGCAGTTACTAAAAACGTAATCATACACGGTTACATTTAAAATTTATTTTCCGGCTTTATTGAGATATTATTGATATATAACATATGTAAGTTTAAGGTGTACAGCTTTGATTTTATACATGTATATATTGTGAAATGCTTACCACAGTAAGTTAGTTAACACTTCCATCCCTTCATGTAATTACCATTCATGTGTGTGTGTATGTGTGTGGAGATAACATTTAAGATCTACTTCTCTTAGCAGCTTTCAATTATGTATATATAATAGAGCATTGTTAATTATAGTTACCATGCTGTACATTAGATCCCCAGATCTACTCATTTTATAGCTGGAAATTTGTACCCTCAGACCAATTACAGGCTTACATTTTATCAGCAGTGATTCATAGTATACCCTAAAAAGAAAGGTAGATGGTCTTTGTTTGGTTCAGGGGTAACAAACTCACAACTGGGGAGTTAAATGGCGGCTGATACATGGCTTCAGTATCTAGGAACCAAGAGGGAGTGATGGGGATCATGGCAAATAGCAGGTATGTTAGCTGCTGTTTGCTCCAGGCCATTGTTTCTGTGCAGGTGTGCCTAGTATTTTTAGAACTCCAGTTTTTTGTAGGAAGCCAGAAATACAGATTCTTATGAAAAATTTCTATTTATAAGTGTTGGCAAGTTGGTAGATAACATTGAGAAAAATTCAAAGCCGTGGTTTTAAAAAGGGGGACCAGTTTATAACCACTAGTTTAGATCAGCTTGAGGAAACAAACTGTTATAAAATTAGATTCCTATTAAAAAACAGTTTTCTCTGAGATAAAATAGCCAAAATGGTCATAAACTTAAAAAAAATTGAGATATAATTTGCATACCATGAAATTCACCCTTTTAAAATGTTCAGTAGTTTTTAGTATATTCACAAAATTGTACAACCATTACCACTGTCTAATTCCAGAACATTTTCATCACTCCAAAAAGCCATTAGCCGGACTTCCCTGGTGGCGCAGTGGTTAAGAATCCACCTGTCAATGCAGGGGACCTGGGTTCAAGCCCTGGTCTGGGAAGATCCCACATGCCCTAGAGGAATTAAGCCCGTGTGCCACAACTACTGAGCCTGTGCTCTAGAGCCCACGCTCCGCAACAAGAGAAGCCACCGCAATGAGAAGCCCGCGTGCAGCAATGAAGACCCGATGCAGCCAAGAACAAATTAAAAAAGAAAAAGAAAGTCTTTAAAAAAGCCATTAGCAGTCACTCCTTGTTCTCCCCTCCTCCTACCTCCTGGCAGTCACTAATCTACTTTCTATCTCTATGAATTTGCCTGTTATATTTCATATAAATGAAATCATACAATATGACCTTTTATGTCTGACTTGTTTCACTTGGCATAATACTTTTAGCGTGAATCAATTAGAAACTTTTATATCATGTTTAAGGCTTTCTAAAAAAAGTTTCTATACTTTTGTGCTGTTTTATTGCTTCTGGTAGTGTGCATATGTATAGTCTGGATGTTGTTTTTTTCTGTTTTCCGAGTTGGTTTTATAACTCAAGTTAAACTTTGTTTGCAGTAGTACTAAAAAGGATAATAGTTTTCACATTTGGATTATTTTTGTGTAGGAGCCATCTTTGTGTTCCCTCCTGGGTTAATGGTCATTAGGTAAGAATTCTTGCGGTACGCGGGCCTCTCACTGCTGTGGCCTTTCCTGTTGCGGAGCACAGGCTCCGGACGCACAGGCTCAGCGGCCATGGCTCACGGGCCCAGCTGCTCTGCGGCATGTGGGATCTTCCCAGACCGGGGCACGAACCTGTGTCCCTTGCATCGGCAGGCGGACTCTCAACCACTGCGCCACCAGGGAAGCCCATGGTTTTTTTTTTTTTTTTTTTTTTTTGAACAAAGTTGGCATATCAATGAGTAGATATTGTATGGATGAGAATAAATCACTGTTTCAGATAGTAAGTTCTCACTTGTCAAGCATTCACTAAGGGTAGAGCATTATTTGACTTTTCAATAGGAGAAAAAACTAGATGATCCTTGAAAAATCTTATAATTGGGGATAGAGGATGTATGAAATGCCCCCAAAACACTGATGCCCATATGTTCAAGTATTCCATATCGAGTGTCTCCTTGCTTTGTGTTGGAGATTGTGGGGGACACAGGGTAGAGTAGCTACCATCTCTGCTCCTAAGAATCTTACTGGCTAGAAAATGAGCGAAGACATGCATAAATAAATGCACAGCGTCTGAGATACTTCACATGAAAAGGTTTATAGAAGTTGAGGAAAAACATGGAGCATATTCTTTGGAAATGTAACTACTATATAATTCAGAAATAAGTGTGTTCTATGTTTCTTGACTTTTTTTTTTGAATGCTTTGTATAATACAGTGTAGAACATGGAGTGCTCCGTAAGAGATGGAGATAACATGATTCTGAATTCAGAAAGGATCAGATGATCTGATTGTAGGCAGAGGGAAACCCTCATGGCAAGGGAGGTATTTTAGGTCCACAGAAAGGGTTTGTTGAGAGCAAACATTTGGGCAGGAAAGCAACAAGAGGGAACCCAGAAGGCAAGCCAGAAAAAGAGGATGGTATATTTCTGTTGGGATAGTTAGGAGATAGACCCGATTGGTGGGTGTAGTTGGAAAGGACTGGAGGTAGATTAGTTGAATTAACAGTGACTACATTATGAAGTACTTGGAATACAAGGTTAAGAAGTTTGGACGGATCGGTAGGTGATGGGAAGTCTAAGCTAGGCTATGAAGAGCTTCAGGGGGAATGTGCATAAATGTACTTTTCTCAAGAGGGTTCATAGTTTTATTAGATCTTCTGAGGGGCCCATGACACCCCAAAGTTAAATAACCGCTACATTACAGGTTTTAGAAGAGTAGATTATAAAAGACAAATAGGGACACCCAAGACTGGTTAGGTGGCTACTGCTGTAATTCAGAACATATGTAAAACCTTTTAATTTAGTATAAACTGAGTATATTAATTACTAAGCCAAAGTTTGAATGGAAATGAGTACATCTTTAAAGGATCGTTATAGCTGTAATAATGACTCACTTATGTGTACAATTATGTCTTATATTCATATAACAATTGATAATCTTTTTTGTTGCATAGTCCCACTAGGGTCAATCACACATTAAAATGCAATTGAACATTGATTATGGTAGTGAAAAAAAAGCAGATAATCCAAGTAGTTAGGTATGGGTTGTATTAGGTTTTTCGGCATTTTATTTCCTTTTCGTTTTTCTAGTCTAATGTAAAATTCATATACCTGGGCTAGACTGAGATGCCCCTGGAAAATGTTCTGTGCTTGGAGGAAATAGTTTAGGATTAAGCCTTTTTGTTCTGGATTATGTATCCTGTGGACAGTTCACATCAAGCCAAACACTGAGTAATACTTATAATTTAAAATGAAAATTAAATGAAATCTCCAGTTATTTAAACCAATAATGTTTTAAAGTGTTACAGTGTATTGTACACGATGATTAAAGTTCCCAAGTACTTTAGGTTTGATTTCTACTCCGGTCCCTAGCCCCAGTTCTTCGTTATACTATTGAGGGATTCATCTACCTTCCTTATGCGATACTGATTTTAAGAAAAGTTGCCAGGATTCTTCGTGTATACTGGTTGTCATACAAAACAAAGTCTAGATAGAATTACTACTCCCACAGCTAAAGTTCACTTATGCGCAGTAAATTTAAGTTCAGATTCTTAATTGGTGATGGTTTCATCTTTGATTTATTATAAGGTTAAAGGTTATGTCTTTTCTACTCTTGCGGATTTAAGGTCACAGGTAATATTAAACCATGCAGCACAGGACAAGATATTTAAAAAGGGAAATTAGGAAGCAGTTGCTTCTGACACAAATGCTTGTTCTGGAAGCCTAGAATGCAAGTTATTACAGTTGAACACTACATTTTTTTAAAAAATAAATTATTTAGTTTTGGCTGCATTGGGTCTTTGTGGCTTATGTGCTGGCTTTCTCTAGTTGTGGTGAGCGGGGGCTACTCTTTGTTGCAGTGTGCAGACTTCTCATTGCAGTGGCTTCTCTTGTTGCGGAGCACAGGCTCTAGGTGCACGGGCTTCAGTAGTTGCGGCACGTGGGCTCCAGTAGTTGTGGCTTAAGGGCTCTAGAGCGCAGGCTCAGTAGTTAGGGCGCACGGGCTTAGCTGCTCCACGGCATGTGGGATCTTCCTGGACCAGGGCTCGAACCCGTGTCCCCTGCATTGGCAGGCGGATTCTTAACCCCTGAGCCACCAGGGAAGTCCCCTCTTTTCCTTTTGAGGGAGCTCCCGGATTAAAAATGATGAAAGTCAGAAAGGACCTACTTAGCTATCTTTAGTATTGTATTTTTATTGGTGTAAATTAATTAGGATAAAATCAGATAATTCAAACAGGACTTTGAAAGATTTTATGTATGTGTTTGGTGTGGATGTGTATGTAGATGGGTAAACAAAAGGCATCTATGTTGGATAGTTCTCTGAATGGTGAGAGGTTTCCCCCACTTTTTGAAAGCTTATATGCTAGGCGGTGTATAGTTCCAAGAGTGCCAGATTGGGTTATGCCAAGAGTGAGAATGGTGTCCCTGGGAGAACTTTATAAACAGCAAGGCAAGTGACATTCACATCCTGGAGAAATGGAGTTAGTTGGACTTCAGAGTTAACAACAGCTGGCTTTTAAGGGATGTAAAAGCAAACTGCAGCATGAAGGGTGGGCAGTGCAGTTGAAGCCAGCTGAACAGATCGGAAGAGCAGGTGTAGTATTAGTCACACAGAGCCAGTAAGTAGCCTAATCCAAGGTATAGGCAGGTAGTTAGAAACCAGCATGTCTGTTAGTTGAATGATTCACATAGAGAGTTCTGGAATCGAGAGACTTCAGTAGAGGAGGGCTGGGGGCTGTAACCTTGCAGACATTCTCATTTGATACTGTAGCGGGGACAATGGAGGGAACGTGGTGGGAGTATTTCCCAACTTAGAAACTAGTCTGGAGTTCTAAATGAAAAGACGATGCAGGTGTATTATAGAAATGTTTTGGAAGATTGTGTATATGTTAAATAATGGTTAATCCACCTTGCTATTTTAAAGAAACTGTGAATTATTTTAAATAGCCTCTTAATAAAACAACTTATTTTTAATCTTTTATCATAAAGCTGAATTTCTATATATCATTTTCACATAAATTTAGATGTACTGACTTGATTGCATAACTATTACAAATGATCAGCAATACATGGATTATTTTGTATGTTCTGATGTATTACTGGTTTAGAACCTTCAGTGTTTTGGCTATTGAATTATTGCTTTTAAAATGTTGCTAATCAACCTGTGTGTGTTTTCTTTCCTTACTAACAATGTTCTACCTACCTATGACTCCAGATTCTATTATAGTCAAAAGAACTCCTTACCTGTTCACTTTCTAGTTTCCTCAAAGTCTTGGAGCCACAGTTTTGAACTTGGAATTCCTTTTGTCTGACCATAACTTTTTTCATGATTGGTTGTCCCGTCTTTTCACCCACAATGAAGCTGAGCTTTGCTGTGTTGGAACCTACTTCACCTAGTTGGTTAAATTCAATTTGGCCACAAACTGACCTCTTGAGAAGTCTTGAGCTCCTGATTGGAGCAGTATTGGCTAGGGTAGTGTTTTCTGAAGTGTGGGACAGCTTTTCCTACTGGTGTGTTTCTTGAGATTTTACGGGGTGACCTGTCTACTTGGACTTCCAGGTGTTGACCCACATTTCCTTGCTTCTAGTCTACTCAAGACAGTAGCCTGGTGTCCTGCTTCAGTCTCACTTTCCTCTGGCCTGTTTGGGGGTTTCCCAGCTCACTTCATTGTACCCTTTCGTATTAACCATTCCTACTCATCTTGCAGCTTTCATCTGTTTTTCCACCTCAGCCTCCTTTCTTAAACCCTTTGCCACCCTCAGTTCCTAACTTAAACACACCTCAGTCTATTCCCCTTCACCTTGGTCTGCTGCCTCTTGGAATTTTTCATTCCTTTCCATTCCCACCCCTTCTCAGGCTGTGCCGTCTTCTCAGCAAGCCTTGACTCTCAGTGGACACTTTACCCACAGTTCCCCCCATTGGCGCTGTTAATGTCAGTCTTACATTCTTATCCTCTACCTTTTCCACTGTCTGTAGCCCCAGTATTACCCTCTCAGGTTATGCCTTCATTCTTTCCTGTGGCTTTGCTGGGCAAAAGAAGCAAATGACTTAAAGAAAAGGTTAAGTAAATATTAGTAGATGTCATTCATGGATATGGAAAACAATTATGATAGTCTTAATTGAATGTCTGGAATGCTGGAACATATACTTTTAATTCTGGCTCATTTATTTATTCCCTTTGTGACCTTGGGCAAGTTATTTCACTTAAGTTTGTGTTTCCTCGCCTAGAAAAGGGAGGTAGTTGTGTCTAGCTCGCTGAATTGTTGAATTAAATGAGAGTGTGTAAAACCCCTGGCACATAATTGGCACTTGATAAATGGCAGCCATTACTGTATTGAAATACTTTGGCTTGGGACTTAGCTCTTCCACTTTCTTACTGTATGACCTTGGGCAAAGAAACTAAATCTGAGCTGGAATTTGTTTTTAACATCTTTTTTTGAGATATAATTCACAAAACCTGTACATTAAAATAATTTAATAATGTATAAATTAAATAATGTATAATTCAATGTGTTTTTTTGTTTTGTTTTTAGTAAACTCAGGGTTGTGCAACTATCAACCACAATCTAATTTTGGAATATTTATCACCTCAAAAAGAAGCCCTGGGCCAATGAGCAGTTACTCCCATTACTCCTAACCTCCCCTCCTTTCTCTTAACCTTAGGCAACCACTAATTTATAGGTATACCTCAGAGATATTGCAGGTTTGGTTCCAGACCACCGCAATAAAGCAAATATTGCAATAAGACAAGTCATGTGAATTGTTTGGTTTCCCAGTGCATGTAAAAGTTTTGTTTACACTGTACTGTAGTGTATTAAGTGTGCAGCAGCATTATGTCTTAAAAAAACCAATGTACATACCTTAATTAAAAAATACTCTATTGCTTAAAAACGTGAACCATTTGACAATGCAGGGTTGCCACAAATCTTCAATTTGTGTAGATGTGTGTTTTAATTTCTCTTGGGAAGATTCGTATGAGTTGCTGAATTGTATGGTAAACTTCTGTTTAATGTTTTAAGAAGAGCCAAGCTATGTAATCCCTTTTGTGTGTTGCTGGATTTGGCTTGCTGATATATATATATATTTTTCGGTACGCGGGCCTCTCACTGTTGTGGCCTTTCCCATTGCGGAGTACAGGCTCCGGACGCGCAGGCGCAGCGGTCATGGCTCACGGGCCCAGCCGCTTCGCGGCATGTGGGATCTTCCGGGACCAGGGCACGAACCCGTGTCGCCTGCATCGGCAGGCGGACTCTCAATCACTGCGTCACCAGGGAAGCCTTGGCTTGCTAATATTTTATCTCTCTCTTCTTGTGATGTCTATTTCTTTGGTATGAGGGTAATGTTGGTCTCATAGAATGAACTGGGAAGTGTTCTCTGCTCTCTTCTAGAAGAGTTTGTGAAGGATTTGTAGTATTTCTTCTTTAAATGTTTGGTAGAATTCACCAGTGAAGCTGTGTGGGCCAGGCCTTTTCTTCGTGATAAACTTTTAAATTAGTAGTTCTGTTTCTTCACTTGTTATAGATCTCTTCAGATTTTCTGTTTCCTCTTGAGTCAGTTTTGGTAATTTGTGTCTTTCAGGGAATTTTTTCATTTTATCTAAGATATCTAATTTGTTGGCATAAACTTGTTAAAATATTCCCTCATAATCCTTTTAATTTCTCTAAGGTTGGTGGTGATGTACTCCTTTTTATTCCTGATTTTAGTAATTTGTCTTCATTATTTTTTTCCTCAGTCTAGCTAAAGGTTTGTCAGTTTTATTGGTCTTTTCAAAGAACCAACTTTTGGTTTTATTGATTTTTTCCCCCCTATTTTTATCTTTTCTATGGTATTGATTTTTTCCTCTAACATAATTTCTTTCCTTCTGCTTACTTTGGATTTAGTTTGCTTTTTTCTGATCGCTTAAGCTGGAAGCTTACTTGAGGTCTTGATATCTGTGTGTACAGCTATAAATTTCCTTTTCTGTAAATTTTGATATGTTTTGGTTTTGTTTTCAGTCAGTTCAAAATACATTCTAACTAAAAAGTTCCCTTGTGATTTTGTGCTTGACCCAAGTGTTCTTTAGAAGTGTCTTGTTTAATATCCAAACATTTGTGGATTTCCTAAATTTTTTGGGTTTTTTCTAATTTAATTCCATTGTGATTGGGGATTATTTAAATTCTTTGTCTTTTCAGTTCTTTTAAATTTGAGACTTTTAGTAGCTACTAAAAGTAGCTGCTTCCTTACAGGCGTAAAATATTTACAAATTTGTGACAGAGTTACAGTTTGTGGAGTGGGAACCATGGGAGCAGTCTGTGAAGTTCGTGAAGCATCCATTTGAGAACCACTGTTACAGAATGAATAGGTTGCTGCTGTGTGTGTGTGTGTGTGGAATGGAGTGTGTATTGAAACATTAGATAAACATCTTCTGGCATCTGACCATTTTTTCTGATTCTTAAAGGCTGGGTATATGTAAGTGGTACCTTTTAGTAGTTTTGATACGACAGAAGTGTTTGATCTTTTTCTTATATGATACTCAAAACTTTATTTTTGAAGTATAGTTGATTTACAATGTGTTAGTTTCTGGTATACAGCAAAGATATATATATATATTCTTTTCCATTATGGTTTATCACAGGATATTGAGTATAGTTCCCTGTGCTATACAGTAGGACCTTGTGGTTTATCTATTTTATATATAGTAGTGTGTATCTGTTAATCCCAAACTCTTAATTTGTCCCTCCCCCACCTCCTTTCCTCTTTGGTAACCATAAGTTTGTTTTCTTGTTTGTTTTTTTTTATTTTATTGAAGTACAGTTGATTTACAGTGTGTTAATATCAGAGAGTGATTCAGTTACACCTATATATACATTTTTTTCATATTCTTTTTCATTGTGGTTTATCACAGGATATTGAATATAGTTCCCTGTGCTATACAGTAGGTCCTTGTTGTTTATCCATTCTATATATGTAATAGTTCTCATCCATAAGTTTGTTTTCTATGTCTGAGTCTGTTTCGTAAATATGTGCATTTGTGTCATATTTTAGATTCTACATATAAGTGACGTCATATGGCATTTGTCTTTCTCTTTCTGACTTACTTCACTTAGTATGTTAATCTCTTGGTCCATCCATGTTGATGCAAATGGCATTATTTCATTCTTTTTTATGGCTAATATTCCACACCTTCTTTACCCATTCATCTGTCAATGGAAATAGTGCTGCTATGAACATAGGGGTGCATGTAACTTTTTGAATTATAGTTTTCTCCAGATATATGCCCAGGAGTAGGATTGCTGGATCATATGGCAACACTAGTTTTAGTTTTTTGTTTTTTGTTTTTTTTTCGGTACGCGGGCCTCTCACTGTTGTGGCCTCTCCCGTTGCGGAGCACAGGCTCCAGACGCCATGGCTCACGGGCCCAGCCGCTCCGCGGCATGTGGGATCTTCCCGGACCAGGGCACGAACCCATGTCACCTGCATCGGCAGGCGGACTCTCAACCACTGCGCCACCAGGGAAGCCCCTAGTTTTAGTTTTGCAAGGACTCTCCATACTGTTCTCCATAGTGGCTGTACCAGTTTACATTCCCACCAACAGTGTAAGTGGGTTCCCTTTTCTTCATACCCATGACTTTTTTTTAACCATAGAAAGGATATATAAGAGGTTTTTGATTGTTGTTTTTTGGGGTTTTTTTGTTCTTTTTGTTTGTTTGTTTTTGCTTCTTAGGAAAAATTGAAGAGCAGAAAACTTACTTATTCCAGGTTTTTGGTACCAGTTTTTCACAGAAGTATAAAATGAGAGGAAGAGAAGTCCCCTCCCTCACTCAGTCTTGCCAGATTTTGTTGTGAACAGTCCTTGTGACTGTCAGCTTGTCAGTGGATTTTTTTTTTCTTTGAATAACTTCTGCAGGAGGCAACCTTTTTTTTGGACTATTCTCTGTTATTGCCTGCATTTGCGTTTAGGAGTGCAGGATCTTTCCCCCCCCCATTTATAAAATCATTAAACTGAACCATTTTCAAAAGTTTGACGTAGTGTTTTCATTGAACTCACAGAAGTTAGAATTGAAGCTGTGAGAGAATTTACCTATTTAGTCTTGAGCTTATAATTTTCCAAAGAGTAAGGGCCACAGTTTTGCCCCGTACTAAACACGTAACAAGAAATTTAGGCCTGTAGTTTATATCATAGGCTTCCTGAATACTGAAATGCAAAAGAAACATTTTCACCTACCACATTCAGTACTTTGATACTATCTACTGATATTGGTGAGAATGCAGGAAATTGGTTCCATTACACTGTTTTATATCCCTGTGGTTCTATCTGAAATAATTCTCTTTATATGACTATATTTATGGTCTGTCTCCCTCTACTGGAATGTGAACTCTAAGAGGGCAGGGACCATGTCTGTTGTTTACTGCTGTATCCCCATCACCTACAGTAATGCTTTGCATATAGTGGACATTCAGATAATTGCTGGATGAGTAAAGAATTCTGATTAGGTGTATCTGAGATGGGACCCTGATACCTATATTTTTTTTTAAAAAAGCATCTCAGGTTATTTTGATATGCACTTCCAAGGCTGAGAACCACTGGGCTATTTTCCTTCTCAGACATGCAGTAATGTGCATAAGGTACAGAAGATATATCCTTACTGAAAGATCATTATTAGAGGCTTTCTCCACTCTTGAAATTGGGAAAACCTGATTGAGTTCCCTAGAAAGAAGAGTTTAATTCAGTATTGTTTTCCAAGTATTGCTTGCAGGTAAGACTCAGAATGGACAGTTGCTTTCCACCATCAGATAATTAAATTTAGGAGTGGTGAGAAGAAAGAGCTAGAATGGAATTTATTACCCCCCCCACCCCCCA
Source organism: Aethalodelphis obliquidens (assembly GCF_003676395.1). NCBI lineage: Eukaryota > Metazoa > Chordata > Mammalia > Artiodactyla > Delphinidae > Aethalodelphis > Aethalodelphis obliquidens. Next base: position 10,221,383 of record NW_020838000.1, read on the forward strand.
TTTTTAACATCAACAAAAGGCAAGGTCAGGCTTCCTAGATGACTTCTCCAAAACAGTGATTTTCAGTGGTGGGGGATGGGATTTCTCTAATGACTGGGGACTTTTTTTTTTTTTTTTTTTTTTTGCGGTACGCGGGCCTCTCACTGTTGCGGCCTCTCCCGTTGCAGAACACAGGCTCCGGACGCGCAGGCCCAGCGGCCATGGCTCACGGGCCCAGCCGCTCTGCGGCATGTGGGATCTTCCCGGACCGGGGCATGAACCCGTGTCCCCTGCATCGGCAGGCGGACTCTCAACCACTGCGCCACCAGGGAAGCCCATGGAGACATTTTTGATTGTCATAACTGGGGAGGAGGGAAAGGATACTACTGGCATCCATTGGATAGAGGCCAAGGGTGGTGCTAAACATTGTACAGTGAACAAGAAGACATCCACCCCCAACAAAGAACCACCTGCTCTACAGTGTCAGTATTGCAGAGGTTGAGAAACCCTGCTTTAAACAAGCCGCTTGGAGAAAGCATTAGTAGTTAATGTTGAGTTTGGCAATTATGAATACATGGAGCCTGTGTGTGTGTCTGTGTGTGCGTGCGCATGCACACATACCCGTTTTTGGCCCTGGGCAAAACTGAATGTCTGTGTAGAGAAACCTGTATGTATGTACAGGAATACCTTGTTTTATTGTGCTTTTCTTTGCTTTACTGTGCTTCGCATATATTCCGTTTCCTGCACCTTGAAGGTTTGTGGCAACCCTGTGTCAGGCAAGTCTGTTGGCGCTATTTTTCCAACAGCATTTGTTCACTTGGTGTCTCTGAGTCACATTTTGGTAATTCTTGCAATATTTCAAGCTTTTTCATTATTTTATTTGTGATGGTTATCTGTCATCGGTGATCTTTGATGTTATTGTAACTGTTTTGGGGTGCCATGAACCGTGTCTGTATCAGACGGTGAGCTTAATCCATAAATGTGTGTGTTCTGACTGCTCTCTCTCCCTCTCCTCTGGCCTCCTTATTCTCTGAGCCACAACAATACTGAAATTAGGCCAATTAATAAATAGCACTACTAATGGTCTCTAAGTACTTCTTGAAATGAAGAGTCACACAACTCTCACTTTAAGTCAAAAGCTAGAAATGATTAAGCTTAGTGAGGAAGGCATGTCAACAGCCCAGATAGGCCGAAAGCTAGGCCCTTTGAAGCAATTAGCCAAGTTGTGAATGGATGCAAAGGAAAAGTTCTTGAGGGAAATTAAAAGTGCTACTCCATTGAACATGCGAATGATAAGAAAGCAAAGCAGTCTTATTGCTCATATGGAGAAAGTTTTTTTTTTTAAATTGAGGTATAGTTGATATACAGTATAAGTTTCAATCAACATAGTGATGTACAACTTTTAAAGGTTATACTCTATTTTACAGTAATTATAAAAAATTATAGTCCCTGTGTTGTACAGTATATCCTTGTAGCTTATTTATTTTATTTATAGTAGTTTGTACTTCTTGACATAGAGAAAGTTTTAGTGGTCTGGATGGAAGATCAAACCAGCCACCACATTCCCTTAAACCATAGTCTAATCCAGAGCAAGGCCCTAACTCTCTTCAGTTCTGTGAAGGCTGAGAGAGGTGAGGAAGCTGCAAAAGAAAAGTTTGAAGCTTAGCAGAGGTTGGTTCATGAGGTTTAAGGCAAGAAGCCATCTCCATAACATGAAAGTGCAAGGAGAAGCAGTGAGTGCTCACATAGAAGCTGCCACAAATTATCTAGAAGATTTAGCTAAGGTAATGAAGGAAGCTACACTAAACAATAGATTTTTGATGTAGGTGAGCAGCATTCAGTTGAAGAAGATGCCATCTAGGACTTCATAGCTGGAGTTGAGACGTCAGTGCCTGGCTTCAGAGCCTCAAAGGATGGGCTGACTCTTGTTAGGGGCTAATGCAGCTGGTGACTAAGTTGAAGCCAGTGCTTGGATTCTGAAAATCCTGGGGCCCTTAAGAATTATGCTCTCTACTCTGCCTGTCCTCCATAAATGGAACAGCAAAGCCTGGATGACAGCACATCTGTTTAAAACATGGCTTACTGAATATTTTAAGCCCACTGTTGAGACCTGTTCCTCAGAAGAAAAGATTCAAGATGACTGCTCATTGACAGTGCACCTAGTCACCCAAGCACTCTGAGGGAAATGTATCAATGCAGTGAGATTCATGTTGTTTCCATACTTGCTAACACAACATCCATCTGCAGCTCAAGGAATAATTTTGACTTTCAAGTGTTATTATTTAAGAAATACATTTTGTAAGGCTATAGGTGCCATAGATAGTGATTCCTCTGATGCCTGTGAGCAAAGTCAATTGAAAACCTTCTGAAAAGGATTCACCATTCTAGATGACGTTAAGAACATTCATGATTCAGGGGAAGAGGTCAAAATATCAACATAGAGGTTTGGAAGAAGTTGGTTCTAGCCCTCATGGATGACTTTGAGGGGTTCAAGACTTCAGTAGAAGAAACAACTGCAGATGTGGTGGAAACAGTAAGAGAAAGAGAATTAGATGTGGAGCCTGAAGATGTGGCTGAATTGCTGTAACCTCATGATAAAACTTTTAACAGATGAGTTACTATTTATGGGTGAGCAGAGAAAGTGGTTTTTTGAGATGAAATCTCCTGGTGAAGAAGCTGTGAAGCTTGAAATATTGAAAGTATATAAACAATTTTTCACTTTTAATTTTGAATAATGCACCAACATAAATAACCCCCATAAACAAAACTCTTTGAGGTCCTCAATAATTTAAAGGTGTGAAGGGGTCCTGAGGCCAAAATATTTTTGAACAGATGGTGTCCTGAGATTGGTTCCTCAGACACTGTTGAACCTATGTTTGTGTCTCTTGTTGGTTTAGGCTTCCATAGACTAGAAGATTTAAATTCCTTGGGCTTTGATAGAAAGTTCTGGCTTTTTATTTTGACCTGAGTATGTCTTTAATGTATAAAATATATAGCAGAATTTTCAAAGGTTAAATTTTGAGTTCATAGGGCTACAAAAGCATTACTTATAGATTAGATGAGTGGAGAATTATATCTGGAAGAATGACAGAAACAATCACAGGAAATGGTAAATTATTTTGGAAAGGTTACAATAGACAAATGATTGTGGAAAAAGTGTCATTTTATGAGAGTCTTAGAGAAAAATTATGAATAGGTTTAGCAAACACCAAACACGTTAAGTATAAGAGACTGCATCCCCATAAAAAAGGGGATGTGATAGGAGCATTTTAATTATTAACACACACACTAGAGCTTTATCTAACCATAAAGAAATAATAGGCTTTCTGTTTCCTTAAACACTGAAAATAAGCTCTGTAGGTTTGAGTGAATTGTTGGTAGGTTACTATGCTTTAGGCAACATTTAGGAGAACCATACTGAAAGTGATTTAGAGGAAAAGAGACTTTCCATAGATATTTTCTTATCTATATAAAATAATTAGCATTACCCTGATTTATTAGAGGCCTGGTCTTAGTTAAGCCTTTGTAAAGGGTAAGTTTGGCTTGTGACCTAAACAGTATCCTTGGGGTCAATGAATAAGTGTTGCGTGGTGTGCAAAGGTGTGGAAGATCCAGAAGAAATCAGAGAGAAAAACTTGTCAAGAGTTGAGTTAACAACTTAAAGACAGTGATCTTTTCCCCCTAGATATTAATATTTTGGTTAACCCGATTTTTTAAATGTTATTTTTCTGTATTGCATTTTAATCCCTAAGAGGCTTGTAATCCTTTGAAGTGACCCATAGTCATTTCATGGTGGGGATTAGGAACTAGATTGTTAGGAAAGACCACAATTTGTTTTTTCTCAAATTCTAATACAAATAATACTTTAGCATTAATACTTGTATACTTAATTTTCACTAGGTAAATGTGAGGAAGTTCTGTCTTTAAAAACTTGTCTTGAAAAAGAGTTTTTTCCTCATCACCAAGGTACTTTTTTTGAAACGTTTAAGTAGATATAGTTACCTTTTAAAATTCCGTGTTAAATTTTTTTTTAGATCAAATGATTTAAACTTATATTCCTATTTTATCTGAACAATAACATGATATATTTAGGGGCATAGGTCTTCATAAATTTTTTTTGTGTGTGATAGAATTCATCAGAATACTATTTTACCACTGGTGTTAAAAAAAAAAATTCTCATTCCAAAATTAATCAAACAAAAAAATATATTACTCTAAACTATTCATTTATATAAAAGCAAAAAATTATTTTTCTATTTATTTTTCATTATGGTAAAATCAACATACATAAAATTTGTCATTTTAATCATTTTAAGATGTGCAATTCAGTGACACTAAATACATTCACATTGTTGTGCAACTGTCACCACCACCCATCTCCAGAACTTTTATCTTCACACATTGAAACTCTGTATGTATTAAACATTAACTCCCTATACCGTTTATCCCCCAACCTCTTACAAACACCAGATATCATTCTGCTTCCTGTAAGTGGATCATACAATACTTGTCCTTTTGTGATTGACGTTTTTTACTTAGCATAATGTCTTCAAGTTTCATCCATGTTGTAGCATGTGGCAAAATATCTTTTTTAAGGCTGAATAACATTTCATTGTATGTGTATGCCACATTTTAAAAATTCATTAATCCATCCACAGACAGTTGGATTGCTTTCTAAGTGTCCATTAGGCTCTTGTGAGTAATGGTGCTGTGAACATGGGTATGTACGTACCTGTTTGAGACCCTACTTTCAGTTTGTTTGGATATATCCCCAGACGTGGAATTGCTGGATCATATGGTAATTCTGTGTTTAATTTTTTGAGGAAATGCCATATTGTACTTGTGCATTGATGGCTGTACCATTTTACATTCTCACCAACAACACATAAGAGTTTCAATTTCTCTGCACCTCACCAACATTTGTTATTTTCTGCCTGTTTTTCTGTTTTCTTTATAATAGCCATTCTGATATGTGTTAAGTGTTATTTTACAGTTTTGATTTGTATTTTCTCAATGATTAATGATGTTAAGCATCTTTTCATGTGCTTATTGCCATTTGTATATCTTTGGGGAAATGTCCATTTTTTAATTGGGTTGTTTTCATTTGTTACTGGTTTGTAGTTCTTCATCTATTCTGGATATTAATCCTTCATCAGACACATGATTTCCAAATATTTTCTCCCGTTCTGTAGGTTACCTTTTCACTGCATTTATAGTGTCCTTTCATGCACAAAAGCTTTTAGTTTTTACTAAGTTCAGTTCATCTGCTTTTTCTTTTGTTGCCTGTGCTTTTGGTGTCATGTCCAAGAAATCATTGGTAAATTCAGTGTCATGAAGCTTTTCCCATTTTCTTCTAATAGTTTTATAATTTTAGCTCTTGCGTTTAGATCTTTCATCCATTTTGAGCTGATATTTGTATATGGTGTAAGGTAAGGGTCCAACTTCATTTTTTTGCACGTGGATACCCAGTTTTTCCAAAACCATTTGTTGAAAAGACTGTCCTTTCTCCTGTTGAATGGTCTTGGGACCCTTGTTGAAATCTGTGGACCATATATATGTGAGGGTTTATTTCTGGGCTTTGTTCTGTTTCATTGGTCTATATGTTTGTCTTTATGGCAGCTCCACACTGTTTTGATTACTGTAGCTTTGTAGTAAGTTTTGTTTTTGTTTTTTTCTTTTTTTTTTAAAATTTAGTTTATTTTATTTTTGGCTGTGTTGTGTCTTCATTGCTGCATGCGGGCTTTTCTCTGGATGCGGCGAGCAGGGGCTACTCTTCATTGTGGTGCACAGGCTTCTCATTGTGGTGGCTTCTCTTGTTGCAGAGCACAGGCTCTAGCCGCTTGGGCTTCAGTAGTTGTGGCACACAGGCTCAGTAGTTGTGGCACACGGGCTTAGTTGCTCCGCGGCATGTGGGATCTTCCCGGACCAGGGCTTGACCCTCTGGCTCCTGCATTGGCGGGTGGATTCTTAACCACTGCGCCACCAGGGAAACCCTGTGTTTTTCTTAATTTATTTGTTTTTCGCTGCATGGGGTCTTCATTGTTGCATGCGGGCTTTCTCTAGTTGTGGTGAGCGGGGGCTGCTCTTCATTTTGGTACGTGGGTTTCTCATTGTGGTGGCTTCTCTTGTTGTGGAGCACAGACTCTAGGCTGCAGGCTTCGGTAGTTGCGGCATGTGGGCTCAGTAATTGTGGCACACAGGCTCTAGAGCTCAGGCTCAGTAGTTGTGGCGCATGGGTTTAGTTGCTCCACGGCATGTGGGATCTTCCTGGACCAGGGCTTGAACCCATGTCCCCTGTGTTGGCAGGTGGATTCTTAACCATTGCACCACCAGGGAAGTCCCTGGAGTAAGTTTTAAAGTAAGGAAATGTGAAACCTCCAAGTTTGTTCTTTTTTTTCCCAAGATTGCCAAAACAGAGTTCCTTGAGATTCCATATGAATTTTAGGATGGATTTTTAATCTGTAAAAAGACATTGTTGGGATTTTGATAGGGATTATATTGAATCTGTAGATTACTGTGTGTAGTATGGACGTTTTAACAATATTAAGTCTTCCAATCCATATCTTTCCATTTCTTTGTTTCTTCTTTAATTTCTTTCAGCAGTGTTTTATAGTTTTCAGCATACAAGTCTTTTGCCTCCTTGGTTAAGTTTGTTCCCAGGTATTTCATTCTTAATGCTGTTGTAAATGGAATTGTCTTCTTAATTCCCTTTTCAGTTTGTTAGTATATTAAAAAACCCTGATTTTTTTGTGTTGATTCTGTATTCTACAACTTTGCTGAATTCATTTATTAGTTCTAATATTCTTTTCGTTTGTGGACTCTTTAGGGTTTTCTATGTATAAGATTATGTTGTCTGTGAACAAAGGTTATTTTACTTCTTCCTTTCCAGTTTGGATATGTTTTCTTTTTCTTGCCTATTAGTTTTAATAGATGGAGAGATAAAATAGGAAATGGTATTAGATGATTTAGAAATCTGTTTATCTGAGGCTTTACTATGGAAAATATATCTTGAAAGTTTTTCATGCTATTCCATGGAAACTGGGGAACTTAAGTGATAAAGATAGTCTGCATTGCAAAGAAAATTTAACTCACAGCTTCTAGATTTATAATACGTTTTTGTTTGTTTGTTTTTGTTTTTTGCTATCTCAGAAAGCCTAATCCCAGTTGCAGTTTTCTTCTAGTCCTTGACATTGTGCATGCTTTTTGTTTTTTTCTGCTTGCTTTTGAAGGTAGTTGTTAGCATTTACTTATTCTTTGGAGTTTTTGTTTTTGTTATTATAGATATTTGTATAAGAGATGCCTGTAACCGACATTATAGATACATAAAATGTAAAGTCGTTAAAAACAGGTGGTACTCTGGAAATAAACTTTAATCATTTAGGTCAGATCTTAAGATGAGAGAACTGAGGCCTGGAGAGGATGTTAACTTGTACAAGGTTATACAGTTATTATCAATCAGGACTAAACCTCTTTGGTGATTTTTTTTCTCATTCTTTCTGTCTACTTGAATCATTGATTACTGCAACAGCCTTTTAATTGTCTTTATGGACTTTAGACTCATCCTTCAGTCTGTTCTTGCTACTGGATCCGAAGCATAGTACTTCTAAAATATGAACAGTTACATCAGTGTGTTAGTTTTTTCAGTTATTAACCATTGTCTTCAGGGTAATATTAGCATTAAATATAGCTAAGTCCATTACTTGGGTTGTCTGATTTAGTACTTTGAACGGTTCTTTACTGTTAATTATCCCAGTTTTATAGATGAGGAAATTGAGACCAGGACTGTCTAATTTCAAAGTTTATGTTCCTAGGCATTATATTATTACTACTTAAGTAAGACATTCAAGACTCTTTGTGTTGTTGCTCCTATCCACTTCTCTTGTGTTCAGTTGACATTTTTAACTGTAAATTCCTTGAAGGCCGATATCATGTCCCAGACCAAGCAGTTGCCTGATACATAGCAAATATTTGGTAAACGTTGAATAAATTTTAAGTAGTGAGTGAATGGCACAGGATAGTGAGCCTAGCCCAGTGTGAGAAGACATGAATATTACATCTGAAAGAAAAGATTCCTCTGACTGGCCATGGTCAGTAAAGGTCAGTCTTTGGGTTAAAGAACAGAATGAAGGAAATGAAATCCAGAGACATGATTAGAGATAGCAACTATTTGTTCTTGACTTAAATTAATTATATCTTTGTGTTGTAAGAACTTGAAAATGAATTCTCTAAGTAACTTTTTATGTTTTCAGGCCTGGTGGCGTTAAGGAGAGAGGCACCTGAAGACTTGAGACAGGGAAAGTTTACTCCATTTTTTAGAAAGGGAAAGAAGGAAGATTGCAGAGCTTGATGTGGTTCTCAGGTGAAATTCTAGAGTAGATTATTTAAAGAATTACTTGTTTCCAGGAGAGATGAAGTACTAAACATTAAGAATTAGCCTGAATTCATTAAGAACAAACCAGAACAGCCTAACTTTTCTTTTTGTGCATGAAATCTCCTATCTTCAATGAATTGCACGAGATTTACAGATTACTCATCACATTTGCAGATGGCACAGATATAGGAGGGATAGTGTGTTAGCTGGGATGGGCTAGATTTTGCTGTAGTGATAACCTCTAAATCTCAGTGACTGAAAAAGTAAAAGAGATTTATTTATTGCTTCTATCACATGTCTGTTCTCAGGTCAGCAGGGTTCTCTGCTTTGTGTTGTTCTCATGCAGGAACCCAATCTGGAGTTTCTGCCTCCTGGAATGTTGCTTGTACTTGTGGTACCAGAGAGGGAACATGATGAATGTCATATCAGGCTTCAAAGCCTCCGTCACACATCACTTCAGCTCACTTTTAACTGATCAAAGCGGGGTGGCCACACCCAACCTGGGTGCTTGTGGGGTAGGGAAGTATAATCCTACCATAATTTGGAAGGAAGGGACCCAGAAATATCACTGAACATCAGTGTTGACTCGCTGAGATAGTGAGCACTTTGGATGACAGGTTAAGGAACTAAGAGGATTGAGCTTGGTAGCCTGATGTGATCAGCTGAATCAGACAAAGGGAAAGTGAAGAGGGAGAATTGTAAGAGCCTGTCCTTCCTTCCCAAAACTAATCCCAGTAGAATACTGTTGATGGAAGGGGCTGAGGGTTGCAGCTTGCTAGCTTTATCAGCACATGTGGCACAAAGAAGTGTAGTGGTTGGTGCAAGGGAAATGACAAAGAGGCCTCGATTCTGACTTACTCCATATGCCCAACTTACCACATTTCTGGATATAGGTGCTTGTTCAGATGGGAGATACACTTGAAATCATGTGATGTGGATGACTGAGGCAAATAAAAATGTGCAGCTGGGAAAATTCACCTGGGTAGGGGAGTGGGAGGCATCATGGCTGCCTCAAATATTTGGAGGCCTGCCATGGGAAAGCAGGAATGGACTTTTATCATATGTCACAACTAAGAAACTAGTGGATGAAAACTATAGGAAGTGATTTAAGCTCAGTGAAAGCAAGCTGCTAGTTTATTTTCTTTTTAATTATTTTTATTTTTTTAATGTTTAGACAGGCTTCCACTTTATTTATTTATTTATTTATGGCTGTGTTGGGTCTTCGCTTCTGTGCGAGGGCTTTCTCTAGTTGCAGCAAGCGGGAGCCACTCTTCATCGCGGTGCGTGGGCCTCTCACTATCACGGCCTCTCTTATTGCGGAGCACGGGCTCCAGACAAGCTGCTAGTTTAGAGGTGGTGTAGAATACTTCTTCCTGGAAATAATCAGGCATCAGGTTGATTCCCCTGAAATTCTATGACTTTGAATGACAGAAGAATGCCTGTTTTATGCTAAGAACTTTCATAAACACTTAATACGAGTATGTAAACATTTATGTGATTATTTCTAACTTCACTGGTGAAAAAAGTGAGATATAATGAATTAGTGATCTAATAAAACATTTTTATCTTTATGCCTATTAAGTACTAGAACTCTGCTAGGAACTTGATGAATTTTTTTTTTCCCCTAAATCTTACGTTAGTCTCATTTTATACACGAGGAAGCTAATTCAGAGATAATAGCTTGCCCAAGGTTTATTCTGGTTAACTGGTCAAGTAAGGATTTTAACCGAGATCTCTTCAATTCCCAAAACTGCTTTTTCTACTCTCTCACTCTAATAGTTACCTTGTGTTGCTTGCCTACCATGTTTGTGTCTCCTGGGAACAGTACCCCCTTATTTTGGGGTTCTGTCTGTCCATCTCTGTCCCTTACCACATAGTTCTAATGGGACTTCCCAGAGTCCTCACTACTTGGTCACTTGCCTGCCTCCCTTCACATGGGCCAGTCAGAATTCCCTGGGTGTTTTTAAGTGAAACCAAGAAGGAGACTCATCCCTCTGTGGTGATGTGTGTAGTAAGATGTAATGTGTAAGACCTGTCTTTGTCATGTTCCTTGAAGAAAGCCAGTCTGCTTTGACAGGAGTGATACCCACTGTAAGTCCCTGGTTCCAGTGATTCCTGATGCTCAGCTGCTTTCCTGCCCTTGCTATGATTCAGTTATTCTACCCTTCTCCTATGTGAGACATCTCCAGTATCTGACACAATTCCTATTTTGCTCAAAGGGTTGGACCTTGAACAGTACTGGTCACTTTTGAGAGATGCAGTATGGCTGTGGGACTGTGTGCTGGGCAAACTCCCTGATAGGGAAGAAAAGAACCATTGAGGAAGGTGGTCACCTCAGTGGCTCTTGAAGGTGCAATTTTTGTGTATATTTATTTGTACTGAGGAAAGGTGGGATTGTCAACACTGGTGATTTTGCAGAATTCTTTTTTTTTTTTTTTTTTTTCCAGTACGCGGGCCTCTCACTGTTGTGGCCTGTCCCGTCGCGGAGCACAGGCTCTGGACGCGCAGGCTCAGCGGCCATGGCTCACGGGCCCAGCCACTCCGCGGCATGTGGGATCTTCCTGGACTGGGGCACGAACCCATGTCCCCTGCATCGGCAGGTGGACTCTCAACCACTGCGCCACCAGGAAGCCCCTAGAATTCATTTTTTAAAAGCCATTGGATCCATTTTACCAAATGTGGCCTGTGGTGTGTACCAGTATCTTATGACAAAGTCAGAGCCCTTCTGGTTGAGTAGTGTTTGGAGCCCTGGCCTCTTCACCCCCTTTTCTTTCCCTTCTTGGTTACTACCTGAGGTACCCTGATGTGATCTAGAAAGATTTTTTTTAACTTCCTCTCCTGTTTTTGTCATTAAACACAAGAGACAGAGCAGCTACTCTGGGGACGGATGGAGGAAAGGAGGAGAAAGATGGGCAAGAGATTTATGTTTATTGAGTCCTTAAAGTGTACTGAATACTTTATATGAATTTGGGGTAAGTGGCATTGTTCTTATTAAAGTTAAGGAGATTCAGTCTCGGAGAAGTTAACTTTGTTCAAGGTCACAGGTCTAATCCTAGATCTGTTCGAACTCTAAAACATGATCATTTCATGTAACTACTAGAGAGTAGTAACTACTAGAGATTATCTGTGCAGTAGGTCATGTATGTAAGTCAGAGATCAGAGTTAGTTGCATCTGACTTTATCTAATAAAAGATAAAGTCAGGGCAAAAATTCAGAGAAGGAACAAAAGAGGAAAAATTATTCTATAAAGGACTAAAAAGAGAAGAAACACAAAAATGATGTTAGGTCAATATTAATAACTAATTGAGCTATATTGTGATACCAGTGCCCAGAAAAAGTATATCTGTCACAACACTGAACAGAGTGCTGTGTCAGTCAAACAGCCCAAGTTATAATACTTCTATCTTTGCCTCTAAAAATGATTCTCAAAAGACTAGAGAATTTTTTGTCTACTTCTGAGTTAACAGAAACAAATTATTTTCCTTTTTGCAAGTGTAATAAAAAGACGTGTGGAGGGCTTCCCTGGTGGCGCAGTGGTTGGGAGTCTGCCTGCCGATGCGGGGGGAGCGGGTTCGTGCCCCGGTCCGGGAGGGTCCCACATGCCGCAGAGCGGCTGGGCCCGTGAGCCGTGGCCGCTGGGCTTGCGCGTCCGGAGCCTGTGCTCCGCATCGAGAGAGGCCACGGCAGTGAGAGGCCCGTACCGCAAAAAACAAAAACAAAAACAAAAAGACGTGGAGTTTCTGAAGGGTGATGTGACCTTCGCGTTACAAGCTGAAAAGCAGCTGTGTGTAAGCACAAGTAGAGCAGAAGGTGGAGCTAATACATCTCCTTTCCTGTCCTGTTCTGTCTCTCTTAGGTGGTTTATGCTGATAAGAAGACAACTGTGAAAGAAACTAGTGTTCAGTTCTAAAAGTTGCATTACCTCAATATTTAAGCAAGGAAAACTACACATGATGGCTTCCGGGGCTTAACATATTTTTGGTAGTTGTCTGATAGCAGTACTTTTCATAAGGATCCTACTGTCTTACTGCAGTGCTTTGTGATAGGAATGGTGACCTGCTGGACCTTTGGGCCTGCATTCTTCTTAAGCAGAGCTGGGTCCATTTGGACCACCGTGTCATTCTCATGCATGTGTGTGAATGCACATGCATGCACACTTATATGAGATAGAATCATCTGAAATATTAGTGTTGATGAAAGCATGCTCTTAGGTTCAAATTGTACCTGTATATCAGGACGTTGTTCAGTGGGGCTGACTCATTATCTAAGTGCTTTTACATGTCTTTCCGGAATTTGCAATGTTTTTGCCTATAATTCTGTTTGGATCTGATGTTAATGACTCTTGAGACCTATGTCTGTAGAATTATTTTCAGGTGATGATTAGAGATGATGAGTTTTAGACTTTGTTTATAAGCTGCCATCTTTCATGTGATACACAAATAGTGAAAGCGACAAGTTTTGGTGCAGATTGACAAGGATGTGTCTTTGTTACGTTGTGTTAGTAATACAGACATGATGATAATACCGTGAATCAGATTTAATAATAGTAGTGCAGAGTTTCTGGACAGAGGCTCCTCAAGCTTTGATTTTTACTAAGTAGTTCTGTAGAAAGGCAGCATAAGTTCTGTATCTAGAAGCTGATGTAATTGAACTTGAATTTTGTAAGACAAATCCCAAACCAAGCTGACGTTGGAGAACCTTTTTTTTGAGTTATCATATATGCACAAATATTTCAACAATACAGGAGATCCTGAAAGAATGGCTCCCAGGCATCCAAGGATTGCATGAGTGTATAAAAAACTCTCTAGTCCTAATCCGTGTGTGTAAGGGACAGGTCTCTCTCTCCTCCCACTTCCTTGCTCTCGCTTCATGCTGCTCTGCCTCCCGCTGGGATCGACAGAGCCTCTCACCAGCCTGCCCTTCCACAGGCTTGCGCATTTCAGTTTATCTTCTATGCTGAAGCCAAGCAGAATGATCTTTCTTGAAAAATATTTTAAAATCATATTGAGATTTTCAGACACAGGATAAAGTAAAATTCAGTAGAAACCTACATACCTAGTACCAGGAATAAACAGATGTTAATACTTTGCCCTATTTGCGTTGTCTCTTTAAAGAGTAAAATAGTTATATATACAGCTAGAGCCCTGTTTCCATCCTTCCCTAGATAACCACCTTGAAATTTGACTTACATCATTCCGTTTTTTGCACTTACACTGTATTTATATATCCATAAACAATATCGTAAAAATATCATAAACAATATGAACTGTTATTTTTGTGTTTTCTAAACTTTTAAATGGTATACTGTATGTGTCTTTTGCAACATTGTTTTAAAAATTTATTCATGGTGGTACATTTGTTGTAATTGCTATGTATCTCATACAAATAAATGCAGTTTATTCCCGTAACATACTGTAGTTTGGTAGTTTCCAGTTTTGAGCTGTTACAAAGAGTGCTGCAGTAGATATCCTGGTGTGTCTCCTTGTGTACATGCCCAAGTTTCTCTGAGGTTGACATGTGCAAGTAGGCTTTCTGGGTCGTGGCAGTTATACATGTTCACCTTTACTGTGTAATTTTAATTTTCTCCAAAGTGGTTGTACCAATTTATATTGCCTCTTTACTCTTAAACTTGTTGGTAATTGTTTTAGTTTGATTTCAGTTTTTACAGTCTGATGGGTATGATGTAGTATCTCATTTTAATTTGTATTTCTCAGATTATATTGAGATTGAATATATTTTCATATGTTTTGACCAATTGGAATTTTTTGTGTGAGTTGCCTGTTGTTCATTTTTTTCCCCTCCTTACAGTGCAGTCGTGAGTGTGTGTGTGTGTGTGTGTGTGTGTGTGTGTGTGTGCATACTGTGATTTCTTTGTTGGTGGTGATTTTGTTATATACATCTCAATATGTTGCTAGTCTTTTCACTTTACTTATGGAGTCTTGTTCAGAAACTTTAAATTATAGTGTAATCATACTTACCAATCTTTTATGTTTTTTCCTTCCTTGTGAAAGAAACCATCAAGTTCCTAAAAATACAGTTTCTTCTAAAAATTTGCAGTTTCTTTACCCACTTAATTTTTTGACCCACCTGGAATTTTATTTTTGTATATGCTGAGAAGTTCACATTTTTCTTCAAAACTGACTCTTCCTTACTCTTTGATTTTTTATGCACATTGAAAAAAATTTCAAATTGCCATGGAAACTTGAGTTTAATGGTTATTCCATTGAAATTACGGATTTAATTTGGAAAATTGACATTGTACAATATTGAGTCTGGAAAAAGCAGATGATTCTCATGCAGCAGCCAGTTCAAACCTCATGCCTGTTGCCTGCCCATGTGTTTACTCACAGTTGCCATCAGACAATAATAGCGTTCCCTTCTTTTCTGTAAATCTTGCAGTAACCCTCACTGGCAGAGAAACGCTATCCTTGAGTCATTCGAGAAAAGGGATTCTGGAAAATGTAGTTGCAGACTTCAGCCCACAAGGGGTTTACTTGATTGTTGTGTGTTTTCCTCCCAATTGATATATTTCAGAGATCTTTGTCAGCAGGACATACATTTGTAATATACAGAGACTATATTAATTTATATTTCTATCTGTAGTGTGTTGCTTTCTTTTGTTTTACACCCTGCCCTCCTTATTATAAATGCCTTTTTACCTTTGTTTGGCCAGCTTGTTTCAAGACCAAGTCATCCTAGCAGAAGTGATACCTGACACATGCACACGCACACATACTCAGTTCTTCTACTTCTTGAGATTGGATTAGTTTTGCTTTATGACTGCAAAATTTAGTACTTATAAGCATTTTCATCAATTTAGTACTTATAAGCATTAATTAATTCATTTCATTAACACTTACAGGCATTTTCTTTCTCCCCCTTTTTAGGCCTGGGCTTTCTTAATTATCAGTGTGTATCCTTCTGTCATAAGCACATTGTGTGTGTGCTTGTCTCCTCTACTAAACTATAGCTCCTTCAGAACAATGCTGTGCTCTTTGTTACCAGCCCAGAGCACATAGTAACAACTCAGTAACTCTTGGAATGAGTGAGTGATACATAATTCTAAACAGAGGGTATATGCAGTTTTATAACCTTTTCATTTAGCAAAATATATTGCACTAGATGCTTTTTATATATATTAATGTGATTCCTCACAACAACCATGCAAGGCACCTCTGTTTCATAAAAAATGTTTTGTCAAGAACACATTATTAATTATGGGGCTCCTATATATAATTTGGGTTGAAACCCAGCTTCATCTCATTTTAGTGTCACGCTTCACCTAGTTGCTACGTAATCTCCCAAATTATGATTTTTAATGGTTGCATCATATAACATCACGTTGATTTATCATTTTGCCCTTTAGATATTTAAATAATTGAATTATTCTTCAAAGGAGTAGATTACATTTCCAGTATTGAGTGAACCATTGTTCTAAATAATTATTACCATTGGTATGCATTTGATTCATCTATGTAGCTTTTAAAATTTAATTTTAACAGGCAGTCGTATGGTTCACCATTTAAAAGGAATGAAAGGATATAATGTAAAAATATGTCCTTATACTTCGATCCACTCACACCCAGGTTGTTTGGTTTCCCTTACTGTAGCCAACCAGTAGTATTTTTTTTTTATGCCTAGAGATTTTATCATTATATAAACAAATATTGGTTACTACTGCCTTTTACACAATGGAGAGTATATCACACACTGTTGTGCGTCTTATTTCCTCTCTCTACCTCCAGGATCATTCCCTATCAATACTTAAAGAGTTTTTTTTTTTTTTTATTACTTACGGCTGCTTAGTATTTTCTTGTTTATATATACCCAGTTCCCTATTGATATCTAGGTTGTTTTTATGCTAATGCAAACAAGGCTGCAATGAATAACCACCTACTACAGGGCAGTTCTGTAGACATCACAGGTTAAGGGTTTGGTCCTCAGAAAGACTGCCCTCACTTCAGACACCAACTGCGGCTCCGGGGCTCCCACGCCACCCTCGCTTCCGACCTACTGGCTATAAATTTGGGGCTTCCCACTACCCCCTCAGGCTTGATAATTTGCTAGAATGACTTCCAGAACTCAGGAAAATGCTATACTTATGATTACAGTTTTATTAAGAGCAAAAGGATAGAGAGCTGAACCAGCAAAAGGGGGAGACACATAGACCTGAGAGGGTCCCACACTCTATTTCTGAGTCTTCAGGATGTGTTATCTGGGTCCTTGGACTCAAATCAGTAGAAATTGATAAGAGGCCAGATGAGAAATTCAGGCAAGGCTTTACTGGGGCTCGAGCTGTAGCAGGAGGGAGCGAGAACAAGCAAGAGGTGCCTTTGCTTGCTCCCCGAGGTGGGCGGGGGGTGTGGGTGTGGGTGTGTGTGAACTGGTCCCTTAAATGGGGTTTACAGTAGGGGCGGCTCGGTGGATAGGGACGGAGGCGTGGCTTAGGTGGTCTGCCCACCCCCTTGGTGGTGTTGAGTGCAGGGATCATGCATGTTACCCTGCTTTTTTTCCTAACACCTTAGAAGTGGCAGTTGGGCTTTTGGTCTTGTTGTATTTTGTTGTTTGTAATTTGCCCCAACTGCACATGCATGCAGTTATTTTTAGTCCCTTATAGTTTCTTTGTATTCTGTTGCTTGAAGAGACGTTTGTCCAGGTGTAAGCACTGTGACAGAGGGTCCCAGGTCACAGGTCCCAGCCTGTCTCAGACAGATCACCCTCCTAGCTTGCTGGTACTTCAGTGTAAAGATTATTTATTTGGGGGGATTCAATTCATAGGTATGATGGGTTGAAACATTGGCCACATGATTGAACTCAATCTCTAGCCTCCTCCTCTCCCAGGAGTTCAGGAGGTAAGGCTAATATCACACGGCTCACAGCCCCAGTCCTTTTATCACACGATGGTTCTTTCAGCATGGTCAACCCTAATCTGGAACAATCTAGAGGCCTGCCTTGAGTCACCTCATTAGTATAAACCAGTGTATGGTCCTTGGAGCTCACCATGAATAACAAAGACACTTCTATCACTTGGGAAATTCCAAGGGTTCAGATGCTCTCAGGTACCCAGGACAAAGACCAGACAAATTCTTCATTATATAACACCTACATATATCACTTTGCTCATGTGCAAATGTACCAACTGCAGGCTAAATTCCTCTTTCTCCTCCCTCTTTCTTTTCCCCCCTTCACATAATTTAATAATCAAAACCAGATAAAGCTATACTTGAGAAGTCTTTCCCCCATTTTGTGTCTCATGAGTAAAATTTGTACAGCTCATTCCAAATGAATAAACCATGTTTGTTTCCCCTGTAGCCTTAGTGTTTCTATATGCAGATAAAAGCAAATACAAATATGTCTTTCTCTTGTTAACTTAAAAACATACAACGTAAAACCATGAGTCAAGCTTGTTCAGCCTGGGAACCAGGCTTCCAGATTGCTCTGAGAAACTGTTCTAAGGACGTAAGGGAGGAGGTCAACATTTGTGATTTTGGCGAATCTGGTACATGCAACCAAGCGCACATCTCGGTAGAAGGTTGCTGCTAGTCACAAGGAGCAGGCGTCTTAGTTAATGGTTTTAGTGCTTTTCTAAGTATGGGAAGATGCAAGAGTTTGGGGTTCATAAAATTTTCTCCTGAAAGTATCTAACTATCTGAAGGCCTGTTCTGCCAGTTTTCCCAGAACACAGAGTGTCTCCTTCCTGATCTCTACCCTGAACTCCTTTCAGGGTGTGTTAAAGGTCAGAGACTGCAGTGACTCAGTCCTTGTAGACATTCTTCAGTTGGTGCGCTCTTTCTTACACAAAAGACATCAGACTTTATAGACCCAATGTAACTTGCTCTTTTCACTTAAAAATGTATCCTGGAAATATATTTCCATATCAGTAGAATATGCGTTCATAGTTTGCCGGATATTGACAAGTCGCTTTCCCACAGAGATTATGTTAATGACTCATTAGATTATGTTAATAACTCATTCATTCTAGGACCTAAACAGTTTTAGACTTGATTTTTGCCAGTTTGCGACGTGATCAACAATACATCCATGTAGTTTAATTTGATTTTCTTTTACGAGGTTGAGCATCTCTTTATATGTTTGAGACATTTATGTTTCCTTTCCTGTGAATTGTTTGTTTCTATTCTTTGCCTTTTTTAATAGTGGATTCTACCCCCCCCACCAATATTTGTCATTTGTTTCACTTTTTGGTTACATTTTTTAATGCAGAAATTTAATGTTTTTAGATGTTTAAATTTATGAATTTTTATTATGTCTTCTAAATTTTTGTGTCTTCCCTATTAGATTTTTTTTTAAATTGTGGGGTGGATTCTTCTAGTATTTTTATAGTTTTTTTCTATTTTTATTAAGGTATAATTTAGATATAGTAAAATTTACGCTTTTTAGTATACAGTTTTGTGAGTTTGTACAAATGCATACAGTCATGTAATGACCACTGCAATCAAGATAGAGAACAATTCCATCACCCCTAAAAATTCCTTTCTACCCCTTTGTATTCATCCCTTCCCCAGGTCCCTAGCTCCTAACAACTACTTATCTTTTTTCTGTCCTTAAGGTTTTGGCTTTTGCAGAATGTCATAAGAAATAGAATCATTCAGTATACAGCCTTTCACTTAGCATAATGCATTTGGTATTGTCAATTTTTTTAAAAAAAGGATGTTCTAGTAGGTGTGTAATAGTATCTCACTGTATTTTATTTTGTGTTTTTCTAATGATTAACGTCTATATATTTTTCATGTCTGTATATCTTCTTTGGTGAAGTGTCAAATTGTTTACATCTTTTGCCCATTTAAAAAATTGGACTATCCTATTACTGAGTTATAGGAGTTCTTCATTTATTTTGGATATAATTCCTTTGTCATATATCTAATTTGCAGGCACTTTCAGTCTGTGGCCTGTGTTTCCATTCTTTTAATGATGTCTTTCAAAGAGCAGAAGTTCTTTGTTTTGATGAATTTTAAGGAATCAGTATTTTTTTTTTTTTTTTTTTGCGGTACGCGGGCCTCTCACTGTTGTGGCCTCTCCCGTTGCGGAGCACAGGCTCCAGACGCGCAGGCTCAGCGGCCATGGCTCACGGGCCTAGCCGCTGCTTGGCATGTGGGATCTTCCCGGACCGGGGCACGAACCCGTGTTCCCTGCATCAGCAGGCGGGGACCACTGCGGCACCAGGGAAGCCCTGGGTTGTACTTTTGAAATCATCTCTAAGAAATCTTTGCCTTCACTGTCGTCACAAATATTTCCTCCTATATTTTCTTTTAGAAATTTTATAGTTTCAGGTTGAACATTTAGGCTTGTGATCCATTGTAAATTAATTGTATGTAGTATCAGGTAGAGGTCTAAGGTTTTGCTGCTGTTGTTGTTTTGGCAAATGAATTATCTAATTGTTCCAGACTATTTGTTGGAAAGATTATTTTTTCTCTGTTGAACTGCCTTTTGCACCTTTGTCAAAAGTCAGTTGACGACGCGTGTGTGGATATATTTCCAGACACTTCCATTCCAGCCCATCAGCTGTCTGTCCTTTGTCCAGTGTCACACTGTCTTGATTACTGTAGCCTTCTAGTAGTGTGAATCCTGCAACTTCATTCTTCATAAAATTTGTTTTGGATCTTGTAGTTCCATTGCCTTTCCATATAAATTTTTGAATCTGCTTATTAATTTCTACAAATACCACTGGGACTTTGATTGGGATTGCATTGAGTCTATAGATTAAATGAGGAAAAATTGACATCTTAACAATAATGAGTCTTCCAAGTACATGAATGTGGTATCTTTCTTCATTTATTTAGGTCTTTGATTTCCTTTATCAATATTTTATAGTTTTAGCATACAGATTCTGCATATATTTTGTTAAATTATACCTTAGTATTTCTAATTTGAGGTGCTATTATAAATGGTACTGCTTAAAATTTTTTTTATTTTTAGTTCATTGGTAGTATGTAGAAATACAATTGTATTCTATGACTTTGCTAAACGTATTAGTTCTGGAAACTTTTTTTTTTTTAATTTATTTATTTATTTATGCTTGCATTGGGTCGTCGTTGCTGCGTGCGGGCTTTTTTCTAGGCTTCATGGCATGTGGGATCTTCCCAGACCAGGGATCGAACCCGTGACCCCTGCATTAGCAGGCGGATTCCCAACCACTGCGCCACCAGGGGAGCCCTCTGGAAACTTTTTACCCATGTTCATGAGATTTTCTACATAGACAATCATGTTATCTGCTAATACAGGTAGTTTTCTTTCTTTCCAAATTGCATGCCCTTTATTTCTTCTTATAGTGCTATCGCAGTGGCTAGGAGTTCCAATATGATAAATTGGAGTGGTGAGGGCAGGCATCCCTGACTTGCTTCCCATCTCAGAGAGAAATCAGTCAGTAGTTTCCCAGTACTTTTATATTTCTTTAAACACATACAGCTCAAAATAGTGATCACTTAATCTTTTTGAGTCCTAGTTAATTTTATTTTCTAATTTTATTTTCCAGGTGGCTTCCACTTTTCCTGGTATCATTCACTGACTTCTATACCTTGTGATTGCTAATGCATTATATGTACGTACATCTCTCTCTCTCTCCCTCTCTCTCTCTCTCTCTCTCTCTCACACACACACACACACACACACACACACAAACACAAACAGAAGTTTGAACTTCTGTCAAAGCACTTATTGTACTGCTTTGCAGTTTACTTTTTACTTATCTCTTTCCCTTACTAGAAGACAAACATTTTGAGGGGGATAGGAAATGGTTCCTACCCTCAAGGAACTTATGTCGTGAATAATTGGTATTAGGTTGGCCCATGTGAAATTGCCGATGTTAATTTTTAACCTGTAGAGTCTTGTATCTATATGGGAAAAAACAGAAAAAAGAAAATGAAATTTCTCTTCTGCTAACAAGATCCAGTCATCAGTATGAGAAATAAATATCCATGCATAGCAAATTGTTCATGACTGTTGTGTGAAGAATCATAGGGGTATACTGATGTGAGTGGCATATGGCCTCGCCCTGGAGGAGCTGCTGTGCTGTGAGGACAGGGTGTGTAACTCAATGGTTCACCTGTTCTTATGTGCACCGTATAGCCTTATTGTGAATCCACTCATGATTCTAGACCCATGCCTCTCAGTGTCTTGGATTAGAAGACATTTTGGCAGTGATTTCTCCAAATAAGTTACTGCAAAGTTTGACAGACTTTGCTGTGTGATTATTTTGTGTGAAAAGATACTCTGTGTACATTTTTTTCAGTTTGATACAGCTTAATATTTCAGTCACTTAGCATCTTGTGGGTTGAGGAAACAAGAGTAGTAAACTAAGGGCACCAAACATTTTCCCTTTCGAAATAACTTGATATTTCAAAACAAGAGGAAGCCATTAAGGGAATCGTAATACAAAAGTAAAACTCTGTTGCATTTCCTTACTCTAATTTTTTTGTGTAGTTTTTTTATTGTAAATTGTATGTAGAGCAAAACAATATTTTTGTATTTTATGTATATTTGTATACTATTTAGACTGTCAAGCTGGCCTTTTACTACACCATTTTACAAGTCTGGGAAAAGGATGTGTAAGCTTCATGAAGCCAGAAACAATTTCTCTTGTTTACTGCTGTATTCCTTGTACTTAGCACATATGAAGTTATTAACAAATGATTATTGAATAAGTATTGTGGCTTCTGAGGCTAGGTTAGCTGGATTTGGTTTAGAGTAAAAAAATGTAATTTTTACGTGAGATATATAAATATTAGTTAGCACAAATGAAAGTTATTGCAGTTACTTATTGCTTGATAAGCATCAAAAGATTTCCATAGTTTTTGAGGCTATTAAATTGTATTGGTAAATGCTATAGTAACAGAAGGCTATTAATATTAATCACAAATTCTCTTGTAACACTGTTTTGAGCTTGACTGTTAACAGGATTAAAACATAACTATTAAAACCTGTAAAACACCATCTTTCATTTGAAACTCTTGTTTAAAAATTCAAGATTCAGGAAAGACTACCTTTGAATTGGTAATAATACGATAGGTGTACTCAGGAAATTACTTCCTTTTGTGTTTGCTGCCACCAAATGGCAAGTTAATATTACTACTATGTCTGTTGCATTAATATGGTAGAAGACATAGTAAAAGTAATGCCCCTTGAATATTTTTTTGACAAGGTTAATTTTTTTCATTAAGAGTTTTGACAAGAGGAGAAATAACAATTTTTAATATGTTTAGAACTGTAGTTAACCTTCTTCTGCCAGGTGGATAGGATGGTTTCTGTCTTCTTTTAACATACTGGAAAGGCATATTAGAACATAGCAATAATCACTGTGACAGCAGTGATAAAACTGATGATTCTTTCAGACTAATAATATCGTTGACAGAATACTTTTATACAGAGAACTTAATTCTGACATTTGATCTAAGTCAGTGCACCTGAGAATTAAGGCTCCAGAATATTTTAGGCCTAGTTTTATTTATTTGAAGACAAGCCATTTCACTAAAAATAACTGTTATGATATGAGCCTGAAAAAATTATTATATATGAATTAAAAAAGAGGAGTAACTCCAATGTTCAATCTTAGGAAATTGGTTAAATATAATACAGATGATAGTACTTTTGAATGTTATGTTACATAGTCATTGAAGGTATTATAGAGGAATATTCAAGAACACGAGTAAGGTCCACATTGTCAAGTGGAAGAAAATGGAGAGAAGCAAGTTACTAAACAGTATATTATCACAAATTTTTAGTACATATATAGAAAATAATTAACAGTGTTTATCTTTGGGAGATATTATTTCTTAAATTTATATATTTCTAAAATGAACATGTTTTTAATATTCAGAAATTATGTAGATTGAATAATTTATACTTTATAGACAGTTTCTTAGATTAAGATATCCCCGTGAAATTATTTGATAAATGTTATAGTAAATATATTTGGATAGTTTTTTGTTTTTTGAATTAATGAGAATGTCTTGTTGCTAGCAGTTCTGAGAATCTAACTGCACTTTTTGAGTCTCTTCAGAGAATCCAGCAAGAAATGGTTCATATATAAAGAAAACCTTTTAAAAACTCTGTCTCATTACACAGATTAATAACTTTCTTTCTCTTTTTAAAAATAATTTTCTTTCTTGATAGAAGGGTAAAACTAAGTTCTGAATTAGGAAGATTTTTGAATATGATCTAGTAATTCAGAGTACTAGTTTTTTTTTATATTGCAGCCCTTCATTTCTAGGGTCAGCATATTCTTGCTTTTGATATTTGTTTTCTGCTACAGGCCTGATGCTGGAATTGAAACAATACCACTACTGCTTCCACCAGAGGAAATAGTGTGGGAATTCCTATTATGCCTAGGTGGTTTTCCCAAAGTCTCTCTGCAGTAATAGAGGCAGCTCTTGTAATTTGTTAGTTTGTTGCTCTTTACGCCTCCTGGTAACTTAAACTTCGCTTTTATATATAAGTGTATGTGAATAAATACTTAGTGTCAATGCAAATCCTGTGTTGTAGACATTCTTTTTATAAGTGTGGTGGGCCCTGTATTCCTGCGAAACTTAGTATAGCAACTTACTTAATAATTCAAATAGATTTTCAGTGGAGGGGGCTTAAGAATCTAATAAGCTCTCTCTCTGTTGGAGCTTGGAGAAGAGAATATTAAATAGCTGATGATGGCACTGCAGTTAGTTTTATTTTACGCTGAAACACTGACGTAGTACTGGACGTGTTCTTCCTTCTCTTGTCTGACTGGTGTCTCCCTGCTCCTAGCTCGTTTTCCTGTGTGTTCCATGTTTGTTATGTACACTGTAGACATGTCAGCCGTTCACTGTAGACATGTCAGCCTGTCATCCCCAGGGAGCCACACTATGAGAGTGATGCCTGTGTTGTTAGTGAAAGTAGTTTAAAAATCTGCAGGTGTCAAACTGAAGGCACTAGTGAAGACAATATAAGCTAGTTTGATATCATTGGTATGGTTTGTTAGGCTTCTTATTTGAAATTCATACATACTGAAAGATTGTGTAGAAAGGACGAAACTATAGCCGAGTCATTGGCTTCTTTGCCATTACCAAGTGGCAGCCTGCCTCACTTTGTGATAAATAGTTTATGATGATTATCAAATGGTAATACCATTTGATATTAAGTAGACTTAATGCAACGTTGTTTCAAAACAAAAAAATCACCCTTATTAGCTTTTTGATTTTTTTGTTAGTAATTTATTCTTAAACTTTTTTTTTTTTTTTAAGAAGAGGGTGATCAGAGAGGTGTTACTGGAAGCTGAAAATTTTTATCCATCTGTATTCCGGTAGATGGGGAGCTGATTATTGGGAAAGCATTATTAGGTTGTATTCTTCAACTTGGAATAATTTTGATGATGTCAAATATTCATATTCTCTTTAGGAATTCTGAGTGATTAACGAATTGTAAATCTTTACCTGGCTTTTCAGGATTATCTACCAACTTATCATTTAAATAAAAATGAAACATAGGATGCCTCTCATTTGTTGTTACCTGGAATGGCCCTTGCCGAGTGGAATTCCATTGGAAATTCATCCCTCACACACCTTATTTCTGTTCTTTAGAAACTGTTTTCTAACCTCTAGCTCAATAAAGGCTCTGGGTGAGTCTTGAATTTAGTCAAGCATTTGGGTAATGGGTGGGCAAGTCAGAAAAGGGAAAAATGTCAAACTTAAGATAGTAAGAATAAGATTGGATTGGGAAAATGGTAACAAATAGCAGACACCATCAACATCATTTAGCCCATTTATTTTTTCTTTCCTGGTAATGTGTATTGGAGACCATGTAGAGTCACAAATTTATAAGTTGTAATTTTCATCTTTTACCACTGGATGGTGCTTTTGCATTGGTTTCTGCAAATTTTCGAAATTTACATAGGAAATCATTTTTAAATTCTTCGTAAAGAACCAGTGAAATTAAGATAGCAGTATAATTGCTCTTATAGGTAGGTAAATTAAAACTAGTGAAACATAGTTTTAATCATTTGTGATCTAACACTCAGTTTAATTTTTAAAAAAAGATAGTAAGTCCTTGTGTATGAAATGGTTAAGAGCTATACCTGACTAGATTTTTTAATATAATCTTCAGTCTGCTACCTTAGAACCGTCTTAGATGTTTTGATTTTTTAAGTGGTACTGTAATTTAAATGGCATCTAAATAAAACAGTTTCTTAATTTGTAATGTTAGAAAAAATTCAGATAGCTCAGGCTTTAAAAATTGTCCTTGATCATTTTGTCTTTTTCTCCTATCCAGTAGCCACCCAAACTTCTTCATTGAAGCCTTTTATTTCACAAGTATTATATTCAAATTCTCTTTTGTTAGTTATCAAAGGACTTTTTGATCGTTATCCTCCTTGACTAAATTGAATGCTTGGGTCTGTAGAGTTTATTTGGAATTGTAACAAGGTTGTGGAAATCTCACTTCAAGGAAATAATAGTCTCACGTTAAAAGCATTCATGTATTTTAAAAAGCAAAGTAGGTACAGACAATAGAACATCAGTGTCTCCAAACACCTTTCTCTGAGGCCTTCTTTCTTCTGTCTAGTCTGTCATTACTATTTCCTTTTCTGTTCCTTGAAAGATTTTTTTGTATAAAAATAAAGTTATAAAAATAAGCATTTAGGGCTACCCTGGTGGCGCAGTGGTTGAGAGTCCGCCTGCCGATGCCGAGGACACGGGTTCGTGCCCCGGTCCGGGAAGATCCCACATGCCGCGGAGCGGCCCGTGAGCCATGGCTGCTGAGCCTGCGCGTCTGGAGCCTGTGCTCCGCAACGGGAGAGGACACAACAGTGAGAGGCCCGCGTACCGCAAAAACAAAAAAAAAAAAAAAAAGGATTTAAATTACGCCTTCTCATAGTCTCCTCTTCACTAGCGATTTGATGCCTTTGAGGTGCGGATTTAGAGGCCAGCTTCAAGCCTCAACAGCCTTGGTCTGTGCTCAGTGCCCCGCTGTTGCAGGTTCTACGTAGCTGCGGGTGATGGCTCTGCCTTCATGGGTCTGCTTCTTAACAGCAAGCCTTCCACCCAGGCAGTGTTCAGGTTTTGGTCCCAACAATTATTAATGTGAATTTTTGTCATTTAACCCCTTTAGGACTTCCTTTTCTTTACCGTTAAATAGTGGTTGAGTTTAGCAAATCTAAGTAACACTATTACTCAGAAAAAATGAAATTACTCAGAAAAAACCAAATATGTGAACATATGAAGGAAGGAACAAATTATCCATAATCCTACCACTCATCTAACTAATCTCTTGATACTGTTGTTGCTTTTTTTAAAATAAATCCTTCTGATCATCATTATTTAACATAATTTAGAATCATATTGTGTGCAGTGGTGTGTTCCACTTAACATTTATTGGTATTGTCTCATGCTTTAAAAAATTCGGTTTCTAACTATCATTCAGTTTCACTGTATGATATATTCTAAATTTTAATTATTGTTTAACACTTAGGTTGTTAATGTTTTCTTATCAATGCTCCTTCAGTAAAATCTTGATATGTAAATTTCATAGGCTTCACATTACTTCCTTATGTCTTACTTTCTTGCAAGTAGAAATGATAGTTTAAAAACTTTCAAAGATTTATCAATGCTATTTGACAGCAATTGGCAAAATTTATTTCCCCAGAAATGTCCTAATTTATTCCTCTTACCATCCTTTGTAGCCTCTGGTTTAGACTATTTCAGTAGCCTACTGTTGTTTTCTCTGTCTTTAGTATCACCTCATTTTTAGGTCATCCTTCATACTACGTCCACATTGAGGCCTCTAAGTTACAAATCTGATTACGTCACTTTTAGACTTACAATTTTTTTTTAACATCTTTATTGGGGTATAATTGCTTTACAATGATGTGTTAGTTTCTGCTTTATAACAAAGTGAATCAGTTATACATATACATATGTTCCCATATCTCTTCCCTCTTGCGTCTCTCTCCCTCCCACCCTCCCTATAACTTACAATTTTTTAGTGGTCTCCCCACCATTCTGCAGTTAAAATGTGTATATGTCAGTGTGGCATTTAAGGCCCTTCATGGTTTGGCCCCTGCCTAATTTTCCAGCCTTATTTTATGCAACCCTACTATATATTTTGTGGATAAGCAGGTAGAAAGGGAGCATTCTAGGCAGAGGGAACAGTGTAGACAGTGGCACAGCTGCATGAAATGATATGGTATATTACAATTGTAACAAGTATATTTGCATTTGTGAAACTTAAAGACAGGGTAGTGATGGGTGCCTTCCGTGTTATGTTTTAGTAAAATTTAGTTGACTAAATAAAAGCAGGCAAATAACATTTTATCTGTGATTTAGAGAAGTGACTTGTGGTATAGAAAATTGTTAATCAGGACTCTTGGTTACAAATCGCAGAAATCCCAACTCAAAGTGGCTTAAATGCAAAAGAAGACTGATTAGCCAGGCAGTTCAGCTTAAATTTCCTTACAATCCCAAAAGAAAAAGAGAGTATTTTTCCCTGATATCCTCAGCAGGAAACTAAAACCTTGAGGAAAATCCTGCCTGGATTTGATTGTATGTTCATCCCTGACCTAAACATGTGACTAGGAGTAGGGGGTGCTTTGGCCAGTCCTCGGTCTCTTGTATGTCTTTGGACCAGATGTAATCCCTAAAGCAAGCGATTCTTGTGAAAGAACCCATGTCTGCTACAAGGATGGATAGAACTGGAAAAAGGAGAGACAAGAGTTGAGAGACCAGCTAAGAGGTGGTTTTGATAATTCAGATGAGGACTGAAGTGGGTCTGAACTAGGCCCCTGTGCGTGAAGAGAGTTTAGGAAGATTTTAGGTAGAATGCTTCGAACTTGGCAACTAGAATTGGGAGATAAAGTAAGGGAAGTCTTCCAGATAAAAGAACCATTTGGGGGAGTGGACTAGAGATGGTATGTTGAATTTTGATATGCCGAATCTGAGATAATACAGAGCATGCAGGTAAAAGGGCCCATTGAGCATTTGGAAGTTGTGTTTGGAGGTTAGGACTGGAAATAAAGTCTTGGAAATATTACATAAGTGATGACTCATATTATAGAAATAGATGAGATTGTCCAGGAAGAGATTGTAGACCAGGAGGAAGAAAAGTGGACTGAAAGGAAAGCCAATATTTAGGTATAGGGGGTGGAAGAAAAGCCAAATGAAAGGGACTACAATAAAAAATAGATGAAAACTTTATGGAAGTAGCAAGAAGAGAGTTTAATAAAGATCACTGGTGTCCAGTATTGTAGACTAGTTGAGAAAAATGAAGATTTTGCAGTTGGTTCTCATTGGTGACCTTAGAGCAGTATCAGTTGAGTGGTGGTTGAGAATGGAGTCTGGCTGCAGTAGGGAGAAACGAGTAAAAAATGGAGTAGTATAGTGGGGCAAAGTTTTCTGTAGGCTAAGAGAAAGGAACAGGGATAGCAGTGAGGAATAAATCAAAGTGATACAAGAAAGGAGTTGAAATTGATAGAGTAAGATCTGTTAAGGAGATGGCAATTTTTTTTTTTTTTTTTTTTTTTTTTTGCGGTACGCGGGCCTCCCACTGTTGCGGCCTCTCCCGTTGCGGAGCACAGGCTCCGGACGCGCCGGCTCAGCGGCCATGGCTCACGGGCCCAGCCGCTCCGCGGCATGTGGGATCCTCCCGGACCGGGGCACGAACCCGTGTCCCCTGCATCGGCAGGCGGCCTCTCAACCACTGCGCCACCAGGGAAGCCCCGCAATTTTTTTTTTAAATGTACTTTTTTGCCCTCTGTGCCTACAGGTTCTTCCCATCAGACTGCAGTCATTGAGGTTTGGTATCTGGCATGTAAGAAGTGTTTAGTAAATGAGTACTGAATGAATGAAAGATCAGAGGGAAAAAATGGAAAATAGATATTTTGGGGGTAAACCAGAAGAAAGTTGAAGGAATCTATCTTTGCTGTCCTCTTATTCTCTGAGGTAGAATGCCAACAGAATGAATGCTTCCCTAGCTTACTTACCTTACTTCACTGCTGTGAGGAACTAATGTGAGAACAATTGTGAAGTGCTGGTATAAGTGAAAGGGAGTATTACTTTTCATTTCTGGCATCTTAGTTTTGAAAGGGACTTCGAGTCAGATGACAGTTCTCACCAACTCAGAAATCCCATTTGCTTCCTTAACAACTAATTTAACTTCTTTTAGGTGTGTGATGTGTGGGAAGAGCCAGGCTTTGGAGACAGATGGGCCAGGGTAAGAATCCAGTTTTCCCCACTTCTTAGCTGTGTGATTTCCAGTTTTAACTTGTCTAGCTCAGAATTTATCTGTGAAATGGAGTGTATTTTGCAGGCTTGTTGTTACAAGTTAAGTACACATTAAGCGCCTAGAATCTAGGTATTCAGGTGACCTGGGATATTCGTCCCTGCCCCATATGAGCAGCCAACCTGTTCCATCTTCAGATAAAATGCTAGGTAAAAGAGTACTATCTTATATTGAACCAGATTTTATCTTCCTGCTTGTTACTATTCATTGATCCTAGTTCTTATTTCCAGACCTATGCAGTTTGGTATCTCTTTGCAACGACAGCACTTCAGATATTTTAAAGCTGGCATATTCTCCCTGTCTCCAAACCCCTCAGCTTCACTGAGCCACGATCATTCCTGGCTGTCTTCTTTGAATGTGTTCTGGTCTCATTACTCTAGGTGCAGTTTGACCTATGTCTAGTAGTGTTAACCTTACTTTTCCTAGAAGAGAAAAGTGAGATTAACAGGAAACATTTTTGACATAAAACTTTAATTTTAATTGGTCAGAATTAAAGTGTAATTTTACAATTTTATATTCTAAAGTATATTATTCTCTTTTGTCAGTAGTATTCATAAAATGATCGCCTTTCATCTGTCTTAAGATAAATTATTGGTGACTGATTTTTTTTCCCTTTTAAAAATAAATCTCCAAAGTTCTCAGAGTGTCTCATAATGGGGGGAAAACTAAACTATTGAAATATAATGTCAAGATTTAATTTTTCTATATAGTAAATAGTATACTGTTAGTTGCCTACCCACTGGCCATTACTCACTTCCTTCCTTGCAAGCCCCCAGTTTTGTTTGGTTGCCCACCTCTATCTCACATGACTTGGAGAAGTCCCTGATAGTGTAAGCTAATCATGGTAATCCTGCTCTGCTTAGTAGTGAGCAAAGTCTGGTCACATATCAGGGAAAGTCAGTTTAGGTATTGGGTTCACCAAAAAGTTAGTTCGTGTTTTTCTATAACATCTTACAGGAAAACCCGAACGAACTTTTTGGCCAACCCAACAGCTTCTGGGGAAGTCTTCTTTGTACCTAAAAAAGGAGACACAGAAGAAAACTCCCCCTTCTGCTGGACAGCAGTGTGTGTCTGATATGATGCCTTGAAGTATGGCAGGTATTATTTTGTGACTGTGAAGGTAATTATCCTAAGGTCCATGCTGAGTCTGATAGAAAAGCTGGAAGGAGCCCAGGTGTCTTAGGTGATAGTGTTGAGTAATCAGATAATTCACCTTGGAGCCCCTTTATTTCACTTCTTTTTGTTTATGATGATAAGACTCTATTGTTTAAACTAGTTTGGTGTAACATGCTATTTTATTTTAGTTAAGGATAGCCCTGATATTAACAAACGTGTTTGATAATCTGTTGTGCAGAAAATTAGATACTTTGTGGAAGGCCCATTAAGATGTAATGGGTCTCAATTTTATGATCACGTTAGAACTATATTGGGGTCAAAGTTTCATAGGTATTCTTGCATTACTGAGTGTTAAATTGTGAACAAAGTAGACAAAAAAGTTCTGTAATACAGTAACTGATAGCAGGTTTAACTACCAGTTTTTCAAGAATGAGCTTATCATCAATTCTGACAGGGACCCTCTTCTTCCCACTCAGGAGGTTAAAAATTGACTACATCTAAAGGAATCGGCACTGTTTTATTCTGAAGTACTGAGGTAATATTAAGTTATAAGCATGACGTTTTACAAATTTATCAGAGCATGAACATCTATTTATGCAAAAAGATTCCATGACTGAAACACGTTAGAAACACCCTTTCCTTCTTTCAACAATAGAAGCTGCTTTGTAAAATTTTAGATAGCACTCTTTAATAAAGGAAACTAAAGAATATGAAAAATGTTGAAAACTATCTGAGTCATCACTTGGATTTTAAAATAGTTGCTTTTAGTGTTTTAGTCTCCACCCACCCTTCTGTGGTTTAGAAAGATGTGAATCATCTTCCTTAGTATTTCCCAACGATAGCTACTTTGAAATGGAAGTGGCGTATGCAGCCCCAATTTGTGTGTGAAACAACTAGTGTGCACTTCAGCTACTGATCCTACTGCACTTGTGGGAAATCCCTGGATGGCTCACATAGTTATTGCTCATAAAGGTAAACATTGGGTAACCATAGCAATTTATTTTTAAATTGAAAATTTTCTCCCTTCAGCTTGTAAAGTACAGTAACTTAATGCTACATTTACCCCAGTGTCACCACATTGTAGAAACCAGAATGAATTGCAGCTACCCTTTCTTCAATCTTTTTTAAAGAAAGGCAGAAATTCAGCCTATTTAAAATAAAAATTTTATACTCTAAAACTTTGAAATATTGGGCCTAAGTTGTCTTCAAAACAGTTGCTGAAAGATTATTAATTATGCAAACAATGTTAATTATATTTCAGAAAATGTTTTTATCATGGGTCTGGTAAACATAAGTCATATGCCAGACATGCTGCTAGTTAACATAAATTCCAGACAAAAATTATAAGAGATCAAATAGGATATTTTCCCAAATAACACGATTTAAAAAACTTTAATTCAGTCTGGCCTTCAATCCAGTCTGAATGATGAAACTTTTGCTTAACTTTAAACTACTTGCTGAGGTAATCAAAATTATGCAGAAAATAATCTAACTTTAAAAAATACTGCTTAAATACAGTACTACATACTTCTCCTTTCTTCCTTAGTTTTGGCATATTGGGTATGTTCTAGAAAACTACCTGTATTGTTATATTTGGCTTGTTAAAATATTTTGCTTGCATACTTTTCAAAGGAAGTAGTTATTTTTCTCAAGACTGAAGTCTGAAAATAGTCATCTAAATATTGATTTAGACCTTAAGTTCTTATGTATAACTCATGAATCTACACTCTTCCCAGAAAACCCATGGACATTCCATGTCCTGTTTTGCTGAAACTCAGTGTTTTCATAAGTACGTCCTTCTCCAGAGGTCTTCTTTAAGTGTAGCTGTTCCTTTTCTCACAGCCAGTTTATCTTGGGAAAATGTTACTAGTCTACCTACCTATAAAAACCTTCCTTATTTTGAGGCGCATGCCATCTGGTAGGTAATTCTTCTATTTTTAGAACATTGCTGTTAAATCTCACTCTCCAGCACCTCTGGACTGTAGCTGTTTTCCCATCATCTAGGTGATTTCATTTCTTCGTAGATGACATTTTGAACATTCTACTTCACAGTTCAACATCAGTGATCCTCTACCCTTAGCTCTAACCATGTACTCCAGTGAACACACCCCACAACGTGTCTCGTGTACTGAAACTACTTTTATTTCTGTATTTTTGTCATTATCCAGCTTAGAACCCATGACCCATTTCAACTGCTAAACACTTACTGCTACTCCTTTTCAACATTATCTTTTCTCTGCCACTTACTAACTTACCTACATTGATCCTTTCCTCCTGTTTGAGAAGATAAAGATGCCTTCTTCATGACTCAGATAATTTTTCTACTTCCATTCTAGATCTTCCCTTCTTTTTCTGCGTCTGTACTATCTTCTTTCATTACTATTCCTTTTTTTTTAATAAGTTCTTTTTGTTTTTTTTTTTTTGGCTGCCTTGAGTCTTTGTTGCTGCGTGCAGGCTTTCTCTAGCTTCAGTGAGTGGTGGCTACTCTTTGTTGTGGTGTATGGGCTTCTCATTGAGGTGGCTTCTCTTGTTGCAGAGCACAGGCTCTAGGCATGTGGGCTCAGTAGTTGTGGCACGTGGGCTCAGTAGTTGTGGCACATGGGCTCAGTAGTTATGCCTCATGGGCTCTAGAGTGCAGGCTCAGTAGTTGTGGCGCACGCCTTAGTTGCTCTGTGGCATGTGGGATCTTCCCGGACCAGGAATTGAACCCCTGTCCCCTACATTGGCAGGTGGATTCTTAACCACTGTGCCACCAGGGAAGTCCCTTCATCACTATTCTTTTTCAGTTATTCCCTATCTTTTTTTTCTCTTTTTTTTACAATATTGTCTTCCAAACCATGAACATAGGATATATTTTCATTTATTATGTCTTTTTTTTTTAAGATTATTTATTTATTTGGCTGCGTTGGATCTTCATTGCTGCACAGGCTTTCTCTAGTTGTGACGAGTGGGGGCTACTCTGAGTTGCGGTGTGTGGGCTTCTCACTGCAGTGGCTTCTCTTGTTGCGGAGCTCGGGCTCTAGGCATGTGGGCTCAGTAGTTGTGGTGCGTGGGCTTTGTTGCTCTGCAGCATGTGGGATCTTCCCGGACCAGGGCTTGAATCTGTGTCCCCTGGGTTGGCAGGCAGATTCTTAACCACTGCGCCACCAGGGAAGTCCCCTATTATGTCATTTTTAATTTCTTTTATCTCTGTTTTGTGATTTTCAGTTTGCAGGTCTTTTACCTCCTTAGTTTATTTCTAAGTATTTTATTGTTTATGAAGTTTCCTTTTCAGATGGTTAATTCTTCATGTACAGAAATGCCACTGACTTTTGTTCAGTTTGTATCCTGCACTTTTACTGAATTCATTAGTTAGTTCTAACAGTTTTTTTGTGGAGTCTTAAGGGTTTTCTGCATAAGATCATGCAACATAAGATCTGCAAACAGGAATAGTTTTACTTCTTCCTTTCTGATTTGGATGCTATTTATTTCTTTTTCTTGCCTAACTGATCTGGCTAGGAATTCCAGTACTGTGTTAAATAGAAGTAGTAAGAGTGAGTGTTCTTGCCATATTCCTGATCTTAGAGGAAAAGCATTGAATCTTTTCACCATTGAGTTTGTGGGCTTTTCATATATGGCCTGTATTATGTTAAGGTAATTTCCTTCTATTCCTAGTTGGTTGCAAGTTTTTATCATGAAAGGGTGTTGAATTTTGTCAAATGTTTTTTCAACATGATTGTGGTTTTTTAAAAATCCTTCATTGAGTTAATGTTGTGCATCACATTAATTGAATTTGAATTTTGTGTGATGAACCATGATTGCATGCCAGAGTTAAGTCCCACTTGGTTATGGTGCATGATTCTATTAATGTGCTGTTGAATTTGGTTTGCTAATATTTTCTTGAGGACTTTTGCATCTGTGTTCATCAGGAATATTGACACGTAATTTTCTTTTCTTGTATTGTCTTTATCTGGCTTTGGTATCAGAGTAATTCTGGCTCATAAAGTGAGTTTGGAAATTATTCTTCCTCTGATTTTTTTGGGAAGAGTTTGAGAAGGACTGGCATTAATTCTTTAAATGTTTGGTAGAATTCATGAGTAGAGCCCTCTGGTCCTGGGTTTTTTTGTTGGGAGGTTTTGATTACTGATTCAGTCTCTTCACTAGTTATAGGTCTGCTCAGATTTCCTATTCATGATTCAGTCTTGGTTGGTAGTGTGTTTCTTTGGTTGGTAGTGTGTTTCTTAGTATTCATCCATTTATTCTAAGTTGCCCAATTTGTTGGCATATAATTGTTTATAGTAGTCTTATATTCTTTTTTTCTCCTGTGGCATCAGTTGTAATATTTCCTCTTCCATTTCTGATTTTACTTATTTGAGTTCTCTTTTTTTCTTAGTCTTGCTGAAGATATGTCAGTTTTATCTTTTCAAAAAACCGAGTCTTAGTTTTGTTGATTTTATTTCTATTGTTTTTAAAATAGAGATTTTATTTCTGCTCTAATCCTACATTACTTCCTTCCTTTTGCTACCTTTGACTTTTCTCTGTTCTTTTTCTAGTTCTTTAGATGCAAATTTAGGTTGTTTTGAGATCTTTCCTTTTTAATGTAGGTTCATTGCTAGAAACTTCCTTCTTTGTGCTTTTGCTACATCTCATGAATTCTGGTATGTTTTGTTTTCGTTTTTGTCTCAAGATATTTTCTGATTTCCCTTTTGATACCTTCTTTGACCCACTGGTTGTTCAGGAATGTGTTTAACTTCCACATTTTCACGACTTCCCTGGTGGTGCAGTGGTTAAGAATTCACCTGCCAGTGCAGGGGACAGGGGTTTGATCCCTGGTCCGGGAAGATCCCACATGCCGCAGAGCAACTAAGCCCGTGCACTGCAACTACTGAGCCTTTGCTCTAGAGCCTGTGTGCCACAACTACTGAAGCCCGCGCCCCTAGAGCCTGTGCTCCGCAACGAGAGAAGCCACTACAATGAGAAGCCCACACACTGCAATGAAGAGTAGGCCCCATTCGCCACAACTAGAGAAAGCCCACACTCAGCAATGAAGACCCAATGCAGCCATAAATAAACAAACAAATGCAAACAAATAAAGTAAAAAAAAAAATTTTCCCCCCACATTTTCCAGCATTCCCTTCTGCTGTGGATTATTAGTTTCTTCTTAAATATGTTAAATTTCACTTTGTGGACTAAGATGTCATCTGTCCTGGAGAGTGTTCTGTGTTTGTTTGAGAAGAAAGTATTTTATGCTGCTGTTGGGTGGAATGTTCTGTATATGTCTGTTAGGTCAGCGGTCCCCAACCTTTTTGGTACCAGGGACTGGTTTCGTGGAAGACAGTTTTTCCATGGATCCGGGGCGGGCAGGATGGTTCAGGTGGTAATGCGAGCCAGGGGGAGCGGCAGATGAGCTTCATTTGCTCGCCCACCACTCACCTCCTGCTGTGCTGCCTGGTTCCTAACAGGCCATAGACCAATACCGGGCCGCGGACCGATACCGGGCTGCAGCCCAGGGGTTGGGGGCCCCGGGTTAGGTTTATAACAGTCTATTTTAAGCCGATAACTTTAATCTCGTACAAAAACTGTACACTTCTTTGCACCTACGCTTTGTTATTGATGTCACAATTTATATCTTTTTATATTGTGAATCATTAACATTTTATAGTTAGTTGTTTTTAATAATTTTGTCTTCTGTACTAGAATTAAAACTTATTTACATACTGCCATTACAGTATGACAGTATTCTGTATTTGTTTATATATTTACCTTTACCAGCACATTTTATACTTTCATCTGTGTTCATGTTGCTTTTTAGCATCCGTTCATTCCAACTTGAAGAAAAGCCTGTAGCATTTCTTGTGAAGCAGGTCTAGTGCTGATGAATTCCTTCAGCTTTTGTTTATCTGGGAAAGGCCTTATCTCTCCTTCATTTTTGAAGGACAGTTTTGCCAGCTGTATTATTCTTGGTTGGCAGTTTTTGTCTTTCACCACTTAGAATATACCATCCCACTCGCTTCAGGCCTGCAAAGTTTCTGCTGAGCTGTCCCATGCTCTTATGGGGATTCCCTTGTATATGACAAGTCACTTTTCTCTTGCTGCTCTGTTGACAGTTTGATTTTAATGTGTCTTGGTGTGGATTTCTTTGAGCTCATTTTTTGGGGACCCTGTTGGGCTTCCTGGATCTGGATGTCTTATTTCCTTCCCTAGATTGGGGAGTTTTTGGCTATTTCTTTGAGTAAGCTTTCTGGCCCTTTTCTCTGTCTTTTCCTGGGACTCCCATAGTGTGTATTTTGGTCTGTTTGATGGTGTCCCATCAGTTCCGTAAG
This sequence comes from Aethalodelphis obliquidens, assembly GCF_003676395.1. Classification (NCBI taxonomy): domain Eukaryota; kingdom Metazoa; phylum Chordata; class Mammalia; order Artiodactyla; family Delphinidae; genus Aethalodelphis; species Aethalodelphis obliquidens. The sequence goes on from NW_020838000.1 coordinate 10,258,403, forward strand.
CTTCATACTTTTCATTCATTTTTCTTTTTGTTCCACTGGATAATTTCAAATAATCTGTTTTTGAGTTCACTGATTCTTTCTTCTATGTGACCTACTCTGATGTTGAATCCCTCTTTTGAATTTTTCAGTTCACTTATTGTATTCTTCACTTTCAAGATTTCCGTTGGGTTCTTTTTAAATTTTTCTATTTGTTGAAATTTTTACTTTGTCCACATATTGTTCTCCTGATCTCAGTGAGCATTTTTATTACCATTATTTTGGATTCCTTGTCAGGTAATTCATGTACCTCCCTTTCATTTGGGTCACTTACTGGAGCTTTATCTTGTTCTTTTGTTTGGATCATGTTTCCCAATTTCTTCATTTTCTTTGACTCCTTGTGTTGGTATCTCTACTTATAGAAAAAACAGACACCTCACCCAGTCTTCATGGACTGGTTTCATACAGGGGAAGATCCCAACCACTCAGCCTGGCCAGAGATTCTGGGGCTGTCTCAAACCTTTATACTAGTCCAAAACTGCCATCTTTATTCTTAGCAACCCCCAGGCAACTACAGTGTGCAGGATCTTGTCAGCACTCTGAGACAGTTGAGACAGAAGCCAGTCCCTCTGATGGCACCTGGAAAAGTTGGGACATTGGGCACACAGCCCAGTTATTTCCCTCTCCAGGGAGAAGCTGGGATCTGTGGGTTTTCCCTCACTTATTCTGTGCTGAGCCGGCATGGAGGGTGGTAGGAGGTAATGGTGAGTCCTTGCATGCTAATCCAAACTACTGTCTTTGTTCTCAGTGGCCCCCAAGCAGCTGGAGTATGTCAGGTCCCGTCAGTGCTCTAAGAGACAGAAGCCATGTCCTTGGTCAGCCCCCAGAAAAGTTGAAACATCAGCCACATGGTCCAGCTCTTACCCTCCCCAGGGGAAAACTGGGACCTGGGTTTTTTGCATCTGCTTACACTGGACTGAGCTGGGGGGAGGGGCTCTGGTGAATGCTTCCAAACTGCCTTCTTTGTTCTTAGCTGCCACCAGGTATCTAGAGTATGTCAGAACCCATCAGCACTCTGAGACAGGCAAGACAAGACGCCAGTTCCTCCCGCAGCAACCCCAAGATTGGATGTTAAACGTACAGTTTAGTCCTTTACTCCCCTCCCCAAGGAGAAGTTTGTTGCTGTGGGTTTATTGCCAATTGTATGGCACTGCACCAGGGGTAGGAATTACAGCGAAAGGGTGTCTCAGATTTTACTACAGGCTTCAGTGTGGTTAGTTTTGCACAGTCCTGGGTGTGGAAGTCCCTCAGCTGGTTTCTGGATTTCACAAAGGGAACAAGTCCATGTATTTTTGGTGAATTAGCCTGTCCATGGCTTCTTGTTCACCAGCTTGCTGACATCACTTTCCCTATGTCTTTCCTTTTTGAAAATCAAGTTCTTTAACCTTCACCATGTTTATCTTGATCTTTACCTTTTTCCTTTAACCCTTTTTGGGTTAAATATTGCCTAATTTATTTGTTTTTTCTCTCAAACTTATTGAAAAAAATGTAATCAGTGGTTGCTACCACCACTTTTGGTACTTCCCTTTCAGCAATCAGCCTACTGTTATCAGAAAAGGGACACAAACTCGTAAAATGTTAGAACTGAAAACAACTATAAAAAATATTTGATGAGTTCCCTTTCCTTTGATAGTAAAATAAAGGTACCTAAAGAAAGAAAGTAATAATGCTGACAGCCAATTTTTGTTAACTTAAACTTATGAACTCTGTGTGGAACCCTAATGTATGTGAAGAGGCCTCTGCATAATGAAGAAAATGGCACCTATAAAGTTCATGTACTTTGTTCACAAGAAAATATGTTACTGCCTTCAAGCCAGGGTTAATACGGTGATAAAATTAGGGAGGTGTTTATATATTTTGAGAGAAGAGACAAAGAAAAAAGAAAGAACTAGTGAACCATTCAAGTTAAGACAGAAATATTTAGAAAACATCAACTAAGGCCATTATCTCCTAATGTGGTTATTTTACTGTAAAACAGTCTAACAACGTATATTCATATTAGTGACTCTGAACCACCATAAAAATCTAAACTATGTTCTTTTCCTTTAGACAGTAATGTAGATAGCATATTTAAGTCGGTCGTTACAAATTTAAGCCAGTGTTGTACAACATGATAGTCACTAGCTGAATGTGGCTGGCTACTGTAACTGAGGAACTTAATTCTTAATTTTGTCTAATTGTCTTAGTTATTGGAAAACTTTTAAGTATGTTTGGAACAACTTGAGCACATGTATTGTAAACTTTATGAAACCTGAATAGAAATCAGTTATTTCCAATGAAAATTTAATGTTTGCATTGAGATATGCTGTAGCTATAAAATACACAACAAATTTTGAAGACTTAATTTTAAAAGTAAAATATCTGATAACTACGTTGATTCCAAGCTGATACAATATTTTGGATATTTGATAACACAAAGTATTATTATAATTAATTTTACCGGTTTCACCATTTTAAAATGTGTTTACTAGAAAATTTAAGTTACCTATGTGGCTCACTTTATATCTCTTATTAGATGGCACTTATTTACACTTTGGGTAGCTAAACTTATTCTTGTGTTATAAATAGTTTTAGTGTTAAATAGTTTTAGCATTTCAACATTTTTCTCACAAATATGATCAAGAATAAGTTTTGATGTTAAATGTTCTAGCTAGTAGACCATTGGTTTCTTTGAGAAAGCATCCTTCCAGTAAATTAAAGGTGGAAAAATTATCAACAATGAGGTTTATAGATAGCTTTATAAAGGACATCATTTTTTTATGGAGTGGACAATTAGATGGTATCTTTACATACCAGTTAAAATTAATAAATTCATATGCTGCACTCTTACCAGTGACTGATTAGTGGCAGGTATAGTCTATATCTCTTATTTAAGTCTTCTATATATACTGCCTTTTATTGTCTTTTGTATTCTTACCTTGTACTTGTTAGTTTTTTTTGTGTATGATGTAGTACCTCATTTAAGCCACAGAAGGCCTTTTTTCCTCCAACTTTATTTAGGTATAATTCAGGTAATTCAAGTAAAGATTGTGTATATTTAAGGTGTACAGCATGACAATTTGATATACATATACCTATGAAATGGTTACTACAATCAAACTAAACACGTTAATTAGCAAATCCATCACTTCACATAGTCATCATTTTTTCCATTTGTGATAGGAACACAAGATCTACTCTCGGCAAATTCAAAATATACATACAGTGTTGTTAACTATAGTCACCATGCTATATGTTAGATCCCCAGAATTTATTCATCTTAAAACTGAAAGTTTGTACCCTTTGACTAACATCTCCCCTTTTCCCCCACCCTCAAGCCCCTGGCAACCTCCATTCTACCCTCTGCTTCTATGAGTTCAACTTTTAAAGATTTCACATATAAATGGAATCATAAAATATTTTTCTATGTCTGGTTTATTTCACTTACAGTAATATCCTTCAGGTTCATCCATGTTGTTGGAAATGGCACAGTTTCCTTCATTTTTGTAACTGAATAATATTCCATTGTATGTATGTGTGTGTGTGTGTATATATATACACACACACACACACACATATATATATACATATATATATATACACACACACACACCACATTTTCTTTATCCGTTCATCTGTCAATAGACACTTAGGTTGTTTCCATATCTTGGCTTTGTGAATAATGATGCAATGAACACAGGAGTACAGACATCTCTTTGAGATACTGGCTTAATTTCCTTTGGATCCATACCTAGAAGTGAGATTGTGGGATCTTGTGGTAGTTTTATATTTAATTTTTTGAGGAACCTCCATACTGGTTTTCATAGTAGCTGTATCAATCTCCATTCCCACCAGCAGTGTACAAGGGTTTCCTTTTCTCCATGTACTCACCAACACTTGTTGTCCCATCTTTTTGATGCTAGCTGTCCTAAAAGGTATGAAGTGAAATCTCATTTTGATTTTGCTTTGCATTACCCTAAAGATTAGTGATGTTGAGTACCTTTTGTTGTTGTCATGTACCTATTGGTCATTCATATGTCTTCTTTAGAAAAATACCTACTTAGGTTTTTGCCCGTTTTAAAAATCAGGTTATTTGGTTTTTGGGTTTTTTTGTGGGTGTTTTTGTTTATTTGTGTTTGTTTTTGCTGTTGAGTTGTATGAGTCCTTATATATCTTGGATATTAACCCCTTATCAGATATATGGATTGCAAATATTTTCTCCCATTCCGTAGGTTGTCTTTTCAGTTTGCTGATGGTTTGCTTTGCTGTACAGAAGCGTCTTAGTTTGATGTAGTCCCACTTGTTTTTCTTTGCTTTTGTTGCCTGTGTTTTTGGTGTCATATCCAAAAACTCACTAGGTTGCATAAGGTCTTTGAAGGTGAAGGTGGTATATGACATTTTGTGATCTCTTGGTGTGGTGTGCATAGTGGAGTGGAAATAGTAATATTAAGTATTTGTTGAATCAGTTGCTATTGTAATTTTGGTGCATGCTTTAAGAATAAGGTATTCTTGCCAAAAGGTTTTTAGATTATTTCAATGTACTGGAGAAGGATTGAACCAAATCTTTCCATTCTTTAGGAACTTTTTTATACTCACCTAGAATTAGGCAGCTTTGGGATTGTTAACACTTCATTTTCAAATCATGAGGGTATATGCTAAGATACAGACTTTGGATTAAGATTTGAAACCAACTTTGAGCTTGAAGGGACCTTAGATAAGATACAACAAATCATATTCCCCATTTTATAAATTTGGAAACTGAAGGAGGCCCAAATTGCTTGAACTCTAGTAAGCACTAGTTTCCTAACTCAGAAACCTGGTAGTTGTTGTGATTACCACCTTCTCCCTCACTCCTACATCCAGTTTGTTAGCATGTCCTATAAATCCTGTTTCTAAAATAGATCTGTCTCTCCATTTACATGCCCAGCATCCTAGCTCAGATTACTCATTCTTTTGGTTTACTGCAGTGGTCCCCTAACTAGTCCTTTGGCTTTCATTCTTCTACTTCATTCCATTCTCTACACCGAAGCCACATAATCTTTTTAAAGCAAATCATGATGACTACCTTGTTTTAAAAGTTTTAATGACTTTTCCATCACTTAGTCAAAAATACAAACTTTATAACTTGGTTGACAAAGCTCTGTGTCATCTGAGTTTGCTGTTCCTCTAGCTGCATCTGCCATTGTCCTTCATGATTGCTTTCTCCAGCCACGTGGACCTTCCTTTAGTTCTTTACCCTCCAAAATTTCTTTTCCTTCTACAGTTTCTCACAGTTTGCAGTTATGAAATATTTATTTGTGTGTAAGCTTCATTGGTGTGTAAGCTTCATTAGAACAAGGATTGACTGTTCATAATTTTGTTTCCTTGACCTAGCAGAAAGCCTGGCACATAGTAGATGATGAATAAATACAGATGAATGGATGAGTCATTGACTGACTGGATGTTACCGAGCCTCCGTTTCCCATGTATAAATTGTAGAGTAGTACCCACCAGTAGTGATTGAGGATTCAGCAAGAATATGTGTGATAAATATTTGTTTCCTTTTCCCTCTGTTGATTTTCCTTTGCTTACCCGGGGTAATAGTGGATTGTTCTTCAAGCTGTTTTCTGGTCAGTTATTGTTTCTATTAAATTTGTTGTGGCTAGCATTTATAATTCATTTCATTTATTGAAAATGTAAGTGGCTGTATTGTACTAGAGTATGAATAGTAGGAGAACAGGGCTGGAAGGGTATATGCCCACTGATTGATGATTAAAGGAAGAGCAACATTCTCACTTAGAGTTAGGTTCAGCTCCATGTGAAAAGAGACTGAAAATCACAGTAACTTAAATGAGGCAGAACTTATTTCTCTCTAACATAAAAGTCAGGAAGTAGGCAGTCCAGGACTTTTATGGCAGTTCTGTTCCACAAAGTCCTCAGGGACCCAGATCCCCTCTAGCCTAGACTCTGGTCCTTATTTGGTTTAAGATGGTGGCCAGTCATCCATGTTCCAGGATGCAGAATGGATATGCCATTTGTCCTTCTAGGAAGTTTTCTGGAAGCCACATAACACCTCTACTTAAAAAGCTGGTTAGAACTTTGTCCTGTGGCTTCTCGCTGCAAGGGAGGCTGGGAAGTATCATCTTTGTCCTGTGGGACTCTGTACTTACCTAAAAACTTGAATGTTCTAGTTGAATGGAAAATGGCAAGAATGGATGCAGAATATAGGTCTTTGCAAAGAACACATCACAATAATATGTTAATGTGTTACCACTAGTATATAGTAATATTATAATAATGAAAGGGTTAACAATTTATCGTTATGCTGGTAGGGTGAAACCAATTGAGATCTTAAGGTAACATTGATGGTCATTTTGGAAGTATGATCGGTAAACATTAAAAAAATCTAGTTGATAAATACATTACACATAGAGAATTAAATCTGATCTCTTATAAGGATTTTGAATTCATCATTTTAAAAACATACAGTGACATTTTTGCGGTGGCTGTACTGATCACAAGGAAATCTGACCAGTAGCCTAGAGAGCAGCTGTTTCTTGATCCCCCCCTTTCCTTGCACCCCCATTTGCTTTTAAATCTGTTCATAAGACTTTTTCTAAAGTATATGGACTGCTGAGGCATGTAACTCAAGAGGATTGTTCAAGATCCTTGAACTATGAGAAATGTTTCTGAAACATGATTTGAATTCACTTATCCCATAAGCTTTTTATTTTTTAATACTCAGAGACTAGTTTGGCACAGAGTAACTTAGCATACCCTAAATAAGATATTTTATTCTATAGTAATCAATCTGGAGTTCACAGATTTGTAAGAGATAAGACGAGCTTTGGGTTGACTCTCTATGCAGAAAGGAAAAATCATGTGTGTTAAAAAAAGGAATTCTGTTGTAACAAAATTGGGAACCTAAAAATAATCTTTCAGGATGTTTTTTATCAGTAAAATGAAGGTTTTAAACCAGCTTTTCCATTAAGAGACTCTGTGTGAAGAGTAGGAGTAAGCTTTTGATAGGGTACATTTTAGTATAAAGAATGGAAGGATTATCAAGTTGTCAGGGTTGAAATTGTTAGCCTATTAAAAAATTAATCTAATTTGGCCTAAAAAGTAAATGCCTCAAGAAAAAACCACATCCCCTTGCCATTGTTCAGCTGAAAAAAGAAGCAACAACAAAAACTTAAGTTGTGTGAATTTAAATTTGCACAATTATTGTCAATAATTTTTCATCACGAGTACTTTTCTCCACTTTCTCCATTCCTAATTTCTTAAATACTTATTTACCTGTGTCCTTTTCCTTTAAGATGTGAGTTCCTTGAAACTAGGGGGCCTGTCTTTTTCAGGAGGAGATATAAAACAGTGTTATATGGTGCTGTTAACTTATATATAATATGTCAGTATTGTTTGTAATTTAATATATTATGGGCCAGTCCTTTTTACCCTTTCTTTTTCCCTAGACTGTAAAATACAATGAATGTGGAGGAATGCAGAACCCTGTAGTCTTACTTCTTGCCTAAGTTTACTGCACCCTCCCCCAGTAACACTTAATAAACACACTGGAGTGTAAGGACTAGCTTCTGAAGTCTCTCTAGAGGCCTGAAAATGGTGGGGACTTAGTAACTGAATGGGCTCTCCAGACACCAGTCTGAATCACCTCACCAGTAGGGGGAGGTTGTCAGTAGCCCTTTTTTTTTTACTCTGTGTCTTCACAAAAGATATCTTTTCAACTCTCCTAAATATCTGTAATAATAATATTATCTTTATTTTAAACTTCACTATTAATAACACTATAAAGTAGTTTCTGTTCAGTTCTTTAATAGATGTTGAAATGATTCACGGGAAGGTTAAATGACTTGCTCAAGGTCACACAGTTAGATTTGTTAGGGAAGCCCGATTAGATTAGTTTGGCTACAAAGCCTATCTTCTCAAACACTGTGCTGTTACAGTATGTCTCCTAGGTAAAAATCTCTGGAGATTATTATTCTTGGAAGTCTAAGAAATTTAGACTCAGGGAATTGAAGTAGTTTGCCCAAGGACACAGCTAATATATAATGGAATCAGAATTTGAACTCCAGGTAGGCTGACTCCTGAGCCCGTAGTGTTAGCTGACATTCAGCATAATTGTTTTATATGCTGTCAACTTACGTTGAATACATTTAAGTTGCTCTCCCACTAGAGGGCACGGAACTCATTCTGTTGCACTTTAAAGCCTCCCATGTTTACAGGTTAAAGCATATGAATCCTCCCCCCATTGTCTTTTGTAATTTTGCTACTCTATTCCAGAGTTCTTGTGACATAATATAATTTATTTCAATGAAATCATTTACAGATGGAAAAAATTGGAAGGAAAAAATATGTGTATAACACAGCTCCTGCCTTCAAAGAGCTTGCTTTCTGGTTGGGAAAAACCTAAGTATGGAAGTTGACCTAAACAGGAAAATAGGATGTACCTGCTTAAGTCTAAGTAGGTGAACTTATACACTGGATACTTTAGAACAAGTTAAAATTGTCCATATAAAAAGAGGTTTTGTTTGGGGGTGGGTGGGGCAGAACCCTGACAGAGACAGTAGAATATAGGATATTGTTACTATAGTGGTTTCGTTTTCAGATACTTCAGACATCAAGGTGATATTTTTTATTTAGCCCTGTGGTGACAGTTAACATCATTTTTGTATGTCAAAATATTTGCATGTCTTTAACTTGGCTTAAAACCATTTATATATTTTAAAGTAACCGAATTTTAAGCATAGTATCTTGGTACAGTTATGTTAGGCTTACAGGTTTTTTCATAAACTGATACTTAATGGCTTTTGTTGTTAAATTCTGGCACTCTTATTTATCTATATCATGCTGGTCTTTTTTTTTTTTTGTTGTTAAGTCAACTGGCTTAAACGTGTGAGGTAACACTAGCCCTGAAGTACCTATTTAAAAATAACTTGTTTGGGAATATTATCACAGTAAATAGTATGTTCCTTTGTTACCTAAACTTTTTGCAATCATTATACATTATCTTTTAAAATCACTTTTACAGTCTATTTTGCAATTATAGGTTGCAAAGCTCTCAGGAGAGTGTGTACGTACAATCAGTGGAAGCAGAGTAGATTAGAAAGAGCATGTGTTTGTAATTAGGTACAACTTTATTAATTTGCCTAACTTTGGATATAATATTTAATTTCTAAGTCTGTTTTTTCTTCTATACTATGGCAGTGTAGCAAGGTCACTGTGAGTATTAAATGAGAATGTATAGCACCTAGCACATCACAAATGTTCAAGAATATTATGTTTATTAATAAGAATGCTGGTTGATAGAAGAAAGAACAAAGGTTGAGGAGGTCATGGTATTTTCTTTGTAGTTTTCCTGTGGGGAAATATCCCCATCCTTGAGTAAGCAGAGAAGCAGGGAGGAAACAGAGAAAACCAACAATAAATTTTTCTTTTTGCGGTACGCGGGCCTCTCACTGTTGTGGCCTCTCCTGCTGCAGAGCACAGGCTCCGGACGCGCAGGCTCAGCGGCCATGGCTCATGGGCCCAGCCGCTCCGCGGCATGTGGGATCTTCCTGGACCGGGGCATGAACCCATGTCCCCTGCATCGGTAGGCGGACTCTCAACCACTGTGCCACCAGAGAAGCCCAAATTGGTTGTTTTGACACTTATTTGTAGCTTGGGATAATTAATTTTTTAGGAAGGGAGAAGATTCTTTGCTTTGGTTACCCTGTGCCTTTTCACTACCAAGGACTTGAAACAATAGTTTTACATAGCTATTTAACAGATTTAAGGCTTTATTCCACATCCAGATGGGAAGATAGAATTATTTCTTTTGTGAAATTCAAGTGATCAATAGAATTTTACAATTATAATTTCTAAAATATGAAATTTTTATTTTTTCCCTTTCAAAATATGACTTGGTTGTTTAAATTCGACAACTTAGAAATTGTTAGTAAATCTTAAATTTCTTTTGTTTAAACTTTGTGCATTCTTGAAAATAACATCTAGTAGATTGAACATGGTCTTGGTAAAATAAGAAAAAGAAAACGTTAGGTTCATGGTATTTATATTCTCATAAAATGCTTCTTTATCTCTAGTTCTCTTTTATGGATTCACTGCAGACATTATCACTGCAGCTGTCACTATAGGGTTAAACATTTGCTATTTTGTAACATATGAAAGCAGTTAAGCTGTTTGGAATTGTTTACTTGCTAAAACCAGTGTTAGTCAGCAGAGGCAGTACACCAGATTTCCTTGTGGCTTTTCGTGGAAAATGTTAAAAGCGCACTCATTTTTCAGTTACAGAGTTTTTTAGTTTGATCTGGATTAGTCACAGAACTGGCATGAACCTTCTCATTGTGAAGGCTGTCCAAATGCACTATTTTTTTTCTCCTGCTAGAGGAAGTTGCATCCTGAGCAGTAGCTCAGCTCTCTGGTAAGTGTAACATGTGAGCATTACTAGGCATTTCATTCTGCGGTTCTGCAGTCTTTGCTCTTCAGACTGTTGCTCAGTTGAAATGCTACTGTGGCGCCGATCCTGAGGTTCTCTATTTTTTAAGGACCTACTCATTTGAAGGTGTCAGTGGCATTTTGCAAGATCATCTGAGGAACAGGAAAGCATCTGAAATCGACTGAAAAGGGTAACTGTAGCGGTTTTCACAGTGGAAGGAAACTATACTGGCACAGAGGCAGATGATTGAATAAAGTAGTTGGCTCAAAGAAGATGCACAGTCTGCTGTTTCTTCCTCTGAATGAAGAGTCTTTAATGGAAGCTGTATTCATGTGGAGATCAAAGAAAACACTGGAATGATAAACTACTGGGTTTTTTTTCCCCTTCTCTTTTTTAAAAATGAAAAGCCTGAAGCAGTAATTTGAGCTCAGATGCCTTCTAATTCCTTCGCAGCCTGCCTGTTCCATTCGGATTCTCCGCTAACACCATTTCTGCCTGGTGCCTGTGTCCTTTTGCTGGAGCAGCTACAGACCACTGTCTGATGGAGGAAGAATGAACGCTCTGCCTTGCCTATGCTGTCGATGGGAATAAAGCTAACTGTTTCTTATATGGAATATCTGGATTATTCAAGCCATATTCTAGTACCAAGAGTCCTATTGTCTCTTGTGGTCTGACTCATCGCATGTAAATGTACTGCAGCTTTGCTATTAATGCAGAGTGTTGTTTGTTTTTTTTTTCTTTCTCAAACACAGAAAGAATTGTCAACCTCTGAGCAACATTTTGAGAATTTGTATTGAGCTCTCGATGTATTTTTTTTCTGGATAGTATCAGCATTAAACCAGTGAAGCTGAAGAAATGAAGACAAATTAGAAGTGGAAACAGAACAATGAGATTTTATTTTTTGTTTTCAATTATAAGCAAGCCAGCTACTGGTAACTATATGACCTTGCAGGCAAGAGCGGGTACAGCTGCGATCTTCTCTGTCACAGCAGTTGTTTCTCATCTTATTCTGCAGCGTGTGTTGATGTCACCCAGACAGTGATCTTTTTATGCAAGTAAATTTCTATGAAACAGAGGGATGTGATGACTGTTTTGGTAGGGGAAAAATATTTTTAAATGAGCTTGTCCTGGACTCAGTTTTAGTTATTGACATGTTGATGTCAAATTTCTTTTGAGTTTTACAGTAACCCAACAGAAAATAACAGAATTGTTTTCTTAGTAAGTTACAAGTATGTAGTTATAATTTTAAACTTCACTTTTTCCGATAGTATTTATTAACTTTAAAAAACCAGCTGCGCTGTTCAGAGAATGATTCTAAGTGTTGTACAGAAGAGGAGGAAAAACTACTTGTGCTCTTCCAACTGTGACTTTTATCACATAGCTTAGAATTCAGTTTTTTAAAAGAGCGAATGAGTCGAGTGTGTATTGTTGTTTTGGAGGAGGTAGAAGATGAGTCTCCTGCATTCATTTCTAAGTTGCCACAGGAAAATAAGTCCCTACATTCTCCACCTTCGGGAAGTGTATTGGTAAGATATGAGAGTTTATGTTTACTGTATACTACTGAACTAGTTGGGTAAATTTTATTTTTTAAGAATAAATGTAATTTGCACTAGTTTCATTAAAAACCCAAATTAAAGCAGTATAGGTGTGTGAATATGATGCAATATTACTTGTAAATGAATGCACACATTTCTGATTTTCACTTATTCAGATGTTTAAATAACATTTCAGACTTTATCTCTTAATCTCTTAAAAAGACTTTTAAAAATAATTTGAGGATAGTAGTTATAGCAACCACATTTCTGTTTTCACTTAGTGGTTTTAAAAACCGATGTAACAGGAATGAGGGACTGTATGTTTTAGGAAAGGTTGACTACTGCCAGCAACACCGAGGCACAGCCTTTTCTGTAATGAATTGTATGTATTTACATGCAAGGCTGTTACATGAAAAAGAGTCAGACTTCATCTTTAATCTTATTTTTAATGCTGTTGTCAATTGACTTCTTGTTTGACTAGTATAATATGATACCTTATCAGGGAGGCTGTGTCGTTGATTAAGAACTTGTTATATTTAGATGTTCATGTGTCTGCCTCTTCATGTTATTCAGGTTTACAGTAATTTTTGGTCTCTGAATAGTAGTGATTTTCATCAACTGCCAGATTTTCTTTCTTTGGGTTTTTATCTTTATACATGTAATACTAACCCACGCAAGTTGTTTTGGTGCCCCAAACAGAACTTTTCAAGGAGGCCTTCGTGGGCCTCCACATGGGCTAGGAACTACTTGTTTGACAAGTTATATCCCACAAATAGGTGTTGAGATGTGACACTTGTATTTGGAAGAGACTTTCTTTTTACCGTATGTATATTCAAAAGGCCTCCACTCATATAAAATAAAATCTGATTATGCTTATGCTACCTAATTTTGGTCATACGGTATTGATTTTTTTTTTTTTAATTAGGCCTTTTTTCCAAGGAGGAATCCTGTACTTTCATATGATTTGACTTTATGAAACTTGGTTCATGTCAAAAGCCAAGTGATTATCATGATAGGGAAGAAAATTTTTAGATTTAAAAGTTATGTGGAAATAGCTTTAGAATCATCCATGTGGTGTGATTAATGTTTTTATTACTCTCTTGTATTTTAGCCATCACTGGTGCAAGCTATATTTAATGGAGATCCTGATGAAGTTCGAGCACTAATATTTAAGAAAGAAGATGTTAACTTTCAGGTAAAACAGTTTCACTGATACCAGCCTTGAAACCTACTTTTCTAGAGTTATGATTTTTGTTAAAAGGCATAACACAATTCTGTAACAGCTGTTTTAAACGAGGGTAGAAGGGTCTTGAAGCAAACAGGAAGGGACTGGACATATATTCAGGGTAATGACTAAAACACAGGAGAACTAGGAGCCAATGCGGGTTTTTTGTTCCCCCAACGTTGTACTTTGAAAATTTTCACAGAATAGTTGAAAAAAGACTTTGAATACCCATATAACCTCCACTTATATCCAGCATTGATAACATTTACCACATTAGCTTTCTCTCCCATATTTACACAGATTATATTTATACTACATATATATTTTTTTCTTTCTTTTGCTGAATCCCATTTGAAAGTAAGTTATAGACATCATGACACTTCACTGTTAAATACTTGTGTGCATTTCAGATGAGGGTTCTTTCTTTTTTTGTGAACTTGAAAGAAGAGACATGTCTATAAAATTTATAATATATCTAACTTGATTGTGAGATCAAATTTGCTTTCTGTGAATAACATTATACACAAAGACTCATCTGTTTGGGGTCTCGCAGCAAATAAAGACATACTGTTTGAAAATTCCTCAGACTTTTAAAGATACAGTGGATTTAACATTCAGGACTGACATGACGGACAGTTTTAGAAAGAGTGGGCGTATGGATAATTTCCTTCCATATATGTTTCTCCAGTGGCCAGACGTTTTTTAATTTACTAAACTGAGGCTGAAAATATATAATTAACTATAATAAGATCAAATTTATTAATGTATATGTTTTTACTGGAAGTGACTGTTTTCAGTATCTTTTTCATACATAATTCAGTTCTCTGAATGATGGAGAGTAGGGAGAGGTCATGATTCCTAAGGTCCCTATAGCAACAGCAAAACAGATTACCTGGAATTGATTGGCCAGTTCTAAGAAAGCTGTGCTCTGCCAGCTCATCTCCAACTCTCATCTTTTCCCTCATTCTTTTGGACAGTACTATTGTGACCACTTGATGTTAAGTAGATAAAAGAGGTATTTATCTTATTTTTAAAGGTTGAATTAACTGAATAGATTTGAATCTTAAACTAAAATTGTTCATCATTACATTTTTTTTTCCTTAAACATTCCTAAGTGAATTGCATTTAAGTTTACATTTATTGGAAACATGCACCTAGTTCAGGATTTATTTTAAACGGAGCGCTGGTCACTTTACGTAACTGGGGTGTTCTAGAGAGTCTGCTTTCTGTAAGACAGAAAATAACTATAGGGGTATAGACTAAGGAAAAGGAGAAAAAGGCTTTCTGTTCTGTTTAACTCTAGTATTTTTTGTTTGTTTTAAGTAGAACTAACAAATCTCATCTTGGTGAGAAAGTTTGGACTATAATCCTACTTACCATGGTTAATTTCTCCATCATTACAAAGTCTCATTATAGCCAACTGCTTTTCTGCCATAGTAATCAAATTATCTTAAGTTTTTAAAATTTTATGCTCAAAAAATCATGTTTGAGCATCAGTTTATTCTCCTGTGATGTCCTTGGGAGGTATTGTGTTATCTGTAACTAGTGTGTGACCCCCTAACTTTTAGCTTCTGCTTTTCTCCTTATAGATTCCTTTCCTTGCTTACTTTTAAAACATCGTTTCTTAACATCTCCTAGCTTGTTCTCTTGCTCTGAAACTTAGAACCAAGCTTAGAACTAAAAGTCTGGTTAGTGCTTCAAATCAGTATGAGAGTGACTTTGTCTTCAGTGATTCATGGGTTTTTGACAAATTTTTTTACAGTTGCTTTTCTCGTGTGACTCTTCACAGTTGAGAGTATAGTCATAATTATCAGATGTGTTAAGTCTTTGGCCATTGTTCTAATTTAGGATGGTAGTTTTTGTTTTTCTATTTTTGTTCTCTATGATAAGGAATCGCATAGAGTTTTAACAGGCAGGTATGTATGTTTGTGTGTGTGCAGGTGTGTGTAATAAAACTTAACTGTTGGGCTTCCCTGGTGGCGCGGCGGTTGAGAGTCCGCCTGCTGATGCAGGGGACACGGGTTCGTGCCCCGGTCCGGGAGGATCCCACATGCCGTGGAGCGGCTAGGCCCATGAGCCATGGCCGCTGAGCCTGCACGTCCGGAGCCTGTGCTCCGCAATGGGAGAGGCCACAACAGTGAGAGGCCCGCGTAATGCAAAAAAAAAAAAAAAAAAAACTTAACTGTTTTGTAATATAAAACCCACTCACTCTTGATAGGTAATAAAATATTTTTAAGCTTTATGTCAGTGCGACAGTGGTGTTTTTCTAAAATAGATTTATTTAAATGAGTATTTGAGAATAACAGCTGACTTTTTGAAATTTACATTTTTTGCAGTTATTTTTGTAAAATTTTAGAGTGGGTAAAAGAGCTCACATTTGGTTCTATACTCTATACTGTTAAGTAAACATTGTTAATTATTTTAGGTTAGCTTCTTGAGTCATATCCTGAAGTTCTGAATACTGTGGACCACTAAATAGCATCTTTCTTAGTAACACACCTAATTGATTTTTAAAAAACTAATATAAAATATTACACATTCATATTATTTGGTCTGAGAAGGAAGTCTTTTATTGTAGAAGCTAGCTGAGATGATTTCACCAGAAAATACTGGAGTTTTATATTTGGAGGCTTTGGGCCACAAGTAGTTGACTGAGTAAATATAGGTTTATTGCTTATATAGTAATTTAATCCAGAACAAGGTAATTGGTGGGGGATTGGTTAAGACAGTAATGTCATATCTCTGAGTGAGCTTCCCTGTGAGACTCTTGGCTTTCTCCTCCTGATAAAGAAATGATTGCTGTATCCTGCACTCAAGACAAACAGCCAGAGAAAGTGGAAAGGAAATTCTCCCTGTACATTTCCTTTTTTTCTTTTTTAATCAAGCAAAAAGATCTTTTCCAGAATCCCCACAAAACTCCCGCTGAGTTTCCTCGGTTACAAGCCCACTGTAAACCAGTCCACCAGCAGAGGTAGAAGGGGATTAACTTTTTGCTTAGATCAGTCATTGTTCATCACCTGGTTCATCCCCTAGGGTGAGAGGCTTATCATCAGTGATTATATTGCACTCCGTATCTGGAGAAAATCAGCATTTTCATGAAGGAATAAAAGGGAAATAGTTGTTTGGGTAGGTAACCTAGTAGAAGAAGATTTTTTATTGCCTAAAAATAGTTGAAATAGCAGACTTTTAGAAGAATAAGTCACTTGGATATGGAAGAAGCACTGTAAAACAAACAGGTGAAACGGTCAAAAAAATTTAAAGGCAGATTGGTATACATAATGTAAAGAACAGTTGGAGCATAAGTTGTAAGACCTAAGTGCTTCTATCTTCTTACCTTTATGCTACATGAACAAATCCATTTCACTTATTAGGACTCACTTTTCTTTTGTAAAATGTGTGGGATTACATTAATGGCCTTCATGTTTTTTTCACACCCCAAATTTGGGATGCTCTAAAAATTCCAAGTGACCTTGAATGACCTCCTGCTTTTGCCCAGAAGGTTTCATTTGTATTTTCAGGTTTATGTGGCCAAAATAATAATAATAAATGACTTTCCCTACGATTTACCAGAACTTAATGCCATGCCATGTTGTGGAGCCCAAATAATTAAATTTGAAATATTAATAACATATTTCAGAGGAAAGGTATGACTTTATAAGAAAATTTTCTACAAGCAGAAATTGTTTTTCTTAATCCACAGTGATAGAAATTGGTGTTAATTATAGCCTTTATTTCAGAGACAGTGATGTACCTAAACATTTTTATGATACCTGCCTTTAACTCACACAGCAATCTTGTAAAGTTGGTAGGTTAACATTTCCATCCCACCAATAGGTGACAGAACTAAAACTTAGAAAGTATGTAGCAGAACAGACATTTGAACCTATGTAGATTTGACAGAAGCCGGGAAATAAAAAAGTAAATTGGAGAGAAATATTTTTTCTTTTGCCAAATAGTGCCATAAAGCAATAATTGTTAAAAAATGGATTTTTCCCCCTAAAAGTTATGTCCACATTCTGTGTGGACTCCTACCTTTTAAACTGTAATGCAAATGTGATCCTGATTTTCATAGTCAAGTGCTATTAAAATTTTAGCATTGCAAATGAGTGAATAAACAAGCCTCCCTTAGTGCCATGTTCTTTGGCTGGTTAAAAATGTCATTCGAAGTAGTGTCAGACTGGGGGTAATTATAATCTAGCCAACACCGTTTTTAGTGTTTAAAACAGGAAGTCTTAGATTATGACTTCTGTGACTGTGACCCTTTTTAAACTCAAAAGAATTGATTAAGAGCTAGTCAGTAGATCTTGCCTGTATCATATAAACTTGATAATTTTGAAAATGCTACCTTGTATATTTTACATATTGGTTTCTGAATTTAGATGTACTTTTTTATTCAGAATATTTTGGTATTGATTTTGCCAAAGTAGTCTTCAAAATTATTAACATCTTCTAAGCTTTCAAAAATACTTTCTGGGATCATTGAAATGATGTTGCTTTTACTTTGTCAGATAAAGTGTTTGGCAGATACATACATGTACGTGTATGTACATCACACAAGGAGATCATTTGTTTTCATTATTATTGTAATAAGATAGTTGGCAGTTTACACAAAGTAGTAAACCATAAGTTTACACAGGTTGCCTGAATTCCACCCACCCTCATTCTTCACAGTGTTCTCTAGTCTTTTCTAGAAATTAGCAAGAAGTGCTCTAATCTTTAATAAATCTTTATTGTGACCACAAGTCGCTTCTGCTGGCTGTCAGTACACCAAGCTGTTGATGTTTCTGGAGAGGTTCTTAAAAACCTCACTCAGTTACTTGAGGTTATATGAACTCTCTGTCCCAAAACTGTATGTGTGTACATGGTCTTCTGTAGTTACAGTAATTAGTATTGTGGCCCGCAAACCTCCAGCCCCATCTCAAGTGTACCCACCCAGTTCCCAGCTGGCTTCCACGGAGCATGGAGTGAAACCGGGGAGGTAGTGAAGAGAGAAGAACCAGGTCGGCTTCCACCCTGGAGAGGGTTGCCCTGTAGTTTCTCCATCCCCAGAAACTGCACCTCTCCTCTGTTCTTGCCAGTGCTTCTAGATTTCAGCCTCAGATTTTTAAATTTTCTTCACCAATGTTCTTGTTCCCTCCAACATCCATAAATGAGCGTATGTTCCATGTCATTGTGACTAAATGGCTGTTATGCTGGTCCTGAAACAAAGGAGGTTTTGTCTAATGAAACCAGCTGTTTTTTCAGCTAGAAACTGGTGGTGATTTATCTTTGTATTCCATTCATTGTTTTTTATTTGGCATATATGTTTCTTCATTTTCCTTTTTTTCATCCTGTATATTTGGGG
Organism: Aethalodelphis obliquidens; assembly: GCF_003676395.1. Classification (NCBI taxonomy): domain Eukaryota; kingdom Metazoa; phylum Chordata; class Mammalia; order Artiodactyla; family Delphinidae; genus Aethalodelphis; species Aethalodelphis obliquidens. The sequence continues at coordinate 10,276,948 of NW_020838000.1, forward strand.
AATCAGTCCATACCAGTCTAGAGAGAGCTTCCTTATTCTTTATAATCACATAGTTCTACGCTTAGGTGTTTATAACAATTTATTTAACCAGTCCCCCTTTTGGAGGGCATTTGGATTATTATTAGTCTTTATTGCTAATTGGTAATAAATGAGATAAATTCACCAAGTAAACAGACATTCTGGTGGGCAAGCAAAACTTTAATTAATTTATTTTTTAAGTAAAAGGTTTATTTAGAGGGATACATACTCCATAAACAGAGTGTAGGCTGACTCAGAAGGCGAATGCATGGAAGCAAAACTTAGAATGTTGGGATTTATTATGGATTATTTAAATATGTTATCAACTTCCCAAATAGACTAAATGTCCTCTAAGTTCTTTATTTGAAGCAATTTTAGTGGACATGTTTGTATAAATTGGTGGTGGGTAAATAATGATAGTTATATAGCATAGTAAAAATGTCATAGATTGTGTCCTAAATTTCAGCCTGAGCTGAAATTACTGATTGGCCTGGTAAGTCTCATCTAGCACCTCTGCCTATTTTTATTTAAGTTTTATTGAGGTATAATTGACATGCAATAAATTGCATATATTTAAAGTGTATAATTTCATAAGTTTTGACATGGGTGGGTATGTGCCTGTGAAACCATCACCACAATCAAGATAGTTAACATTCCCATCATTCCCAAAGGATTCCATTTGCCCCTGACCTCTGATCTGCTTTGTGTCACTATAGATTAATTTGAATTTTCCAGAGCTTTATACGATATGTCCTCCTTTTATCTAGCTCTTTTCTCTCAGAATAATTATTTTGAGATTCATCCATGTTGAGGCATGTGTTAACAGTTCATTACTTTCTGTTGCTGAATAGTATTCAGTTGTCTCAGTATACACAATTTGTTTATCCACTCACCTGTTGATAGAGTTTGAGTTGTTTTTCTTTTTCATCTATTACAAATAAAGCTACTGTGAAGGCATGTCTACAGGTCTTTGTATGAACATATGCTTTCCTTTCTCTTGGGTAAATATATGTTGGTGGAACGGTCAAACCATATGGTAGGTGTATGTTTAACTTTTTAAGAAACTGCCAGCTGTTTCCGAGCTGGTTATACCATTATACATTCCCACCAACGGGATATGAGAACTACAGTTTTTTCCACATCTTGCCAATATTTGGTATGATGAGTCTTTTCTAATCTTAAACATTCTAATAGATGAGTATCTCACTGTGGCTTTAATTTGCATTTCTGAGATAACTGATGATGTTGAGCATCTTTTCATCATCTTTTCATTTCTTCATTTTCATTTCTTCTTGGCAATCTTTGTATCCTTGGTGGTCTTTTTAAATGTTTTTGCTTGTTTTTTCCCTTATTGGATAGTTTTCTTACTTTTGAGTTTTATATGTTCTGGACACAAGTCCTCAATCTGTGGCTTTATTTTCACTCTCTTCTGAGTGTTTTTGGAGAGCAGAAGTTTAAAAATTTGATGATGTCCAATTTATCAATTTTATTCTTTTATGGATTTTTGTTTTGGTGATGTGTCTAAAAAAGTCTCTCTTGGTGTCACATAGATTTTCTCATATCTTCTAGAAGTTTATAGTTTTAAATTTTACATTTAGATCTACAGCCTATTTCAAGTTAATAATTGCATGTGGTACAAGGTGTATGTCAAAGTTCACTTTTTTACATATGGATATATCCAGTTGTTAAAATATTTGTTGCAAAGGGGGGTTCCCTGGTGGCCTAGTGGTTAGGATTCTGAGCTTTCACTGCCATGGCCTGGATTCAGTCCCTTGTCGAGGAACTGAGAATTCCACAAGCCACAAGGCGTGGTCAGAAAACAATTTTTTTGTTGAAAAGACTATACTTTCTTTACTGAATTGCCTTTGCATTTTTATCAAAAGTCAATTGTCGATATATGTGTAGCTCTATTTATGGACTCTGTTATGTTCCATTGATGTATTTGTGTAGCTCAACACCAATACCACACCATTATGATACTATAGTTTTATAATAAGTCTTGAAACCAACTTTTTTCTTGTTCAAAATTGTTTTGCCTTGTGCTTCCCTGGTGGCGCAGTGGTTGAGAGTCCGCCTGCCAATGCAGGGGACACGGGTTCGTGCCCTGGTCTGGGAGGATCCCACATGCCGCGGAGCGGCTGGGCACGTGGGCCATGGCCACTGGGCCTGCGCGTCCGGAGCCTGTGCTCCGCGGCGGGAGAGGCCACAGCAGTGAGAGGCCCGCGTACAGCAAAAAAAAAAAAAAAAAAAAATTGTTTTGCCTATTCTAGGTCCTTTGCATTTCTGTGTGAATTTTTAGAATCAGTTTGTCAGTCTTTTGGGGAAAAAGGAAATTGGAATTGTGTTGATCTATAGATGAAATTGGCAAAAATCAACATTTTAACAATATTGGTTCTCCTTACCTATGAACAAGTTATATTTCTCCATTTATTTAGGTCATTTTTAATTTCCCTCAGCAAATTTTGTAATTGCACATTTACATCTTTTGCAGATTTATCCATATTTTATAAATTTCGTTCCTACTATAAATGTTATTTAATTTCAAAATAGGCTAATTATTCTCCACTCCTGAGATAATTTTTCCTGAGTACTTTATCCAAGGTTCTGGGAGTGATGAGTTTTTCTGGTTTGACTGGTAGGAACAGGACACTGTTTCCTGTGTGCGAAGCAGGCACTGTTCCGTCTAATGCGTGCGTTCTCATTGATGATGATATCACCTCCAACTTGGCAAAAATTGTGTTTTTTGTTGGGATGCATGTGTGTGTGCGTATGTATGAAAAATCTTACATAGTACCATGATTTGTGGCCCTCTAAAGGGCCGAAGTGTATAAATTAGGTATACAGTGGTATTAAAATTTCATGGGGGCAATTAGGGAGAAAAAAATCTAAAAAGGCTCTTGGGTCAGGGTGATAAGGAAAAAAAGGTTGAGAAACACTGCTTTAATTATTTTGGATGCTTCTTTTCATGAGTCTCCAGTGGTATTCTTACACACGTCATGTGCTGCTCAGTACTCAGTGGAGTACACGAAGGGATATTCTGCAGGTCTCTGAGATTCTCTCCTTGTACCATCCTCTCCTCTCTGTTACTCTGTCCTGAGAATTCTAATCCTGGTTTTCTCCCCAGACTGTCAGCTCTGTCTCTTCAACTCAGGGAAATATGCCTATTAAAAATATACATAGCTCTGGAAAAGCCATTGAGAAGCATTTTATTGATTGAAACAGCTGACTGACATTCCACTGAATGTTTTCACACTTACACCTTACATATTTTGTGAAATGGCAATTTTTTATTGTAGTCCAGCAGTATTTTTTAAAAAGAAATTCTGTACATTAGTTTTCAAAACACTGGTGTTGCATTTGATAATTAAAATTGCCCAATCAGGGACTTCCCTGGCAGTCTAGTGGTTAAGAATCTGCGCTTGCACTGAAGGGGGCATGGGTTCGATCCATGGTCAGGGAACTAAGATCCAACATGCTGCAAGGTGTGGCCAAAAAAATAAAAAAGAAACCAAAAACAAAATTGCCCAATCATAGATGGCATCACCTCTGCTCCCTCTTACTCTTATAAGACCTGGTATTGATATGTAATTTTGGTGTTTTATTTTTTTATGAAAAGCAAGTAAGTCTTAGCCTAGGAGTATCTGATTACTGCTAAATTTGTAGAAGAGAGTAAATTCAGTATTTAGAATAGGATGCTCTGTGGACTTGTCTTTTTAATATTACTACTGATAGAGCAATATCTAGATTACAACATGAATTAATACTAGATTCAAAACTTCTTAAATAGAATTTGCGCCAGGGCAAGAATCATGCCTTCCACTGTGTAAGACAGATAGCACTGGAAACGGATTTTGGAGGTCTAGTAGTTACATCATCTGTTATAGATGAGGCAAAAATAAGACCCCTGGAGTTTATTTGGTCACTTCCATTTAGCAGAAATAGCTTAAGAGCCTGGATTTGTTAATGTCCAATTCAGTTTTCTGCCCATGTTGTCTCCCCTGGCTTGACACCCCTCATTTCTGCCCAGTGGGTTACTATTACAGCAAAGTTCTTAGCTTTTCTCTTGTAGCTGTAAGTATATAAGCCCTTAGTAAATACTTGATAGTCTAATTTGATATAATTTGGTATGTTGGTTCATTCCCTTGATGAATATGTGCCATTTACCATGCTGGGTATTGGGGAGACCAGTCATATATACTTTTTTCCCCTGTTGTTCATGCTCTTTTCCGACTCAGGATATCAGTTGTGCCCACATTGTCTCCAACTCCCTTTACCTTGTCTCAATTTCTGTTCATTCTGCAGATTGCAGTTTATGTCAGGCAGAACTCTACGATGGCCTACAAAGTTCTCATTCCCTGGTGTACATCTCCTGTATATCTCCTGTACTGTAAATATGATAGGATGGCACTTCTGTGATGAGTTTATGACATCTGGCACAGTTGGCTTTAGGAAAGTGAGATTAGCTGGATGGACCAGACCTAATGACATGAACTCTTTAAATCTGGATCTAGAGTCAGAAACAAAGGGAGTAAGGAATGTGATATGAGGCAGATTCTCTGCTGCTGACTTTGAAGATGGAGGGGGCCACATGCCAAAGACTGTGGGACTGTGGGAGCAGAGGGATCCTTCTGGCTGACAGTCAGGAAGGAAAATTGGAACTTCAGTCTCTCAACTACAAGGAACCAAATATTGCCTGAATGAGCATAGAAGTGACCTTTTCCCTTAGTCAGGCCTCCTTTTGAGAACACAGCCCGTTGACACCTTGGTTTCCACTTTAAGAGCTACCCTGAGCAGAGAACCCAGCCAGTACCATACTTGGACTTCTGCCCTACAGACTGGTGAACTAATAAATGAGTGTTGCTTTAAGCTGCTGTACTTATGGTAATTTGTTATGCAGCAATAGAAAACTAATACAAGACTTAAGTATCTCTTTTTCTGGAACACCTTTCCTGGTCCCCCAGGTAGTATTATGTTAGCCTAATAGATGGCTGTAGCACTCTGAACTTCTCCTTTGTAACACTCAATTTATTTGTGTCATGTTCAGTAACTCTCTGGAGATACAGACCTTGTTTGTGTTCTGTATTTATACCCAGTATAGTCATCCCTCAGCATCCATGGAGGATTGATTCCAGGACACCCTCCCCCATCTCCGCCAGACAACCAAAATCTGTGGATGCTCAACAAGACCCTTGTATAAAACGGTGTAGTATTTGCCATTTGTATAACGTACGCACATCCTCCCATCTTCATGTATACTTTAAATCATCTCTAGATGACTTACAATATCTAATACAATGTAAATAGTATGCAAATAGCTGTAAATACAATGTAAATGCTATATAAATAGTTGCTGGCCTGGGACAAATTCAAGTTTTGATTTTTGGAACTTTCTGGAATTTTTTTTTCCAAGTAGTTTTGATCCATGGATACAGAAGGCCGACTGTAAGTAGTAGCCATTTAAAAAGTGTTAGAAATGAGTAAATAAAAATAAGGCATAGTCTCTGACTTTAGCAAGTTTATAATCCAGAGTGTTTGGCTGTATTGTTTGTAGGTGTTTTCTTGTTTGTGTCAGGGGTGTGTGGGTTTTGGGTTTGGTGGGTGGGGGCAGTCTACTGTCAGTTGCCCAAGTGCAATTAAGCTAAACAGACTTCTTTCCACAGTCTTTTTGCCTTGCATTCCCATCAGTACTTGTTTAGACAATTCAAATCACTTTGACATAGGAAGGGTGAATTCTTTAAAAAAGCAAAACCAAAAAAACATATGTGCTTGAAATGCAGGCAGGCAAAGGCTTTCGTGAAAAATAAATCTATCATTTGCACCATTCTGCTGATGGTCTATGAGAGCATTGACTTTAAAGAGACAGCTGGAGGTAGACCTGTTCCACCCTATTCTCTGCCGAGGGGACTAAATCCCATCTTCCCTCAATGCTCAGGAACAGAAGTTGGTTCTTAGGGAAGGTATTTAATAAAGTTTTTAGCATTTGCATTTCCCTGACAACCTCGAAAGCAGCTTTACTGTTGTATTACAAGTCTAAATCATACTCAGTAAATAGAAGTAAAGTTTGCAGGATTGCTGAGCATGACACAAAAGCAACACAGGAAATAATAGAAACGTTGCAGGTGAAGAGGGGATTCAGAGATGTCATTCAGTGTTAAGAACTGCCTAATAAAGCCAAATGTATAGTTTTTTGATAACATGGGGTTCAGTTTTCATTCAGATCATGTTGCCAAAACAGTGACACATATAAACAAGTCTAAATAGCTAATACATTGGTAATTTTATGTAAACCAAAGTACCTGTAATAGCCAGAGTCAGATTTGGGAAAGGAAACTTCTTGTCCCATCCTATCCCAAATCATGTATTGACAAATAAAATATAAAATATTTTAGATGATGATTTTAGATTATCTACTGTGAAAGTGAGTGATTTGAGTCGATTAATTACTAAATATACATTTTTCATAAAACAACAATGATAAAACCTTGAGATATTTTTTTGTATCTTAGCATAATTACTTGTTGAGGAAAATGTAAATTACATAAATATTTTAAACTAATAATGTATCATTTTTTTCCCTCAGTAGTTTTTCTAGAGAATCAATGATTTGAATATGACTTACCCAAGTGATTTGAAGCATGTTTTCTTGTACAAGTGCAAAAAATAATAATTTATTCATTTTAGAATATATTTGTCTTCGTATGAGAAAACAGTTACAAAATGCTATATGTCAAGTTTTTATCATTAGTTTGGAAGATAGATATGTACAGTGAGGGTTTTGGTGTTTTGTTTACATAGAAACTAGATTATTTTGTTTGAGTGTTTTCAGATTGCATTGCACAAACGCAATTTCTGGTAATAAAATTTCTATTTTTATTCTTAATTCCCTTGTAGATCCAAATGGTAGTTGGGGGAAGGGCACGGGTGTAAGGGTGAGTAGTTTTCTTTTCCAATATTGAGGAGACTTTCATTTTCATTTTGAACATTAGTTCAGGAGAATGAATCTTGACAAACCAACAAAGGAAGCTACTTTTCTTAAGCTGAAATATTGTTTCAGAGCCTGTCTTTTCTGCCAATTTTTTTTTTTAAGGATTTCCTTTTTTAAAAAAAGTGGTATGTATGTATGTATGTGTGTATGTATGCATTTATTTATTTTTGGCTGCGTTGGGTCTTCGTTGCCGTGCTCAGGCTTTCTCTAGTTGCAGCGAGTGGGGGCTACTCTTCATTGCGGTGTGGTGGGCTTCTCATTGCAGTGGCTTCTCTTGTTGCAGAGCACAGGCTCTAGGCGCGCAGGCTTCAGTAGTTGCAGCATGTGGGCTCGGTAGTTGTGGCACGCAGGCTTCAGTAGTTGTGGTGCATGGGCTTAGTTGCCTCGCAGCATGTGGGATCTTCCTGGATCAGGAATTGAATCCGTGTCCCCTGCATTGGCAGGTGGATTCTTAACCACTGCGCCACCAGGGAAGTCCATCCTCCAATTTTTTGATGCACGTTTCCTCTTAGTTCAAATGTGTTTTAATAGATATTTTGAAAGAATGTTGAAGCACTCATGTCTGATCTTTTTCTCCTTTCTTGTAACCTTTTAAAAATTATGAAATATAACTCATTTAAAATATGTAGAACAAATATAGAATGTGATGAATTATTTAAATGTAACCACTACCCAGATCAAGAAACAGAACACTCTAGCATCTCACAAGCGCCCTTTGTGCTCACTTTGTGATTAGAACTGTTTCCTCCCACCCCACAATGTAACCAGTAATCTGACTGTTTTTTTTGCGGTATGCGGGCCTCTCACTGTTGTGGCCTCTCCCATTGCGGAGCACAGGCTCCAGATGTGCAGGCTCAGCAGCCATAGCTCACGGGCCTAGCCACTCCGCGGCATGTGGAATCTTCCTGGACCGGGGCACGAACCCGTGTCCCCCGCAACGGCAGGTGGACTCTCAACCACTGTGCCACCAGGGAAGCCCTGACTTTTATTATAGTCTCTTTCTTAGTTTTCTTTTATAATTTTGCCACCTAATTATTCCTCCCTAAAGCAGTATAATTTTGCATGTTTAATTAAATGAGTCATACAACATATATTCCTTTGGGTCTGGGTTCTTGTGCACAAACTATCTCATTTTAAAAATTTACCTGTGTTATGTATTGCTAAAGATCAGTCATAGTATTCCACTGCATATACCACAGTTTATCCATATTCTGTTGATGGACAGTTGGGTTGTTTCCAGGTTTTGCCTGTTGTAAACAATGCAACTATTCATAAGCATGTCTTCTGTTGCACATTACCGTGCATTTCTATAAGACATATACCTAGGCATAGAATTTCTGGCATATAAGGCTATGTGTATATTCAACTTAGAGAATGCTATATTCTTAAACAATATACACTCCCATTAGCACTATATGAGAATTTTTGGTGGCCCACATCCTTGGACCATATTCTTGCTTTTTGTCTTATTTATTTAGCCATTCTGTGGTATGTGGTAGTATCTCATTATTTGTAAAGTTTGAGGGTTTTTTTTTTTTGATGACAGTGTCACGTGCCTTTTTATATGTTTATTAGACATTCATATAACCTCTTTTATGAAGTGCCTGTTAAATCTCTTGCCCATTTTTCTTTTGATTTCTCTCTTTCCTTATTAATTTGCAGTAGTCCTTTATATATTCTGGATATGAACCCTTTGTGAGTTTTGCAGATATCTTCTCCCATTCCAATTTGCCTTTTCATTCTTTACTGTGTCATTGAACATGGGGTCTTAATTTTAATGTAGTCAGGTATTTCAGTATTTTCCTTTATTGTTAATGCTTTTGAGTTTTTGCTACCTTAAGAAGTCCTTCCTTAACCTGAGTCATAAAGGTAATGTATTTGTTTCTCAGAGCTTTATCGTTATGCTCTTTAAATTTAGCTTTATGATATACTTGCAGTTAAATTAGGCATATAATGTGAGATAGTGGGGAGCTTTTCCCCCCTTTCCAAGTGGGTACTGAATTGTCCCAGCACAATTTAATTGCCCATATTTTGTTGGACTGTTTTCTAACTGTTGAATTTTGAAAGTCCTTTGTATATTATGAATGCAAGTTCTCTGTCAGATATGTGATTTACAAATATTTTCTCCCAGTGTATGTCTTTTCTTTTTATCTTCTTAACTGTATCTTCCTGAGAGCAAAAGTTTTTCATTTTGATGAAGTTGAATGTATCAGTTTCATGGATTTAATGTATCAGTTTCATGGATTGTGCTTTTGGTTTCACATCCAAGAGCTCTTTGCTTAACCTACTTGTTTTCTCCTATCTTTTCTTCTAGAAGTTTTAAAATTTTAGATGTGGCAGTTAGGTCTATGATTCTTTTTGAGTTAATATTTGTGTTAGGTGTTAAGTATAGATTGATGTTAATTTTTTGACATGTGGATATCCAGGACCATTTGTTGAAAAGATTATATATCCATTCAGTTGCTTTTTTACTTTTGCCCAAAATCAGTTGATCATATTTGTGTGGGTTGATATCTGGACTCTTTATTCTGGTTATCTCTTTCCCTTTTAATACCACACTGCCGTGATTACTGCAGCTTTATAGTAATTCTTGAAATCACATAGTGTAAGACCCCCAACCATGTTCTTTTCTATCAAAATTGCTTTGACTATTTTAATATCTTTGCCTTTCCACATAAATTTTAGGTTGTTATATCTACTATGAGTCCTGCTGGGATTTTGATTAGGATTGTATTGAATCTATGTAGATCAAATTGACATCTTAACAATAATGAGTCTTCCAATCCATGACCATGGTATTTTTCTCTATTTAGGTTTTCTTTATTTCTTTCATGAATGTTTTGTAGTTTTCAGCATATAAATCTTGCAGATTTTTGTCAGATTCATACCTAAGCATTTCTCTTTTTTCTTTCTTTCATTCTTTCATATTGTAAATGTACAGTTTTTAAAATTTTGATTTCCAGTTGTTAATTGCTAGTATATAGAAATACAGTTGCTTTTTGTATGTTTACCTTGCATTCTGTAATTTTTCTAAACTCATTCTAGGATTTTTTTTAATAGATTCCTTGGGATTTTCTCTATATACAGTACCTCATCTATGAACAGAGACAGTTTCATTTCTTCTTTCCCAATCTATATGCGTTTTATGTTACCAACTAGAACTTCAAGTATGAGAGTGAATAGAAGTGATGAAAATAGGCAAACTTGCCTTTTTCCTTATCTTAGAAGGAAAGCATTCAGTCTTTTGCCATTAAATAGGATATTAGCTGTAATTTTTGTAAATTACCTTTATCAAGTTAAGGAAGTTCCTTTTTATTCCTAGTCTGCTGAGAGTTTTTTTAAAATCATGAAAAGGTGTTGTTTTTTAAATGTGATGATCATGATTTTTAAAAAAATATTACTTCTACAGTTTTCGGTTTTTTAAATTTTATTTATTCTTTGGCTGCATTAGGTCTTCGTTGTGCGCGGACTTTGTCTGGTTGCAGCGAGTGGGGGCTACTCTTCGTTGTGGTGCGCGGGCTTCTCATTGCAGTGGCTTCTCTTGTGGAGCATGGGCTCTAGGGCGCGTGGGCTCAGTAGTTGTGGCTCGCGGGCTCTAGGGCACAGGCTCACTAGTTATGGCGTACAGGCTTTGTTGCTCTGCGGCATGTGGGATTTTCCCGGACCAGCGCTCGAACCCCTGTCATCTGCTTTGGCAGGCAGATTCTTAACCACTGTGCCACCAGGGAAGTCCAGGAACATTTACTATTTAAATTGCCCTCTGAATACTGCTTTAACTTCATATCACAGATTTTGATATATTTTCATTTTCATTCAGTTCAAAATGTTTTCTAATGTCCTTTGAGATTTCCTCTTTCCTGGGTTATTTAGAATTAGTTTTCTTCTTTTATTCTACTTTACTATTAAAGTATATACTTTGATTTTCAAATACTTGGGGATTTTCCAAGTGTCTGTCTCTTATTGGTTTCTGGTTTAATTCTGTTATGGCCAGAGTACATCCTTTGTGTAATTTCAGTTTATTTTAATGTATTAAGGTATGTTTTTTGGCCCAGAACATGGTCTACCTTGATGAATGTTTCAAGTGCAGTTAAAAATAATGTTTATTCTTTTGTTCTTAGGTAGCGTGTTCTGTAAATATAAGTTAGGTTCAGATGATTACTAGTGTTTTTTAGCTCATCTGTATCTTTGCTAATTTTTCTGTTTACTTGTTTTCTTTGGTACTGGGTGAGGCATGCTGAAGTTTCTTGTAATTGTGGATTATCTGTCTCTCCCTTCCTTTTTATCAGTTTTGCTTCCATGACTTTGAAGCTGTTATTAGGTACATATACACTAGTATTGTCATACTAATGAGGTTTTGTCTGCTTCTTATTTATTTTGGGGGTTTTGTTGGGGTTTTGTTGTTATTTATTTATTTTTGATGAATTGACCCTTTAACATTATGTAATGTGCCTCTTCATCCCTGGTAACTTTCCTTGTTCTGATTTTTCATCTGATATTACTAATAGAGATACTTTAGCTGTCTTTTCATTACTGTTTGCATGATATATCTTTTAACAACTTATAAACTTTCAGCATAAATATATCATTATATTTTAAATGGTTTTTTGTAGGTAGTATTGTTTTTATATCCAAAATGACAATCTGTGTTTTTTAATTATTGTGTTCAGATCATTACATCTAATGTGTTTATTGATGTGGCTGGATTTAAGTCTGCTGTTCTGTTATTTTTGTCCCTTTTAACTTTGGCTCCTCTATTCCCTCTTTCCTTCCTTCTTTTGGATTATTTGGATATACTGTTTTTGCGAACTTAATGACATTTTGACCATATCTTTATTATTTTCTTAGTAGTTGCTCTAGGGATTATAATATAAATACGTATCTTTTCACAGTCTACATAGAGTTAAAGTTTTACCACTTAAAGTTTAAAAAAAAACAAAAGCCCTTACTTTCCCCTCTTTGTGTTAGACTTGCCGTGTAATATATGTAATACACTGAATTCCTTCCCAGATAACATTAAAGTTTTTTGCTTTCAGTAAATTGTGCATCCTTCATATTTGAAGATCTGTTTCCCTCTGGTAGCATTTCCTTTCAGCCTGAAAAAACTTCCTTTAGCATTTCTTGTAGACCAAGTCAGCTGGGAATTAATTTCCTTTAGCTCTCTTTTATCTGAGAAATGTTTTTATTCTGGCTTCATTACTAAAGGATGCTTTCATGTCATACAGAATTCTTGTTTGACAGGTTTTTATGTTTTTATTTTTCTTTAGTTTTCTGGCCTCCCTGGTTTCTGATGAGAAATCCACAGTCATTTGAGTATTTCTTTTATGTGTAACTTGCCTTTAAAGCAGGCTGAGGAAAACAATTTTTGTCTTTCTGTTTGGGTTTTAACAGTTTGATTATGGTGTGTCTCAGTATGGTTTTCTTTGCATTTATCATATTTGTAGTTCACTTAACTTATTCAATGTATAAATTTATGTCTTTTACCAAAAATTGGGAAATTTCCAACCATATTTCTTCAGATTTCTTTTTTTCCTGTGTCAGTTTCTTTCTCCTCTCTTTCTGGGACTCAGTGACACAAATGTTAACCTTTGATATTGTCTCAGATTGGTATTGTATTCAATACAGATATTTATACTGAAAATCTTCCTGGATACAAGGATAATTTCTTTAAAGGTATTAACAAGTCTTGGTTATATAACTAAGGGGGAAAGTCCTCCTTTTGATTCAGCTGGTAAATGAAAATATAAATTATATAAATCACTTAAAGAATAACATATAAAATCACTTAAAAGTAAAATACTGCCACATAGACTTGACTTTAAAACATTTCATAGTTTAAAATTTTATTTCATAATTTATAATTTAAAATGGATCATTTTGGTTCCCACCCCCAAAAGAGGTTTCTGTGTGTGGTATATTTACAGAACCATGTTGATTCTTACTCACCACAAATAGCCATGTTTATATTTATCCACTGTGTTCAAGCATAGAACTTTTGAGATAAGATCAGATCTTTCTAGTGTATCTAGTGATTTAACTGGTATATTTCAAGTTCAGGATGAAGTTTTCCCCCCCTCTGATTGTAGCTGTGTAATCTGATTCTTGATTTTTTAGCTCTACTCTAAATTAATGTTCAAGGTTATAATACCTGTAATTTGCTAGTGCTGAATATTCCGATTATTAATTGAGAATATGTGTTTAATTGAACAGTTAAATATCATGGCCGTAGTAGTATATACGCATATATTTGGGATTAGATTTCTTTTTCTCAGGCGGCTGTTATTATATAAAATGTTATCTTGTGCTGAAGGTTAATATTTATAGTTGAGTGAGGGCATGTTTGAGTAGCCTTGTTTAAAGTATTTGTTTATAAATGGAGACTGTTCTCCTCTGTGACTCCAAGGTACTATTAGTTAGTCCCCAAAATAAGCTTCATCAAGAAGTATGACTAGTTATTTGTTAAGTGTATCTTCCTTGTTTACTAGTCATAAACTGAAACTGTTAATAATTGGTTTAAATGTAACTTTCAGTTACATGTATTGTCTAGTAGGCAGTGTGATATTTTTTGTTTAAATTATTTATCTTACGAGTCTCCTGTTTTATTTGATTCTTTTCTAAGAAATGAAAATCTCTCTTCTTCCTAGACTTTGTACTATAAGTTTCATTTAATAATTGTAATTGTCACAAATTGAGGGCTGTAAAAAAGAACATTAAGGTTGTCATACTGTGGAAAATTTTTCTGAAGTGGGACCATACTTCTACAGTTATAGGACAGTGATGAGTCCTTTGTTACTGCTATGATTTTTTAAAATAGATTATTTTCTAAAATCCAACACATGTGCAGATATTTACAGATAAACACATGAACGTAAAGCACGACAGCTACCGCATTGTTGCTGTTAACTATTAAACTGTAAGGAGGTGAAGAGGTCCAAAGTGTAATAGTAAGAGGAACCTTGGCCTCTAAGCAGACAGACTAGACTCTAGCCTGTGTGTCCTTCCCTGGTTCAGCCTCTTTGAGCCCTACTTTTCTCACTTGTAAAACGAAGCGATTGAATTAGATGATCTCTGAGGCTATTTCTGTTCCCAGTACGTTACTTTGACAAGTCTGTAAACTATTCTGTTTGCTTTGTGAATTATATCCCTTAAGCCCAGGTCATTTCACAGCGGTTTTGGGGGGTAAGAGGGATGCTTCATCACATTTTAGCTTAGACTCCAGTTAATGATTCCTTTTTCTTTTGTTACATTTTTCTTTTCAGTCGGTAGTAACAAAATTGATTTGAGTTTCTACTCTAATAGGTGTCTTGCTTGTTCTGATATTTCCCTCATACCATGTTGTCTAGAACACTCAAGTATCTGGGAAGAAAAATAATATCAAAGGCCATATAAAATCACAAAGTGACAGAAACTTTGGCTACTGATTTAATGTTCATTCATTTTCCACCTTCTAATGGGCAGAGCTCTGATTTTGTTCAGGCATCTTATCCCCCACCTCATTCACTGGAAGGCGACCACTGAGAAACACTTGTGAGGTTCACAGACCAGAGGCACAGGCTCACTAAAAGACAGACTTACTCATAGGACTGTAGAACACTGGCCTTGCCCTTACACCTCACCAACACGTTACAAAAGGCGTAGTTATCCAGTACATCATGTCTGGTCATGAAGAAAAAATTATAAGACTTACAAAAAGGCAAAAACCACAATTTGAAGAGACATGAAAATTCTAAGAAACAACCAAAAGAAATGCTAGAAATCAAAAAACACTGTAACAGAAAAATGAAGAATGCCTTAGCTGAGGAAAGAATCTCTGAGCTAGAGGATGTCTCAGTAGAATCCTCAATACCTTAGAAGCAAAGAGAATGAAGACTGGAAAAACAGAAGAGAACATCCAAAGACTGTGGGGCAACTACAGAAGGTGTAACATACTTATAATGGGAATGTCAAAAGGAGAAGACAGAGAAAGGAACAGAAGAAGTATTTGAAACGATAATGACTGATTATTTCCCCAACTTAATGTCAAGATACCAAACCATAGATCTAGGAAGCTCAGAGAATGCCAGGCATGATAAATGTGAAAAACAAACAAATAAACAAACTGTACCTAGGCATATCATTTTGCAAACTGCAGAAGATCAAAGGTAAATAAGTCCTGAAAGAAGCCAGAGTGGGGGAAAACACCTTATAGAGAAGCAAAGTTAAGAATTACATCCAACTTCTCAGACACCATGCAAGAAGAAGAGAATGGAGTGGAATATTTAAAGTGTTGGGAGAAAGAAAAAAAACACCAACCTAGAATTCTGCACCTTTATCCTTAGAAGATAAAGGAGAATAAAGACTTTATCAAACAGAAAAGTTTGTTACCAGTAGACCTGCCTTGCAAGAAATGTTAAAAGAAATTCTTTATACAGAGGAGAATAAGTCAGGAACTCGGATCTACATAAAGAAAGGAAGAACATTCCTACATAAAGAAGGAATAAGTCGAAGTAAAATAAAAACATTTTTCTTATTCTTCATTGGTCTTACATATAAGTTCGTTCAAAACAATACTAAATATTCAATTATGTGTGCTTATATATATGTATATATGTCACATATTATGCTTAATTATAAGTGAAATGAATGACAGTGATGATAAGGAACAGGATGGAAGAATAAGCGTTATTTTGTTATTATAAGAACTGACAGTACCCATGAAGTGGTATTTGAAAGTAGATGGATTGGCTATAAACGTATACTGTAAACTCTAGGGCGACCATTAAAAAAATTTTTTTTTAAGTAGAACTGATAGGCTAAATAAGAATGGAGAGAAAATGGATTCATATTAAATTCATGCTCAAGTAAAGCCACAAACGGCAGGAAAAGAGTGGAAGATAAAAATAGGAATAAAGAGTGAGGGAAACAGGACTTCTCTGGTGGTGCAGTGGTTAAGAACTCGCCTGCCAATGCAGGGGACACAGGTTTGATCCCTGGTCTGGGAAGATCCCACATGCCGCGGAGCAACTAAGCCCGTGCGCCACAACTATTGAGCCCGCATGCTGCGACTACTGAAGCCTGCGTGCCTAGAGGCTGTGCTCTGCAACAAGAGAAGCCACCACAGAAGCCCGTGCACCGCAATGAAGAGTAGCCCCCGCTCTCTGCAGCTAGAAAAAGCCCATGCACGGCAACGAACACCCAACGCAGCCAAAAATAATAAATAAATAAAATAAATAAATTTTTTTTAAAAAGAGGGAAACAAATAGAAAAGTGTAATGAATATAGTAATATTAATCCAAGTATTGGGTTGGCCAAAAAGTTCGTTTGGTTTTTTCCATAAGATGGCTCTAGTAGCACTTAGTTGTCTTTAATTTCATTCAAAACAATTTCGTTAGATTGTATGTGACGGCTGTCATATCAGTGTGCATTTAAAAAAAGACATCAAAATTGGTGAATTTTTGTGTAGCCATTTTCATATTGAAGATGGAAGAAAAAAGCAACATTTTCAGGATATTGTGCTTTATTATTTCAAGCAAGGTGAAAGCACAACTGAAACGCACAAAAAGATTTGTACGGTGTACGGAGAAAGTGCTGTGACTGATCGAATGTGTCAAAAGTGGTTTGCAAAGTTTCGTGCTGGAGATTTCTCGCTGGACGATGCTCCACGGTCGGGTAGACCAGTTGAAGTTGATAGTGATCAAATCGAGACATTAATTGAGAACAATCAACGTTATACCATGCGGGAGATAGCCAACATACTCAAAATAACCAAATCAAGAGTTGAAAATCATTTGTGCCAGCTTGGTTACGTGAATTGCTTTGATGTTTGGGTTCCACGTAAGTTAAGTGCAAAGAATCTTCTTGACCGTATTTCTACATGTGATTCTCTACTGAAATTTAACGAAAACATTCTGTTTTTAAAACATTGTGACAGGTGATGAAAAGTGGATACTATATAATAATGTGGAACAGAAGAGGTCATGGGGGAAGTGAAATGAACCACCACCAACCACACCAAAGGCTGGTCTTCATCCAAAGAAGGTGATGTGTATAGGGTGGGATTGGAAGGGAGCCCTCTATTATGATCTCCTTCTGGAAAACCAAACGATTAATTCCAACAAGTACTGCTCCCAATTAGGCCGACTGAAAGCAACCCTTGACGAAAAGCATACAGAATTAGTCAATGGAAAACGCATAATCTCCCATCAGCATACCGCAAGACCGCATGTTTCTTTGATGACCAGGCAAAAGCTGTTACAGCTTGGCTGGGAAGTTCTGATTCATCCGCCGTATTCACCAGACATTGCACCTTCCGATTTCCATTTATTTTGGTCTTTACCAAATTCTCTTAATGAAAAAATTTCAATTCCCTGGAAGACCGTAAAAGGCATCTGGAACAGTTCTTTAGTCAAAGAGATAAAAAGTTTTGGGAAGATGGATTTACGAAGTTGCCTGAAAAATGGCAGAAGGTAGTGGAAGAGAAGGGTGAATCATTGTTCAATAAATTTCTTGGTGAAAATGAAAAATGTGTCTTTTATTTTTACTTAAAAACCGAAGGCACAGGACTCTCTTGGTGGTGCAGTGGTTGAGAGTCCACATGGCAATGCAGGGGACAGGGGTTCGGTCCCTGGTCCAGGAAGATTCCCACACGCTGTGGAGCAACTAAGCCCGTGCGCCACAGCTATTGAGCCTGTGCTCTAGAGGCCGTGAGCCACAACTACTGAGCCCACGTGCCACAACTACTGAGGCCCACACGCCTAGAGCCTGTGCTTTGCAACAAGAGAAGCTACCACAATGAGTGGCCCCTGCTCACCGCAACTAGAGAAAGCCCACGCATAGCAACGAAGACCCAGCACAGCGAAAAATAAATAACTAAAATTAAAAAAAAAAAAGAAAAACCGAAGGCACTTTTTGGCCAGCCCAATATATCAGTAGTCAGTGCTCAAATGAACCAGTTAAAAGAAATTGTCAGAGATCCAAAAACAAGACAACTATATGTTGTTTACAGGAAACCTGCTTTAAACAGAAAGACACATATAGATACAAGTAAATGGATGAAGAAAAAAATACCATGCTAACACTAATCAAAAGAAAGCAGGAGTATATACTATTGGTGGGAATGTAAGTTGGTGCAGCCACTACGGAAAACAGTATGGAGGTTCCTCAAAAAACTAAAATTAGAATTACCATATGATCCAGCAATCCCACTCCTGGGCATATATCCAGACAAAACTATAATTAAAAAAGATACGTGCACCCCTATGTTCATAGCAGCAGTATTCACAGTAGCCAAGACACAGACACAACCTAATGTCCATTGGCAGAATCAGCAACATGGCTAGAACTGGAGATTATCATACTAAGTGATGTAAGTGAGAAAGAGACAAATACTGTATGGTATCATTTATATGTGCAATCTAAAATGTGACATAAATGAACATATCTGTGAAACAGAAACAGACGCACAGACATGGAGAACAGACTTGTGGTTGCCAAGGGGGAAGGGAGGGTGGAGGAAGGATGGAGTGGGAGTTTGGGATTAACAGATGCAAACTATTACATGTGGAATGGATAAACAACAAGGTGCCACTTTATAGCACAGGGAACTATATTCAGTACCCTGAGATAAACCATAATGGAAAAGAAATAAAAAGGAATGGGGGTGTGTGTGTGTGTGTGTGTGTGTGTCTGTAAGTAACTGAATCACTTTGCTATACAGTGGAAATCAACACAACATTTTAAATCAACTATACTTCAATTAAAAAAGAAGAAGGAAGCAGGAGTAGCGATGTAAATTTCAGACAGAGCATACCTCAGAGCAAGGAAAGTTATTGGGGTAAACAGGGGCATTATATAATAATAGAAGGGTCAGTTCTTCGGGAAGACATAATGATCCGTTTATATACCTAACAACAGAGTATCAAACTATGTGAAGGAAAAACTGATAGAACTGCAGGGGAAAATAGATGAAACCACTGTTATAGTTGGAGACTCCAACACTCCTCTATCAAAAATGGACAGATCAAGTAGGTGAAAAATCTGTAAGGACATAATCAATAGCTCCATCAAACAGCTGGATATAGTTGACATCTGTAGACTACTTCATCCAACAACTCCAGAATATACATTCTTCTCAAGTTCACATGAAATATTTACCATGATAGAATACCTTCTGGGTCAGAAAACACACTTTCTTCAACAAATTTAAAAGAAGAGAAATTATGCAATGTCTGCTCTTAGACCAAAATGGAATTAAACTAGAAATCAATAACAGAGAGCTAACTGGAAAACCCCCAAGTACGTGCAGATTAAAACAACAAACTTCTAAATAATTATGGGCCACAGAGGAAATCTCAAGTGAAATTTAAAATATTTTGTACTAAGTGAAAATGAAAGCACAACTTATCAAGGATAAGGATACAATGAAAGCATTGCTTTAAGCTGGAAATTTATATCATTGAATGTATATATTAGAAAAGAAGATTAATAATCTAAGTTTCACCTTAGGAAACTATATAGAAAAAGAAGAGCAAGTTAAATCCAACATAAGCAGAAGAAAAGAAACAGAGCAGAAATCAATTAAATTGATTTTTCTCTATTGATTTCCTGTTTTCAATGAAACCAAAAGCTGGTTCTTTGAGAAGATTGATAAAATTGATAAGCCTCTACGAGCTAAGAAAAAAGGAGAGGAGGCACAAATTACTAATATGAGAAATAAAAGAGGGGATATCACTATGGGTCCTATAGACATTAAAAGTATAATAAAGGAATAGTGTGAATAACTCTATGCCCACAAATTTGACAACCTACATGAAATAGACCAGTTCCTTAAAAAATGTTTTTGGGCCAAGACTCACAAAAGAAATAGACAATCCAAATAAGCGTATATCTATTAAGAAATTGAATCATAATTAATAACCTTCTGAAATAGCACCAGGCCCAGATGGATTCACTGCTGAATTCTACCAAACACTTAAGGAAGAACTTATACCAATTCTCTACAGTCTGTTTCAAAGGATAGAATCAGAGGGAATACTTCCTAACTCATTCTTTGAGGCCAGCATTACCCTAATAGGAAAACCAGACAAAGACATTACAAGAAAAGAAAACTACAGACCAATATCTCTCATGAACACAGATGCAAAAATTTCTAACAAAGTATTAGCATATCGAATCCAACAATGTGTAAGAAGAGTTCTATATACCACGGCCGGCTGGGATTTATGCCAGACATGCAAGGCTGCTTCAACCTTTGAAAATCAGTTCATGTAATATATCAAATCAACAAGCTAAAAACGAAACCACAAGATCATATCAATAGATGCAGGAAAAGCATTTGGCAAAATCCAACACCCTTCATGCATGATAAATTCTCTCCATAAACTAGGAATAAAGGAGGAACTACCTCAACTTGATAAAGAATATCTACAAAAAACCTACAGCTTTATATATATTTTTTTTTCTTTTTTTTTTTTTTGCGGTACGCAGGCCTCTCACTGTTGTGGCCTCTCCCGTTGTGGAGCACAGGCTCCGGACGCACAGGCTCAGCGGCCATGGTTCACGGGCGCAGCTGCTCCACGGCATGTGGGATCTTCCTGGACCGGGGCATGAACCCGTGTCCCCCGCATCGGCAGGTGGACTCCTAACCAGTGCGCCACCAGAGCAGCCCTAACATTATATATATATATATATATATATATATTTTTTTTTTCTAACGTTATATTTTAATGGTGAGAAACTCAAAGCTTTTCCACTAAGACTGGGTATAAGACAAGAGTGTTCTTTTTTACAACTCCTTTTCAGCATCATTCTGGAAGTTCTAGCTAATGCAAAAATACAGGGAAAAATGGTATACAGATTGAGAAGGAAGATATAAAACTGTCTGTGTTCATAGATGTCATCATCATCTAGGTAGAAAATCTAAAAGAATTGACCAAAGAAGGATGTGGAGCAGTGGGAACTCTTAGTCATTGCTGGTTGGAATGCAGCGTGGTACAGCCACTTCAGAAAACAGTTTGGCAGTTTCATAAAAAACTAAGCATACTCTTAGCGTATGATCCAGTCATCATATTTACCCAAATGAGTTGAAAACTTATGTCCACACAAATACCTGCACGTGGATGTTTATAGCTGCCTCATTCATAAGTTCTAAAACTTGGAAGCAACCAAGAAGTCCTTCAGTAGGTGAATGGATAAATAAACTGTGGTGCATCCAGATAATCGAATATTATACAGCACTAAAAAGAAATGAGCTATCAAGCCATGAAAAGACATGGAGCGGGACTTCCCTGGTGGTCCAGTGGTTAAGACTCCGTGCTCCCAGTGCAGGGGGCCCGGTTTCGATCCCTGGTCAGGGAACTAGATCCTGCGTGCTGCAACTAAAGCTCCCGTATGCTGCAACTAAAAAAAAAATCCCATGTGCCGCAACTAAAGATTCCACATGATGCAACTAAAGATCCCGCATGGTGCAGTGAAGATCTTGCGTACCACAACTAAGACCTGGTACAGCCAAATGAATGAATGAATGAGTGAATGAATAAATAAATAAATAAATTCTGATCTTAAAAAAAAAAGACACAGAGAAACCTTAAGTGCATACTACGTAGTGGAAGAAGCCAATCTGAAAAGACTACATACTGTATGATTCCAACTATATGACATTCTGGAAAAAAAAAACTTCGGAGACAGTATAAATATGAGGGGTTGGGACTTCCCTGGTGGTCCAGTGGTTTAGACTCCACGCTTCCACTGCAGGGGGCGAGGGTTCGATCCCTGGTCAGGGAACTAAGATCTCACGTGCCGCAGCTAAATGAATGCATGAATGAATGAATATGCAAATAAATAAATATGAGGGGTTGGTGTGGGATGGGAATGAATAGGCAGAGCACATAGGATGTTTAGGGCAGTGAAAATACTCTGATACCATAATGATGTATACACGTCATTAAACATTTGTCCAAACCCATAGAATTTACACCACCAAGAGTGAACCCTAAGGTTCTGGACTTTGAGTGATTATGATGCGTTGATGTAGGTTCATTAGTGTAGCAAATGTATCGCTCTGTTGGGGAGTGTTGGTAATGCTGGGGGCTGTGCATGTGTGGGGGTAGAAGGTATATGGGAAGTCTCTATACCCTCAGTTTTGCTGTGAACCTAAAGCTGCTCTTTTAAAATTTCATTAATTAACTAATTAATTAAAATAGATACACAGGAAAAGATGTCTTCTTTCCTGTTGCCGGATTTGTTTGGGGTGAACTAGCTTGAGATGAGCCTTTACACTGGTTATAACGTATAGTTGTAGTTGGAGGCACAGTGGAAAGGTAGAGTTTCTGAGAGACATCTGGATGATGTCATTGAGCTTCTGGATCAACCAACTTTGTCCCTACCCTTTATGAGAGTAGATCTTCTTTATTTTAAAGCCATTTTTAATTGGTGTTTTTCTGTACTTGAAAAATAACATAGGATACAATTAAACAACTAGCTGTAAACATTGTTTGTCCTAAAAGATGGTGCTGCTTTTAACATCTCATTAATACCATATTGAACTAAGAGAATAAAATTTCTCCCTCTTCTCTACCTTCCTTTCCCCCTTCCTCAACTTCCCTACAGCATATTCATGACTGTGTCCTTTTACAAGGATGATTGAGAGGTCATGTAAAATCTTCTTGTCTACTGTCGTCCAGAGTGTTTGTTACTGTCAAAAGCTAAACATGTCAAGTTCCTTTAGGTTTTGATTTGTGCTACTCTTTAATTTTTATCTGTCTTACAAGTTTTGCCTATGAGTTTGATAAATTCAAACCAGCAAATATTTATTGAGCATCCATTTTATTGCTCTGAACTTTTTAAAGTTTGGATTGCATTTGTTGTACTGAAGATTAGGATTTGTAAAGCATCCATTGCCATGTGTAAGGTATATTATTTGGGATGAAGTGTTTTTGTTTTGGCTTTTTAGTTTAACCAGCACAATTAGGTCATTATATTATTTTGAATATAGCTGACTATTGTTGTATATTAATTAGTGAATTGTTGGATATACATTTTCTTAAGTGTTTTTAGAAGTTTTTGGAGTGTAGACATTCATACCTGTGCACTGTCCCTGGTACTTAAATACAGTTGACCCTTGAACAATGTGGGGATAAGGGGCACCAACACCCCACCCAACCTATGCAGCTGAAAATCCATGTATAATTTTTGACCCACCTAAAACTTAATACTGATAGCCTACTGTTGACCAGAACCCTTACCGATAACATGAAGAGTCGATTAACACAGATAATATATGTTATTTTTATTATATACTGTATTATAGTAAACTAGAAAAAAAGAATGCTATTAAGAAAATCATAGGGGGACTTCCCTGGTGGCACAGTGGTTAAGAATCTGCCTGCCAGTGCAGGGGCCATGGGTTCGATCCCTGGTCCAGGATGATCCCACATGCTGTAGAGCAACTAAGCCCGTGCGCCACAACTACTGAGCCTGTGCTCTAGAGCCCGCGAGCCACAACTACTGATCCTGCGTGCCACAACTACTGAAGTCCACGGGCCTAGAGCCCGTGCTCCGCAACAAAAGATGCCAGTGCAGTGAGAAGCCCGCGCACTGCAACGAAGAGTAGCCCCCGCTCACTGCAACTAGAGAAAGCCCGTGTGCAGCAACGAAGACCCAACACAGCCAAAAATAAATAAATTTATTTAAAAAAAAAAAGAAAATCATAGGAAGAGAAAATACATTTACAGTACTTTACTGTATTTATCAGTACTGTAAGTTTACATCGTCTGTTTATAGGATGAATCATCTCTTACTACCTACATCAGTATTGTCTTATAATGATACAAAACACTAGATGTTATATGTATTACTAATACTAGACAACAAAAAAGAAAAGATAATATGAAAAAGAAATTCATACTTATTTACAGGTATAACAATTCATGCATTGATACTGAAGCAGCAACGTATGATTGCTTTATGGTAGCCTGGTGTAATCAGTTGTTTCCCGGCAGCCTAGCTTGTACACTAATGAATGAATCATAAAAACGATTTATCTGTGTTGACAGGCTGATAACACATTTTCTCCAATTATAAGGGGGGTGGGAGGGGGAGAGGGAGGGGATACTGTATGGTAATTTAATTCTTTGAAAGCACAGTTATAAAACTAAAAAAACTAACATCATTTATATTAAATATCACTCACCTTATGTGCCTGAGTAAGGATAGACTAGTATGTACATATCTTTTATGCATTCATGACATACCTAACTTTTTCTTAGCTTTTTCAGTATATGTAGACTACATGGTTCATCTGCTAGTTTTTCAAATTGTCACAGATTTCCAAAATTTTTCCCAATATATTTATTGAAAAAAATCGGCATGTACATGGACCACGCAGTTCAAACCTATGTTGTTCAGGGCTCAACTGTATATACAATCCTGGATCTCTGGCTAGTGCAGCTTTTCTAAAGCAGTGGAAGGAGAGATAGCATGCTTATTACCCAATTATTCCTCAGCCGTTCCTTTTGCTTCCTGTGGAATACAGAAAGGGAATATAGAGGGACATCGTTCATAGGCTAATGATAGTTTTGTGCGTAGAAGGAATAAGCTAGATTTCAGTATCCTTAAGTGTGGGGAAGCTCAGCCTGTAGCTCAAATAACTAAGCAGTGTACTTGCTGCAGTTTTGCTTTTTTTTTTCAAGATTCCCAGGAGAAGCCACAACTGGCCAAGCTTTGATAAATACTTTTATTTGGTCAGTTGTCAGTATAGCATTTTGGTGAAGAGCCTGAGTTTGAAAGCAATTTCCTCATCTATTAAGAATAATGCAGGGGCTTCCCTGGTGGTGCAGTGGTTGAGAGTCCGCCTGCCGAGGCAGGGGACATGCCCCAGTCCGGGAAGATCCCATATGCCATGGAGCGGCTGGGCCCGTGAGCCATGGCCACTGAGCCTGCGTGTCCGGAGCCTGTGCTCCGCAGCGGGAGAGGCCACAACAGTGAGAGAGAGGCCCGTGTACCGCAAAAAAAAAAAAAAAAAAAAGAATAATGCATGCTCAACGGTACAGTAATTTTGCAAAGTAAAACAGATGTGTCAAGTGCTTTATGCAGTGCCTACCGCAAAATAAAGATCTGTGGGTTGCACTCCTTTTCTGAGAAACTCCTCATTCCACATGGTTACTGTAGGAACTGCTGTGTTAATAAAACCTGACTTCTTCAGCTGTTCTCACTTGATTTGTACACATGTGAGCAACTAACCAAAGTCTGGTTGGTCAGAATACTGTTCTGAGGTTTAGAATTAAAAGACTTCCCTTTGGTCTGCTGAAGTTTTAAAAGTAAATCCCGGAATCTCTAATGCTTTGTTTCCTAATGTGAGGAAAATTGTTGTTGGTGAAGGCAAAGAAAAGCAGCTGATGCTGAAGAAACTGAGAAGTAGACAGAGTCCTGAATGTTTCATGTGCTCTTGTGGCCTTGCCACATGCCTTCCTGACCTAAGTTGTAGTTGTTGGTGCTCAATTCCATTAGGTATTCCGGTGTCCTTCTGATAAGTCTGTTTTACCTAAATTGGTTCAATTTAGATTTCTTTTGCTTACACCCAGTAATGCCATCTAAGGTATGTGTTCAATAAATAGTAACTCTTAAGGACAGTGAGAGAAACAGAGACTGTTTACTACTCAAAATGCTTTTTTAAAATGTATTTATTTATTTAATTTTTGGCTGTGTGGGGTCTTAGTTGCGGCATGTGGGATCCTTCATTGGGGACAGACTCTTTGTTGTGGCACAGGTTTCTCTCTAGTTGTGGCGTGTGGGTTTTCCCTTCTATAGTTGTGGCGCATGGGCTCTGTAGTTTGTGGCACGCCGGCTCTCTGGTTGAGGCGCGCGAGCTCAGTAGTTGTGGAGCACGGGCTTAGTTGCCCCATGTGGGATCTTAGTTCCCCGACCAGGGATTGAACCCGCGTCCCCTGCATTGGAAGGTGGATTCTTTACCACTGGACCACCAGGGAAGTCCCCGAAATACTTTTTACTTACAGTTACATTCCTCTGCTAAATGCAGATGATTTTTCATGTTATAATCTAGAACTTCAAGGTTCCACAGAGGTTCTCAAAGTATTCCTTGGAAAAGAATCATAAACATTTAAGAACTGGTTTTTAATTCATTTATGTATAGTTGTTTGTACCCAGAGATTTGGGTAGTTGTCTGTCAGAGGCTATTCTAGAATGTACTGTGTTCTGGGACCCCAAAATCAATATAGGAGTCTTCTACAAGCTATACAGTACATTAGAATATTATTGATTCATGGCGGGTTTTCTTCATTAACATTTAAATTTGTTTAAACCTCTGTAGTGCCTGTGTGGTATGTAACTTTAAGCCAGGTGCTATGTGGGTATAAAATTGACTCTTTGCTTCCTCCAGATACTTATTACCTAATTATGAAACCATGACATAAGCCCAAAGTTGAGCAATAACAAGAATGCCATCTGTATGGTACAAATGATAATGTTGTAATAGAAGTACAGGATAGAGAGACCCCAGTGTACTGACATGCTCCTGAAGACTTTGTGACAGAGATGAAATTTGAGCTGGACCATGAAGAGTAGAAGGGATTGGGGCAGGGGAAAGGCATTCTGGGTGAAGGGAAGAAAGGTGAAAGATGAAAATGTGCTATTATTCATTCTATTAGTAGAGATTAACTGGTTTCAGCTATAGGTTAGTACTTTTGAACATCAGGTTAACGAGGGAGAGTGGACTTGATTGGTGATGATGTCAGCCACTAAAAGTGATGGAGCTTTTGATTTAATGAATGTGAAATTGCCTTCAAGTTTGATCTGCTAGCACATAAACCCGTTGGATCTCTGTGATTTGAGGATGAGAGGATAAGTTTGGAGGATGGTAGTGAATTTAAAAATAAAAACTAAAAGCACAATCTAAGGATTTTTCCAGATAGCTATAAGTGTACAGAGTGTCACTTCCATGCCAAAGTAAGCTAGGGTTCTCTTATTTGAAGCATCTCAGACATCCGCCAACACCCTACAGAACTATATCCCCAAAGCCAAGGTTCACCGTGGGGTTTCTCTGAGTGCAGGCTGTTGAGGACAACCAGCCATCATAACTTACGTTATGAAGGGATCAAGACAAGAATGGATCTGATAAATCCTAGCTAAGTTCAGCTGAGTTCTATGGACCAGAAGCTGAGCATTGAAAGATGATACCCAGATACTCAACAGGGAAGTTTCAGTCTGATAGCAGTAGAAATAAAAGAAAAAGTAAAAATAATGGGGCAGAAAAGAGAGTGACCATCATGGGAAAGTAAATTTGGAAAATAGAGAAAAGAAAAAAAAACTACTTAGAAAATTATAAGAAATTGATAAGAAAAAGTGAAGTCAGACCACAGAATGTTTTGAGGGAGAATGATTAGTTTTAAGCAGACAGCGGTTAAATAGATAGTGGAGCCTTGTAGATAGAGTCTGTATAATAAGTTAACATCACACACCTGGAGCTCAGCTGCCAGTGCTTCAATCCTGATTCTGCCAATTCCACATGATCTTGAGTGAATTCCTTAAACTTTTCTGTGACTTGATTTCCTTATATGTATTCACTTCCTTAACCTTGTGAGGTAAAGTTCCTAGAGCAGTCGTAGCATAAAGCAAGCTCTGTGATATTGGTGTTACTATTCTTCCTGGTTACAGCTGATATACACGAATGCTTCAGTACCTGGAGTAGGGCAGAATTGCAGAATTGAGTCATTGTTGTGAAGGTTGTAGTTGAATCCGTATACATAGATGAATTCTTACTCTCTAAGTATTTCTTCTTGTACAGATGTTCTGTCTCTCTTTCAATTTATCATTTCTAACTTTTCACTTCTCTGTTTTCCTACCTTATAGGCTTCCTCTTATTCCAACCTGATCCTAGAATCTGCTTTAAGTTAAAGCTTCCACAGAAAATGTTGAGAATGTATAAGTGCAGTTTGAGTTTGCAGGTTTGACGCAAGGCACATCCTGTTAGATCTAATAGCTCTTTTCCTGGGCTGTGCTTTGGATATACCATAGATTCCCTTCTTTCTCACAGACTCATTCCCTAGGTTGTCTAACCTTGCTTGACTCTGTTTCGCTGTTTCTGGAGTTTGCCATAGTACAACATAAAAACTAAAGGATGTTTCTGAACACTTTTTAAAAACTTTATTTTGAAGAAATTATAGATACTCCAGAATTACAGAAATGGTACAGAGAGGATCTTGTGTTTCTATCAACCAGATTCCTCCTATGATGACATCTTACAGTGCATTATCAAAAACAGGAAGTTGATACTGGCATAGTACAACTAATTAGACCACATACCTTTCTTGGGTTTCACCAGTTTTTGCATGCACTCATATGGGGGAGGAGGAGAGGAGTGATGGTAACATCTCTGTGTATAATTCTTTGACATTTTGTCACGTGTAGATTTGTATAACCGCCAACATGTTCAAGATGCAGAGCTATTGCATCACCACAAACGAACTCCCTCATGTTCCAATCACTTGTGTGTAATGCACCAGTCTACCATTAGCCTGTGGCCCAACCTCAAAGTGGTTAGCAATCACTGGTCTCCTTTAATATGTGTCCTTTTCCCATCTTTCAGAATAATCACTTATAAGCACTAAAGCTATTTTTCAGTTTGCTTTTATTTGGGGAGGGTGAATAATTTTTTGTAGTCCTAATCATATGCACAAATATCTTTTCAGGGCACCACATGAGAACTGTAAGAAAAATATTTATTTCAGTGGATATAATCAAAAGCTGTGTGATCAAATGAGTTAAATTTTTTGTTTGAGTCTGTTGTGTTGTGTATTTCATAATTCTAGTTGGGATTGTTCTAGAATACAACATGGAGGTATGGTTTCTTTAAAAACCGACTTAATATCTAAGAAACATTTTCTTTTTTTAATGGGCACCTGGACTTGTGAAATGCCTGGTATGGGAAATTACTGAAATGCTTTTCAGCTGATTGAAATGTTATTTTTAATTTTTTAATTTTACTTTTTGAAACATGGTAATAACTCCATATGGTACCAAAGGCCACAAATGGTGAAGAATAACTCTCTCACACTTCAAACTCTAGTGTCAGAGTTCTTTACCCAGAGGCAATCACTGTATCTTGAGTATACAAGATATCCTTGAGTATCCTTCCGAAGATGTTTTATGCATGTTCAATCCTAGGAGTGTGTAGAACCTTTAGCATATAATTGTTTCGAGGCTGCGTTTTTCATTTAACACTGTGCTTTAGAGATGTTCCATTGATACGGAACATGAGGGCCTGCTTGTTATTTTAAATTGAAAACATAGTGCGATATTGGGTTGGCCAAAAGGTTCGTTTGGTTTTTTCCGTAAGATGGCTCTAGCAGCACTTAGTTGTCTTTAACTTCATTCAAAACAGTTTCGTTAGATTGTATGTGACAGCTGTCATATCAGCGTGCATTCAAAAAAAGGCTTAGCAAAATTGATGAATTTTTGTGTAGCCATTTTAATATTGAAGATGGAAGAAAGAAAGCAACATTTTACATATTACACTTTATTATTTCAAGAAATGTAAAACCGCAACTGAAATGCACAAAAAGATTTGTGCAGGGTGTGGAGAAGGTGCTATGACGGATTGAATGTGTCAAAAGTGGTTTGCAAAGTTTCGTGCTGGAGATTTCTCACTGGATGATGCTCCACGGTCGGGTAGACCAGTTGAAGTTGATAGTGATCAAATCGAAACAATAATTGAGAACAATCAACATTATACCACGCGGGAGATAGCCAACATACTCAGAGTATGCAAACCAGGCATTGCAGTCATCATTTGCACCAGCTTGGTTGTGTGAATCGCTTTAATGCTTGGGTTCCACATAAGTTAAGTGAAAAAAACCTTCTGGACCATATTTCCCTATGCGATTCTCTACTGAAACGTAATGAAAACATTCCATTTTTAAAACAAACTGTGATGGGCGATGAAAAGCGGGTACCGTACAACAATGTGGAATGGAAGAGATTGTGGGGCAAGTGAAATGAACCACCACCAACCACACCAAAGGCCAGGCTTCATCCAAAGAAGGTGATGTGTATATGGTGGGATTGGAAGGGAGTTCTCTATTATGAGCTCCTTCTGGAAAACCAAATGATTAATTCCAAAAAGTACTGCTCCCAATTAGACCAGCTGAAAGCAGCACTTGACAAAAAGCGTCCAGAATTAGTCAACAGAAAACGCATAATCTTCCATCAGGATATTGCAAGACCGCACGTTTCTTTGATGACCAGGCAAAAACTGTTACAGCTTGGCTGGGAAGTTCTGATTCATCCGCCGTATTCACCAGACATTGCACCGTCCGATTTCCATTTATTTCGGTGTCTACCAAATTCGCTTAATGGAAAAAATTTCAGTTCTCTGGAAGACTGTAAAAGGCATCTGGAACAGTTCTTTGGTCAAAAAGATAAAAAGTTTTGGGAAGATGGATTTACGAAGTTGCCTGAAAAATGGCAGAAGGTAGTGGAAGAGAACGGTGAATCATTGTTCAATAAAGTTCTTGGTGAAAATGAAAAACCGTCTTTTATTTTTACTTAAAAAAACACTTAAAAAAGGCACTTTTTGGCCCACCCAATATTATGATTTATAATAGGAAATATATATTTGGTCTTTGTTTCTAGCACAGAAAAACCTTTGGCATTTCCTATGAGGAGAGCAACAGTGCCTTTTTTTATGTTAATGAGATGACTTTTGGAAAGCCCCTAAGGGTGGGAGCCCTTGCCTTTGGAGTCAACCATGTGATTAGAGGGTTAGAACTTTTAGTCCCACCCCCGATCTCTAATCTCTGTGGGGGGTGGGGGGGCGAGGGTGGGGGCTGGAGATTGAGTTCAGTTGCCAGAGGTCAGTGATTTAATCAAACATACCTGTGTAGTAGGACCTCCTAAAAACCCAAAAGGAGGGAGTTCAGGGAGCTTCCAGGTTGGTGACCCAGAAATGCTTACACGTTCCACCGTGTCAGGTCCCACACTCTGTGAGGATGGAAGCTCCTTTGTTTGGGATCCCGCCCTGTGTTTCTCTTCATCTGACTGTTGATTCGTCTCTTCCAGTATCCTCTGTAATAAACTGGTAATCTAGTGAGTAAACTGCTTTCCTGGGTCCTGTGAGCCACTCTAGCAAATTCATCAAACCCAAGGAGGCGGTCCGGGGAACCTCGATTTGTAGCCAGTCAGTCAGAGGACCAGTAACAACCTGGACTTGCTCTTGACCTCTGAGGTGGGGTGGGGCCCCCTTCTTGTAGGACTGAACCCTTAACTTGTGGCACCTGATGCTGTCCCCTGGTAGGTGGTGTCAGAATTGTGTTGAGTTGTAGGACGAGCAGCTGGTGTTGGAACTTCGCTTGGATGTGTGGGGAAAACCACCCCCCACACACACTTTGGAATTGGATTCAGAGCCCTTACATAGTATTTCACAATGTGGATGTGCAGCTCAAAGACCTCTCATCTGAAAAATGTTCATAACTGGTAGTGATAAGCTGATCAAAGTCTGACAGAAGGAAGCATTTTAAATGATCTTTAAGCATTTTGCTGCAACAGTGTGTATTTTCCAGCCGTTAAAAAAAATACTGGTCCAAGGCTTTTTGGAGTCCACTGACAGTTCAATGTTACCTTCCTTGCATAGACCATACCCACAGTGCGTTATCTTTAATTCCCATTTTGGGTTTCTTTAAGTGATGTGAGAATTTAGATACCTAAGAATCAAACTGAGGGCAAAACTTCTCCATATCTTAACTGTTTGCCTTAGTGTTTCAGTTGTCTTGGCCACACCCAATTCAATAGTACTTTTTTTCATAGCTTGCCTTTATTGAGTCTTTATATAGTATTCAACCTACTGATCATAGAAACAATTTGCATTTTTCATTCCTATTTCATCAGTTTAAGTAATATTTTTAAAATTTACATAAATGATTGCAGGTGCAGTTGGCACAAGCAGTTGTGGTAACAAACACGTCTTACCCTGGTAAACATATACCCAGTGGTAGGAGCGAGCATGCAGTGTCTTGGTTGTGGTGGTCTATTAGTCAAAACATATGGTGTGGGCTTCCCTGGTGGCGCAGTGGTTGAGAGTCTGCCTGCCCGTGCAGGGGACACAGGTTCGTGCCCCAGTCCGGGAGGATCCCATGTGCTGCAGAGCGGCTGGGCCCGTGAGCCATGGCTGCTGAGCCTGGGCGTCCGGAGCATGTGCTCCGCAGCAGGAGAGGCCACAGCAGTGAGAGGCCTGCGTACCCCACACACACACACACACACAAAACACATGGTGTGCCAAATTCACCATTAGTTTTACTCAGGAAACAGAAAATATGATTAATCATGTGATTCAGTTAAATGAAGGTTGGTTAAGAGCTGCTTGTGTTTCATAATTTTAAATAACCACTTCCTTATTGATGGGCATTGAAATGTTTTCGGCATTTTGCTTCCTATATGATCAGTAAATATACTTAAGTTTTGTTTGCACACACATAGCAATACCTTTATCTTAAAAAAAAAATTCCTTGAAGGGGAATTCAATGTGTATAAGGGAATAGTTATTTTTTCATTCTAATAAATTTTGTTAAAGGGAATCTTAAATGTTTTATTGCATGATTTTCAATATTTAATTGTAGTAAAGTAAAATATGATAGGTAAAGTTTTTTCTTTTAAAATTAACCAATTTATTCCTTAGTTTTTCCTTTCTCCAAATCAAATTAAAGAAAAAAGAAAGTTCATGAGTCATAAAATAATAGATAAATAGTATTTAAGGCATTGAGTCATAGAATTCCAGACATCTCTCGCACATAAATGACTCACTTTCTGTGTGTGCTGTGTATGTGGTTTATACTGTGGAATAGATGTGTTCCTCAATTTGAGTGGGTCTGTTCATATTTAAACAGTAGGGAAGTTTGATGTGTTAGTGATTAACAATGAAAAGCCTTAAGCCAAGGATGTTTTTATTAAATTGACTAAGTTAGGACTCAGCTTTGAATAAAGCCTGATATTTAGTGGTTCTGTGTTAGCTGTTTCAGTGACAGTTTGTTCAGTAATTTCTATGCAAACCATTTGTTTGATGGGGTATGTATTAGAATAAAAAACATGGTCTTGTGGAAATTAGTTGGGGTTCGAGAGACAGGAACTCTTCGCTTATTAAAAACATTAATAACGACTATACCAACTATTTTAAGAACAAAAACAGTATCACAAATATATTAAAATTATATGAAGAAATGTATGTAGAGCCAGTTATAATTGTGTTACACATATCTTTCTAATTCCTTTATATACTACAGCTAAACCTTTTTGGAATTGCCTGTGAATATTTTTAACCCTCTTTTTTTTTGTGGTATGCGGGCCTCTCACTGTTGTGGCCTCTCCCTTTGCGGAGCACAGGCTCCGGACGCGCAGGCTCAGCGGCCATGGCTCATGGGCCCAGCCGCTCCGCGGCATGTGGGATCTTCCTGGACCAGGGCACGAACCGGTGTCCCCTGCATCGGCAGGCGGACTCTCAACCACTGCACCACCAGGGAAGCCCTAACCCCTCTTTTGACTAGCAGTTTTTTTCCTAATTTATTCTCATTGGCCTAACTATCTTTTCTTTGCACAATTGGGGTTTTGATTGCCAAACTGGAAAATTATTATGACGTGAAAATTTTCATTTTTTTAAATCTTGAAAGTTGTAATGTTATCTTAATACAAGAGACCCCAAAACACAATACCTATTTAAATAAGAATTTTATTTCTCTTAATAGTCTAGAAGTTAGTGGTCCAGCTCTTTGTTGGTGGGGCAGCTGTGCTCTACAAGATGATTCAGTACGTTTTGCTTAACAGACTTGTAGGATACTGGCCTGCCTCTGCATGGTCAAAGCCGATACAGTTGCACATGTGCCTTCTAGCCTGAGGGAAGTGGGAAAGTTTTAGTCTAGCTCTGGATTGGTGTCTTTTAGGTTGAAGATGACCTGAAAGTTGTGCCTTTACTTCCACTCACATACCATTGGTCCACACTAAGTAACAAAACTTCAAGGCATGCTAGGAGTCTGTCCTCTTGCTGGTGGGTAAATGACCAGGTAAAACTTTCTTCCTATGGACAAAGGGGAAAACGGATAATGGAAAACAACTAATAATCTGGCTCAAAAGCCAGTATCTAAAAAATTGGATGTAAATTTCAAACTGAATATTTCTAAATGAATAGCTTTCTCAGATACAGCCAAGTCAGCAACACTGTTGTAACTTTAGATGAAGTGTAATGTGAATTGAATCCCTGAATGTGACATTACTGTAAGATCTTGCTTCTCAAACTGGAGGACATTGTTGTTTGAGGGGGGAAGTACACACAGCCGTGCACTTAGATGTAGCTTCTCTTCCTGGAGGAAGATTTAGAAGACTATGCATAGGATAGGAATATATTTTAGAGCTAAAAACGAAATTGGCAGGACCTTTAAGAAAAAGCTTAGGATTATTTTAAGGGATAATTTCAGATCCCCAGAGATATTTTCTATTTTTGCCACTATAGTCCTGTGGAAACATTTTGATAAGCAAACTTTTTTGTTTGTTAGGGTTTGTTTTATTTAGTTAGATCAACAATTCTAAACTATGTAAAATTGTGGAAATATATTGGGGGGGTGGGCAAGTAGTATGAAGTAAAGGAAATTTTCTTGTGTATACAAGCAGCATAGGCATCTTTATTCAAAGAAAGTCTTAAGTTATTTCTTTGTCATCTTAGATATTTCTTTTATTCTTTGCTGCATTTTATACCATTCTTTTAAGGCCAAAATATATTTTTTAGGCTCTTCTTCTCCTTGCAGAGAAATAATGGGACTTGCAGACTACACTAGAGTTGTGGGAGTAGTAAGCTGTAGTTAATAATGGCTTTTCTTCATTTAAAGTATATTAAAATTAACTTTACATTAAAACTTATGTTCCATCTTTCCTTCTTATCACAGGACAATGAAAAGAGAACTCCACTGCATGCTGCTGCCTATCTTGGAGATGCAGAAATCATTGAATTGCTTATTTTATCTGGTATGGTAAGCTCTGTGTAAGAGCACATCATGCACATTTTGGTCATATTTAATATTTATTAAACCTCATTGACTATTTCTTCATATTTGTTAAACAGCCTGAAACTTATTTGTTCATTCTAGAAGTAATGATCTCATATCATGTCCCAGGTACTGTTTTAGTGCTTAGAGTACATTGGAAAACAAGTCACTGCCTTGCGGAGCATATACTCTAAAGAAAAACAGGCTACAAATACAAGTCAATTTTACAGTATGTTAGAAGGAGATAAGTGCTATGGAAAAATGAAAAAGTAGATCAGAATACAGTCAGCCCTCTGTTTTCATGGGTTCTGAATCCATGGATTCAAACAGCCACAGATCAAAAATATTTGGAAAAAATTCCAGAATGTTCCAGAAGGCAGAATTTGAATTTACCATGCACTGGCAACTATTTACATAGCATTTAAATTGTATTAGGTATTATAAGTAATCTAGAGATAATTTAAAGTATACAGAAGAATATGCATAGGTTATTTGCAAATACTATGCCATTTTATATAAGAGCTTTGAGCATCTGTAGATTCTGATATCCACAGTGGGTCCTGGAACCAATCCCTTGCAAATGCTGAGGGACAGCTGTAATGGAGTGGGGTGAGAATTATATAAGTTGGGTATTATATGGAGTAGTCATACAAGGCCTCATTGACCTCAGGGTTGCTGGGAGATGATAATAGTTCTCCAACGAGGAGGTGATAGTAGCTTGGAGCTAGTACAGCATTGGAGGGGATTAGGAAAGATGTGATTGTAGATATATTTTGAAAATGATGCCAGCAAGATTTATGTCTTTAAATAGCTTGTGTCTAATTCTTTTTGAGGGCCTGTAAAATATATTTTAGGAATTTGTACTTTATTTTTAAATTTCTTCTAACCTGTTCAAGACCTTACAATATGAAATAATGGTAAAACTGTGTCCTATAGAATAGCACCTATGGTGGTCAGATTTCTTGCAGTCCTAAAACAGGCAATCAAAGGGAGCTTAGAAATATTTTTGTTGTATTCAGATGATCGTAAGTGATATTTACTGAAAAAGGATGCCTATGTTTGAATTGTGCTTATGTTGCCAGATTGCACAGATATATGCATAATGCAATTGGAGAGATAGTATCATTCCTTTGATATTTGGGAGAAGGAGCACTCAGAGAAATTTTGAGTGAAAATCCTCTTAAATAGTAGCCTGAATAGAATTTTGCCATTATAAATTAATAAAGTTTTTTAAATGTGGTTTTTATAACAAATTGCATGATCTTATAGAATTACAGTCACTTATGGACCAAGCTAATATTCTTATATTAGTTTCTTTATGAATAACTTTATCACTGACATACTTCCTTGAAGATGTCTGTTCCTCTATGGATGCTAGCTCACTAGTTTTCAGCTGAAATTTACTAGAGGTAAGAACTGAGGAGGTTCAAGAGAAAAATAATGCTTCCTCTTAATTGAGGCATATTCTGCTTTAATAATATATCCAGGACCAGATGGCTTCACAGGTGAATTGTACCAAACATTTAAAGAAGAGTTAATACCTATCTTTCTCAAACTGTTCCAAAATTTGAAGAGGAAGGAATGCTTCCAGCCTCATTTGAGGTCAGCATTACCCTGATACCAAAATCAGAAAAAGACACTACAATAAAAGGAAGTTACACCCCAATTTCCCAGATGAACATAGATGCAAAAATCTTTAATAAAATATTAATAAACTAAATTCAACAATACGTTAAAAGGATCATACCTCATGATCAAGTGGAATTTATTACAGGGATGCAAGGATGGTTCAGCTTCCACAAATCAATCAATGTGATACACGCCTTAACAAAATGAGGCTAAAAATCATATGATCATCTCAATAGATGTAGAAAGAGCATTTGACAAAATTCAACACCTACTCATGGTAAAAACTCTGAACAAAGTAAGTATAGAGGGACTATACCTCAACATAATAAAGTCCATATATGGCAAGCCCACAGCAAACATACTTAAAGCTGAAAAGCTGAAACCTTTTCCTCTGAAATCAGGGGCATGGTGAGAATACCCAGTCTGATCACTTTTTCAGCAGTCCTAGACGTCCTAGCCATAGCAGTTAGGCAAGAAAAAGAAATTAAAAGTGTTCAGATTGGAAAGGAAGAAGTAAACTGTCTCTTTTTGCAGGTGACTTATTACATATAGAAAACTATAAAGACTCCATCAAAAAACTATTAGAAATGATAAACAATTTTAGTAAAGTTGCAGGATCCAAAATCAATATACAAAAATCTGTGTGCTTGTATATACTAATAACTATCAGAAAGAGAAATTAATAAAATAGTTCCATTTATGATTGCATCAAAAAGAGTAAAATACCTAGGAATAAATTTAACCAAGGAAGTGAAAGAGCTGTACACTGAAAACTATAAGACATTGATGAAAGAAATTGAGGAAGGCACAAAGAAATGGAAAGATATTCCGTGCTTGTGGATTGGAAGAATTAATATTGTTAAAATGTCCATACTACCCAAAGCAATCTACAGGTTCAGTGCGATCCCTATCAAAATTCCAGTGGCATTTTTCACAGAAATAGAATAAAACAATCCTAAAATATGTATGGAACCACAAAGACCCAAGTAGCCAAAGCATTCTTGAGAAAGAACATTAAAACTGGAGCTTCCTGATTTTTAAACTGTATTACAGAGCTGTAATAATCAAAACCGTATAGTATTGGCATAAAAACAGACACAGAGATCAGTGGAACAAAAGAGAGCCCCAAAATAAACTTGTGCATATTGTGATCGATTAAGGCAAAGGAGCTAAGAATAGACAATGGGGAAAGGACCATCTCTTCAATAAATGGTGGTGGGAAAACTGGGCAACTATCTTACACCATACACAAAAATCAACTCAAAATGGGTTAAAGACTTGAACATAAGACCCCAAATCATAAAACTCATAGAAGAAAACATACAGGGTAAGCTCCTTGGACTCAGTCTTGGCGATGATATTTTAGGTTTGACACTAAAAACAAAGAAAACAAAATCAGATATAACAAGTGGGACTATATCAAACAACAAAGCTTCTTTCTGCATAGCAAAGGAAACCAACAAAATGAAAAGGCAACCTACAGAATAGGAGAAAGTAATGTGCAAATTATATATCTAATAAGGGATTGATATCCAAAATATATAAAGAACTCATATAACTCAGTAGCAAAAAACAGACAAACCAATCTGGTTAAAAGTCAGCCAGAGGGACTGAATACACATTTTTCCAAAGAAGACAGAGATATGGCCAAAGGTACATGAAAAAGTGCTCAACATCACTAATCATCAGGGAAGTGCAAAGCAAAACCACAATGAGATACCACCTCATACTTGTTAGAATGGCTATCATTAAAAAAAAGAAACAAGCATTAACAAGTATTAGTAGGGATGTAAAGAAAAGGAAAACCCCTGTTGGTGGGAATATAAATTGGTATAGCCACCGTGGAAAACAGTATGGAGGTTCCTCAAAAAATTAAAAATAGAACTGCCATATATGATCCAGCAAACCCACTTCTGTGTGTATATCCAAAGGAAACAAAATTACCATCTCAGAGAGATACAGGCATGTTCATTGCAGCATTATTCACAATAGCCAAGACATGGAAACAACCTAAATGTATGTCAATGGATGAATAAAGATGATGTGGTAAATGCATACATTGAAATATTATTTGGCTGTAAAAAAAGAAGCAAATCCTGCCATTTGCAGCAATATGGATGGACCTTGAGGGCATTATGCTAAATGAAATAAGTCAGAGAAAGACAAATAATTCATAATCTCACTTACATGTGGAATCTACAAAAACCAAATTGATAGAAACAGAGAATAGATTGGTTGTTGCCAGAGGTAGACAAGTGGGGGGTGGAGGAAATGAGTAAAGGTGGTCAAATGGTACAAACTTCTAGTTATAAGATAGTTCTGGGGATGCAAGCTTAAAAGTCTCATCACAAGAAAAAAATTTTAACTATGTGAGGTGATGGATGTTAACTTATTGTAGTAATCATTTCTATATTATATGTCATATCATTTTGTTCTACATCTTAAACTAATATAATGTTATATGTTAATTATATAATAAAACTGGGGGAAAATAATTATCACCCAGAACAGTAGTCTTCAAACAGTATATGTACACTCTTGAGGTTCTGTAGTGGTGTTTCACAGGTTCTGCTTAAATTTGGTTTGAATGCCATGGTTGTTGAGGCCCAAGTTATACACTAATTTACATACCCCGATTTCAAAATAGCCTTATAATTGTATTGAATGGATTTTTAATAAGTTATAAATTAGAATTGAAACTAAGTGTTTTACCTGATCATTCCCTAAAGAAGAGAATTAAATACATGAACGGGAAAGTAGACAACAACATTAGGCTAATTTGTTTGTAATTAGTAATGAAAATTGTTACTGAAAAGTTTAGGGTAGACTGTTCTTACCCTTCATGTTAGTTACCAATGACATGTTACAATAGTAATTAGGTTAACTTTACTGTAATCTTAAGAAAATTAAGCAATGTGAAATAATAATCTCCATATAGCTCTTGCATTATACAAAAGTCATGGTATGTTCCAATAAGAACACACAATAAAGTAAATTACTATAATTTCATATTATAAAAACTACTTTGGTATCCATGGCAAGGAATAAATAGTTCCTAAAATATTTCTCTAAAACGAAAAGTGAAGAATGTAAAGAAATTGATCGTTCCTTAGAGCCGTGTACTTCGATGTTCATGGATGTTTATGTTTCAGGTTTTGGTGGTTTTCTGATTTACTGTGGTGAGAAGTTAGGAAGTAACGTTTTGTAATTTGTTTCACTCTTGTGTTTCCATTGTCAAGAATTACGACGTTACAGTTTAATTTGTAATCATAATTCCCGCTGTTTTATCACACACACTCTGTCCTTATTCATAGCTTCTCTATTCCCAGGTTTTAAAATTTTGATGTCTCTTGGTTGAACAGACCTCATCATCAAGTAGTTTTTGTTTTTATAGTTTCTGTAAGAGCTCATGGATATTGTATTCAGTGGTATCTTATTTATTTTGGACCATTTCTTTTTTTTTATTTAGTTGAAGGGTAGATAAGCTAGTTATAAAATTCTCAATTTATGCTTTTTCCTTTCAATATTGTAGATGTTACTCTACTGTCTTCTAGCGAGTGAAAGTCTTGAATTGAGCTACTCTCTGCTTACATTCCATCCCCCCATTACACTTTCCACCACCATAGTCCATTCTCTTCTGCCTGGATGCCTGTAGGATTCAATTCTTTATCCCTGAAATTCATGCTAACTTTCCTAGGCTAAATCTCTTGATTCTTTTTGTTAGGGCATTATGTGAATGTACACTTTTAGTTTTGAAATTCGGATTTTTATTTCATTTATATCTTTCATTGCATCTTTACATGTTTTATTTCCGTGTGTTTTTCTGTCAGTAAATTTTTGTGCAGTGTGTTTTGCTACTAAAATGGATATCCTTCATCTGTCTTTATCAGCTATTTTCTGATTGTAATTTTGTCTTTAAATTTAGTTTTAAGTTATTTCCTTTTACCTATCCTTCATTCATTCAACAAATACTTAATGAGCCTGGCTGCATAGCAGGTACCATTCTAGGTGCTGTGGTAGAGCAGTGAATAAAATAAATGAAGTCCCAGCCTTTATGGAGTTTATGTTTTAATGGGGGAGATAGTAGCAAGTTAATATATAGTTTGTCATGTGTTGATAATTACTATGGAAAAATTAAAGGAATGGTATGTTGGGTGGGGATCAGTTGCTATTTTGTGTTGGGTTATCAGGAAAGGATTCAGTGACATTCGAGGAGATAAGCAAATATGGAAGCCTTGCATATGGTGCAGATGTTTACTGGAAATTAAGAGATTAGCAAGAACAAACACCGTGAGGTGTAGCATGTTTGGAGGCAAGTGAAAAAAGCAGTAGGAGGTAAAGCAGAGGTTGGGGGTGTTCCAGGTAAATACTTGCTTTGGCCCTTAAAGTGATGTGGAAAACCAATGGGGAGTTTTAGGTGGAGGGACAGAGGCTGACCTAGTTTTTTAAAGATTCACTCTGGCTGTGGCTTCAGATTCTTGACTGTGTTGTAAGACATGTCT
This sequence comes from Aethalodelphis obliquidens, assembly GCF_003676395.1. Classification (NCBI taxonomy): domain Eukaryota; kingdom Metazoa; phylum Chordata; class Mammalia; order Artiodactyla; family Delphinidae; genus Aethalodelphis; species Aethalodelphis obliquidens. Next base: position 10,318,089 of record NW_020838000.1, read on the forward strand.
GCTCTGCTTTTTGTTGTTTCTAGGCTTTTATCTTTGATTGCTTTATTTTCCTTTTCTCTTTCCTGATCTGCCAGCTCTCATCTCTTTGCATTGTTTTACCTCTTTCTTGGAGCTTTTCTTTGAGGTCTCTGTTCAGAACTTAATTTCTCTGAAGTTGTGTATAAAGAGTAGTTCACAAATTCTTCCTCTCCTTTCCTGGGATAATTTCTTTCAAATATATTTACCTATTAACTGTATTCTGCTCAGTTTACTCTGCTTTTGTATATTTTTGCTCTAGTCCTGTGCTGAATCCTTTAAGTTTTTTTTTTTTTTTTTTTTTTTTTTGGCCACACCATGCAGCTTGTGGGATCTTAGTTCCCCTACCAGGGATTGAACCCGGGCTGTTAGCAGTGAAAGCGTGGAGTCCTAACCACTGGACTGCCATTATATATCATTGAGGAATATGCTTTTTCCAGAACATCTGTTTGGAGTAGGGAGGGGCAAAAAACGCCTCATAGATTAACTGTGTGGTTTCCTTTACTCATAGAACTACCTGTTAGATCTGTGGGAAAGAACTACAAGACAGAGCTGCCAAGTAAACTATGAAAAACCTGACAAACTTTTTATCTTAAGTATTGGCATATCCCAATGATCTGTACTCTTCTAAGGTGCGATGGCTTAGGAGTGAATATGACTTGAACCTAATACATTTTTAGAGGGTGTCAAATTCAGAACCAGGCAGATCCATCGCCTGACCCTAAACAGGGTCCTAAAGTAAATCGCTTGAGGAAATTGGATCCCAAAGATTACAGGTGGGGAATTTTGAAGTGTGTCCATATTTCATTGGAGATCAAAGAAGCCTAACTAAAAGAATTGTGGGCTGACTCACATGATAGCTTCTTTTTGAAAAGGCTGTTTTATCTTGAAGATTATGAGTTTGGAGGAACTAAGGTGATTGGCAGTGGAAAGAATCAGAACATTCGAAATTCCTTAAAAATTTATTGATTTAAATAACTTTGTGTTACACATAATTAAAAAAAAAACCTTTAAAAAAATAAATAATGAAGATTCTTGCTTGATCTCTCCTGTAGCACAGCCTTACCTTGTTCTTCTGTGTTATAAAGGGAGAGTCTCCTGTGGATGACCTCTAGATCATCTAAAAGGGTGTTAGATAGGGATTCTAGGACACAAACAGTGGAGAGAAGGGGGCAAAAGGACATTCACACAAACACGCTCTTTTAGTCGAATTGGTAGCCTTCCTGAAGAAACTTCACTTGATGTCCATGATGCATTTTTAAGATTCATGGATGAGGGGTGTAACTTTTGACATGTTATATGTAATCAAACAAGTGAATCCTTCCGTAGAATCTATATAGTAACACTAGAGTCTAGTAGAATTACTCTTACAATTATTATTGAATGGAGCAAAGTAATTGGAAGCAGTGAGTGCTTACTATATCTCAAGTACTGTGTTAAATTTAGCTTTTTCATTTATGACCTCATTTTATCCTCAACTCTGAAGGTATTATTATAGATAAAGGAAGTGAAAGCATTTAGAGATGTGATAACTGGCTGAAAGTTATACTGCTAATAAAAGCTAGAGCCAGCATAGTAAGTCAGACCCAGGCTATCTGACTGTGGAGTTCAGGCTATCTGACTCTTAACTCTGCTGCAGTCTGAACTGTGCTCCCCTCTACACTCTACCCACCCCCATCTACTTAGCATTTAGTAAAATTTGTATAGAAAATAACTTTTGTTGAAGAACTTCTGTTTTAAGGACTAAATTTACTGGCTGCCTAAATATAGATATTTTTATGGGAGCTATTCGTGTAATGCTTATATTTTTCAAACATAGGTTTACCAGTACCTCAGGCTGTTTATAGCATGTGTTAGGTGGTTGAATAATGTGTTGTATTAATCATTTAATTGGCCTTTTATAGAAAATAAAGTTCTTAATAAGGAAATATGTATACTGTGTTTCTGGTAATAAGAATTAGACCTAAAGTGTGTGACATTTGAAAGACTGCAGTGTTGGTATATAAGCTTACTAGGGCTGCCATCACAAATTACTACAAGATGAGTGGCTTAAACAACAAAATTTATTTTCTCACAGTTCTGGAAGCTGGAAGTACAAGATCAAGGTGTTGGCAGAGTCAGTTTCTTCTGAAAGCTGTGAGAGAAGGATCTGTTCTAGGACTTTCTCCTTGGCTTGTAGATGACCGCCTTCTTGTGTCTTCCATCGGTACATGTCTATGTCCAAATTTCTAATGCTTATAAGGATCCAGTCATATTGCATTAGGGCCCATGCTAAAAAAAAAAAACCACCTCATTTTAACTTAATTACCTCTGTGAAGACCCTGAGGTGCTGGGGTTAGGACTTCAGCATATGAATTTGGTGGTGGGGACACAGTTCAACCCACAATATCTATATATCCATAACACCCTCTTAAATGATACAGTGCACTAGCTTGGTGGTAGGGGGGGTGGTCTAGCATCACAGGTGGAAAAGTGGAAATGTACTTGCTTTTTGCTCATTCTTCTCCCAACCTGAAAACGGAATCTGAAGCTTTTGCCACTGATTTTGGTAGACAGCCAAAGGAAAGCATTATTTCCAGTTTGGGAAGAGTGCTAAAAGTACTTGGCTCCTGGCCCAGCTCACTGTATAGGGACTATCTCCTCTGTGGCTTAGGAGCAGAGAAAAAAACTATGCTCTGCAAACAGAAGTTTTAGAAAATTATTAGTGGGACTATAATTATTACAAACAAATAGGAAAATAGAAATAATTTTAATAGCATTAAATCTCAGGTACTTCGCCTAGATCAGAGGCTGATAGACTTTTTATGTGAAGGGTCATACAGACACACTGGCAACTACTCATCTCTACTCCTGTGATGCGAAAGCTACTTATTTAACACGTAAGTGAATAGGTGTAGCTATGTTGCAGTAAAACTTTATTTAAAAATAGGTGGCTGGCAGTCTGTGGGCTGTAATTTGAAGATCCCTGGCATTGATTATAAAGATATTATCTTACCTATTTAATGTTAAAGTAAGACAAGGTATTTAATAAGCATGAAATAACTTATTCTGAGTATTTCAAAATAGGGTAGAATATTATCACTGGAAATGGATCGTAGAGATCATTTACCACAGCTCTTATTTTACTGATAACTGAGGTTCAAAAATCAAAGAATTGGCAGATCTTGGTGAGTGATCAGATTAGGGAGAAAGCAGGTGAATTAGTCTTCTTGCGGAATGAGACCTAGAGTCACATGGGACACTTGTGATTTGGTGCCTGACTTTGTAGAGCTCAGAAACAGGTGCTCCCTGTGTTCTTTTAACCTGGGGCCTAGCCTCCCTTGAGAGAGAGACAGACAGAGACGGGCATGGGCATGCACACACAAGGATTATTATTACCAAAATGAAGGCGTAGGCATATGAGGAGCAGTCCCAGGTCACACAGGCTGCTGGTTACAGAGCCATTATTAGATCACAGGTCTTACTCCTGGGCTCCATCCGCTGACCCCTGACTGCCTCCTATGTCCAGACCTCTCTTCAGCTACATTGCTGGCAAGAGCCCAGGCTAGACTGATAAAAGTGAACCAGATTTTTTTATTTTTTAAAATTACTTTCGTTTTATCTCTAAATGTAGTAGACATTTATCTAATTTTGGAAGAAATTTTACCTTAAATATGTTTTTTCTTTTAAAAAGCTATTGTTTCAGAATATATTTTATATGTGTGAATTAGTAAATGAAAAGATTGGGTGAAAGGAAGAAGGTTATCTGGATTTTTCTGTATAATCTAACTGTGGTATCAAATGGATACAACCAAGCTGTTTGGATGACCCTGCAGTTGATTTTTGCTTGCTTGTTTTCTTTTTGCTTTTAACGTATTGGAAATCTGATCACATCTCTGTTCTGGAAAGGTGAATCCAAATTCAGATATTTGATGAGACGTAGGTTCTGGCTGCTTGTTCTTCTTCAGGGAAAGCTCAGTTGATGTACATTTGATAGATTTGTGGGTGAAAGGGAGTCTAGTAAAGACAGTCTTTGATTTATACAGTGGGGCATAACAACCTTGGGTTTTTCTAGATACGCTGCTAGCACTCAGGAGGCTTTCTTTGGGTGTCAGTTTGCAGTGGTCATCAGTGACATCATCCGCAAATTGCTGTCTTGTCTGCAGCTTCCACAGCAGTGCTTCTCCTACCACAGGGTCTCCCGGTAGCCTGACTGCAGCAATTGAGATGGCGCTGCTATTTTATGTTCTTTCCTGTTTTAATGATTAGGAAATAGTAAAGAAATTAATCTTTTCTTGAGAGAAACTTAAGTCTTGTGACTTAAGATCATCCTTTGGAATCACAAATATTATACTCTGCCAGGTAGAGAGCCTGTGATGATGCTACTGGAGCTGTTACATTTGGTTTTATTTCTCTCTAGGAAGACTATTTTGTGTTTTCAGTGGATAGGATTTCTTTCTTTTCCTGCCCTCCCTCCCTCCCTCTTCGTTCTCTCCCTCCCCATCTTCCCCTTTCCCACTCTCTCCCCTTCCCACTAGGTCTGTTCCCCTCCCCCTCTTCCTCCTCTCTGTCTCCCTCCATCCCCTGCCTCTCTCTCCCTCTCCCCTCCCCATCTCCTTCTCTCTCTCCCTCCCCTCTCCTTCTCTTTTTCCTGTCTTCATCTTCTTTGTGGCTAGTTTTCAGCTGTTGGATTAGTTACTTTACTCTGGAAATGTCTTTTCCATTACTGGAATTACTTTGTAGTGTGTATATGAATATGTAGCTAATATTGGAGCTCTGTGTGGAACAGAATTCTGGTTACCTTCAGAGAGCTCACATGAGATGAGCTCTGGTAGCCTGGACGTCTGATGTGCACTGCCATGTTTATTGTTCTTAAGCCATTTTTCATTGTGCAGCCAACTGCTGCTCTTATAATGGACCTTGCTATGCCATGTTCGTCTGTTAATATATAAGGCACATACTAATTTACCCATGTGGGCAGGGGAGATATTTGTTGTATTGTGTCCTTAGAGATAGCTCAACCATTACTCACATACTTGACCTTTAATTTCCAAGGAATTAAAATATCTGATTAGTGTTACTAGAAGATGACTTAACACAAGTGTCTTCTGAGATAGGATATGATTAGATGTCTAAAATCCCATTGTGCTGATCTTCCTGCAGTTAAGTATCTTTAGAATCTTTAAAAAAGAGCAAGCCAAATTTTTTATCAAGTTGTCTACTAGTTGCAAGTGGCAGCATGATGTGTCCTCGTTAAGCCACTAGTGGATTATTTGTTATAGTCACTCATGTTTTTGATAAAATTAACTTTGAATTTTTTATTAAAAGAGAAAGAAAGACGATTTAATTAATTAGTTAATTATTGTAACTTAAAATGGAAGAATGAAGCAAGCAGGTTTTTTACTTTGGGCTGCCAAATGCACCATAAATATTAGATTTTCTTCCTTCAGTTGTATATCTGATAACCCATTTCCAAAAGAAAGACAGACTATCTTCACCCTCTTCCTGCTTTCCAATTTTTTCTTTGCACTTGAAGCCAAATTCTTGGAGTGTTTTTTCATGACCACGCCTTTCATTTCATTTCCTCTTCAGTACATTTCACTTTTTGAACATGTAGTATTTCAGTTTCATTTCCGAATTAAAATATACACACCTTTAAAGGTATACAGCTTACAGTGCAGTTGCCTTTCTACCCTAGTTCCCCACCACATCATCCAATTCTTATTGCCCCCCACCACCAATGCAAACACATAGGCAACCGCTGTTCTTAATGTCTTAGCTTTCCTCCAGGGTTTCCTTTTGCAAATGTAAATATAGATACTTAACTCTTCCTTTTTCTATGTAAAAGTAAAGAATATTATTCATACAGCTCTCACTTATTGCTGTTTTTACATTTTTTTTTTTTTTTTGCGGCACGCGGGCCTCTCACTGTTGTGGCCTCTCCTGTTGCGGAGCACAGGCTCCCGCCGCGCAGCCTCAGTGGCCATGGCTCACAGGCCTAGCCGCTCCACGGCATGTGGGATCTTTCCTGGACCAGGGACACAAACCCGTGTCCCCTGCATCTGCAGGCGGACTCTCAACCACTGCGCCACCAAGGAAGCCCTATTTTTACTTTTTATTTCTCAGATCTTTATCAGCACGTAGAGATCATCCTCATTTTTTGTGACAGCCACATTCTATTTCCTTGTTGGTTAATGCCTTGAATCAGACTTCTGACCCTTCCCATTTGTTGGAGGCCCATTTTCAGGCCTCATTCTTCTCTACTTCTGTCTTTCCGGGGTACTTGTGTCTTTTGAGTGTCTGTGTCACTACCCTTCTGGCCTTAATGCCAGGACCTGCCCTCCTACTGTGCACATAAATACAAAATCATAGAAAGAGGTACAGGAATTATAGAGAACCATTGAAGTTCCAAGTGATAAATGGGGAGAAGGAAGGAGCCTCTTCACTGTCTCTAGGGCTCCAACTTTCTGACCCGTGAACATTTCAAGTGTTTGTGCTCTTACCCAAAACAAATGCTGACTTTATTGTGGTCAGAAAAGCTTCTTTTCACCATTTCGGTCTCCACAGAACCTGGCCAGTAGTTGTTCATATGTTTATTACATTAATATACCACTGTCTCTGGCTGGGTTGTTGTTTTTTTTTAATTGGCTGTGTTGGGTCTTCATTGCTGCACGTGGGCTTTCGCTAGTTGTGACGAGTGGGGCTACTCTTTGTTGTGGTGTGCAGGCTTCCCATTGTGGTGGCTTCTCTTGTTGCGGAGCATGGGCTCTAGGCACGCGGGCTCAGTAGTTGTGGCTTGTGGGCTCCAGAGCGCAGGCTCAGTAGTTGTGGCGCATGGGCTTAGTTGCTCTGCGGCATGTGGCATCTTCCCAGACCAGGGCTCGAACCCGTGTCCCCTGCATTGGCAGGCGGATTCTTAACCACTCTGCCACCAGGGAAGTCCCTCTGGCTGGTTCTTTATTTTGCTGACTCCCTTTCTTTCTCCCACAGCTTTAAGCAATCTTGAAAGCTCTCCTGCTGGTTCATGATTCACTGGCCCTGCCCACACAGAGTTCAGCTTCAACTGCTGCACTTGTGGATGATTTCCTACACCTGCCTTTCATTCATTTTCTCTCACATTCAGACTTATAAAATCTACCTCTAATGTATCCGTGCTCCATGTACTAGGTACATTGGTTTGTATGTTAATCTTTTTTGTTGGTTTTTTATTGTTTGTTTGTATTTTGACTGTGCCGTGCTGCATGTGAGATTTCAGTTCCCTGATCAGGGATTGAACCCATGCCCCCTGCGTTGGAAGCTCGGAGTGCTAACCACTGGACCACCAGGGAACTCCCCTGTTAATTTTTGTAACAAGGTATTAGGGGATCTGGTTTATAGATGAAGAAATGTAGGTTCAGAGGGATCATATAGCTAGTTAGGGACCTATAGCTAGAGGTTATTCGGGCTGTAACTTGGAGTCACTGCACTTGATTATTACGTAGAACCTCACACTCAAAACAATGTAAACATAAGGATGTCTGAGTTCTATCCTTGATTCTGCTGTAGTTGACTCTGGCGGTGAGCTGCTTGCTTGTACCAGCATTTCATCATCTAGAAAGTATGGAGGTTGGACTAGGTTCCTAAAGCCTCTTCTCACTTAGCTAGTTATTATTCTAGATGTAAATCTAGGATTGCTCATAGTGCAGGACCTGTTGCAAGTTCCTCTAGTCCTGAGAGTCAAGGTGGTTTCTCTCTACGTAGAGTGATCCCACGGTGTGCTGCTTCTGTTTGGTGGGGATTTAAGCACCAAATCAGTGGATTTTACATAGGTGATAGATTTTTTCCCCCTCAAATTACATAATACACTTATTGTCTTACTAAATTGTATTTCCATTCTATTAAGGAAAATTTGTGTCCATTGACTTAATGATTTTTAAACAAAAAATACATAGTTGATTTGTTTTAATTATTACTACTTTAGAACTTTAGGTATAACATGGAAAGACATGTGGATTGGTTCATTTCCTTTCTCAGTATTTTCCCCTAAGTTTATAGCCATTGTATCCATTTATAAAATAACTTTATAGTACTAAAGCATTTTTAATCAATACTGGAGAACTATTTTGATATTACTGTATTGCATTATAACATGATACATTCATTAGTAAAGAATTATAATGAAGACTTTGTAATGGTCTACGTTTTATGTCTTAGTATTCTTATTCATGTATTTAAGTATTTGAGGTTTTTAACACAAATTCTACATTGGGGTCTGATTTTCATTTTGGATGTGCTCTGTATAAAGGTGGCTTTTCTAGACTATATATAAAATGATGTTTCTTTGATTTTTAATAAAAAGAGCTAATACCTTACTGGATAATTATATCAATTAAAAAGGATAGTTTTGTTTTGTAATTTAAGGGTGATTTATTAGCAGAAAGTATAAAAATGAAGTACTACATTTTCAGTTGTTATTTATCCAATTTGGACTATATATAACTAGTATTTCAGGATATTTACTTAAAATATTCTATGTAAAATATTTCAATTTATTTTTTTCTTCTTGTTGCAGGAGCTAGAGTTAATGCCAAAGACAACAAATGGTTGACACCTTTACACAGAGCAGTTGCATCTTGTAGTGAGGTATGAAATTTCTCTTAGTAAATATTTTGTATATAAAATCATTAAGTAGGCCTGCCTATGAGTCCATATTCAAATTCTGTATTTTCAAAAGAGGAAAAAGCAACTGAAAATACCTAGACTGGTCACTTTACTTTGGAATTTGTTCAAACCAAGTTAATTGTTCCATTTTCCTTTTGTGACTAAGGCCTCTTGGAGAGTCTGAAGTGGCAGAGAATAGAAAACCCTGCTTCTGTACTTCTTACAAGAGAGCAGTTGTTTTTCTATCTTACAAATTCCTCCTCAAGGCTTTTCTCTGCTGACTGGTTCACAGTAGCCTAATAGACATGTTACAGAGGTTCTGCTGGTTGTGGTCAAGAAATAATCTCAGCAGTGTGTAATGACTAAATGAAATATTGTTTAGGTAAACACTGAAATTAGTTTCAGAAACATTACTTGATCTCACATGTTGCCAGTTCTAAATACAATCTTAAAATATGTTAGGTGTCTTATGAGGAAGAACAATTCCTTTTTATTTATAATCCTGTGTATTGTTTGACCTTCAAGATAACTGACATTTTGGGAGAAAGTTCATTTTTATATTTGTCATATCTTCTAGTCCTCATAACATCCTTGTAGGATAGATATTTTAAGGAACTGTGTAGTTAATAATTTGCCAGAACCACTCAGCTGTTGAGTAGCAGAGATGACACAAATACCTGGACCCTCTTTTTTTCTGTCATTTTACTGCCTTTCTAAAATGGATTGGGTACTTTTTACAGATGCATTGTGCCCAAAGCACCCCTTTTACCTATCTTACGATAGTTGAAAACATTTTTTAAATAAAAGGTGGGACTGTATAAATTAATGTTTTCTTCAGTTATTCAAATTGTGGGAGACGAGGGAGGGTGGCTACTGCTGCTTCTCCCCATCATGGGGCCAGATAGTTCTGGAGAGAGAAGGGGAACACATGCCTTGGGAGGATGTTTCCCCAGGAGAAACTGGGGGCGCTCCTTTCTGTTCATTCTTCTTTGTATTCCTCATTTCGAAGTACACCTTGAACCCCAAATGAGAGTTGGGTGAGTGAAGAGGAGTGGAGGAGAAGGTGGCTGGAAGGGAGGGACTGTAAATGCTGCGGTGTGACAGAGGCGGTCTGTTGACCATAAGCCCCTGGATCGGGAGAGGACGGTGGTCCTTGGTGGCTACAGCTAGTGAACTGTGGGACTTGGATCAGGAGACACTGGCTTCAGATATCACCTGCCACTTTCTAGCTGTGTGATCTTGGGCAAATCTGGGAATTCTGAAAACTAAGACCTATTAACCAAAATACTTTGAACTCTGAAATTCATGGTAATGTTTTTAAGTTAGTGGTTAGCCCTCTTGCAGTGAAGTTTCTTTAAATAAAGGCGGTTAAGGAAGATAAACATTGCCATCATGGCAACCTATTGATAAATTAGTCATACTTACCTATTTTTTGGTATGACTCTTGGAAATATGACTATTAAATTTAGTGGAGTTTTGTCAAATTAAATCATCAGAAAGAACACTTTGTATATTTGTAGAGATTATAAAACAGGCCTAAGATTCTTTAAAAAAATAATTAATGTTAAAGGCAGATTGCAGGTTCTACCCAGAGACCTAACTGCTGATTTTTTAAAACTCTGTACGTGGCTTGAACTTAAGGGCAAGCTGTAGGTTAGAAAGCAACAGATCCTAATAAGTTTAAGTTTAAGCTTTTCAACCTAAAAAAGGTTTAGGCTTTTCATCCTAAAAACTACTAGGCTATGTAGTATTACTACTCTTCTGCAGGATTATGGGAAACAGCTATAAAATGTAACCATTCCATAAAAATATAACTTCTGTAAACCCTGAGCCCTAAGGATTATTTTTCTTTTAAAAGGAAAATGCCATGATTAGGAAAACTGCTAGGAAACCTAGTCAAGATTATCAGTTTCACTGGTGTTCTTTTAATTATTCTTGTCATATCCTAAGAGCAAAAGAAAGCTATACTTACATTACTTACTTCATTTAATAGAAAACATAACCGCAAAGGGGTATATAAAAAGGCAAAATTTTAGGTAGCTTTTGGTTTATGTTTTTGAGATACCATGAGAGAAGTAAGCTCTACAGAAGATGATTAGAGTGACTATTTTCTCACTTCTCCCAAGGACAGAGATGACTAGCATCGCTGAAGATGCATAGTAAGGAAGTTAACTCCTCACAGACAGTGGATGTCTTAAGGCTTAATTCCCTCACTGAACTTGGGTTTAGAAAGACTGCTTCGGGTTAACTATACCAAGTTCCCCAGCTCTCCTTCCGTGACATGGTTTCCATGCACCCGGTCATATTGTCTGGCTGCCACATCTTTTCTCCACCACTGGTTTGTGACTGTCAATCTTGAAGTGTAGCATACAATCTAGCTCTCCATAAATGCTGAGTATTCTTCTGAATAAATCAGTTTCTGAATATTAGGGCTTTGTGAGTGTGTGTGTGTGTGTGTGTGTGTTATTTATTTACTTATCTATCTGTCTATCCATCCACATAACACTGGATCCTCTGAAGGATATGCATTTATTTCTTTAACCTAACTCCAGGAATTAACATTTTAGTTCTATCAAGATAACTGAGTTTAAAATATATTATCATGTGAGGTATTAGTGGTTCACCCAAACATTGTGTTTATTTGGAATGCGTTAGCCCTTCTTTTCCCTGTGCCTGACCCTAAGCTATGAATAAATAAATACTCTTTGGATATAATTAGTTAACCTTTTGTTATCACCCCACCCCCATATTTCTTAATCTTATTTAAATCAGTGTCATAGGGTATTACTTGTTTGTTTGAAGTCAAGGCACACCTGCAGCATTTCTTACACATGCATACCCTCTAATAATGGAAAGATCGGGATCAAGGTTACTATGGTAATTCTGTCATTAGTAAAACTATATCCTTGGTTATCTCTACATTTTTTTTCTAAATGCTTGTAATGTGTTGCTAATAAAATCTAGAATTTTACTAGGGTAAGACATCAGGCTCATTGGTTTGTAATTTCCAGAAATTTACCTTTTAAAAATTTTTTTTTTGTTTTTGTTTTTGAATCTCCTGTCTTTAGAGAGTTCTTTAGTTTTCTCTAAATTTTCAAAGATCACTGCTATTGTGATATGGCACTGACGTATATTATTCTGAGTAGTAAATGATGGATGTATTAGTCAGCTCAGCTGCCATAACAAAATACCATAGACTGGGTGGCTTAAACAACAGAAATGTTTTTTCTCACAGACTGGAGGCTAGAAGTCTCAGATGAAGGTCCAGCAGGGTCAGTTTCTGATGAGGACTCTCTTCGTGGCTTGCAGATGGCTGCCTTCTCACTGTGTCCTCACATTTGGTCAGGGAGGGGGGAATCTCTCTCTCCCTCTTCCTTGTCTTAGAATGCCATCAGTCTGATCAGGTTAGGGTCTCTCCCTTATCATCTCATTTAACTTTACCGCTTTGTGGTGGGGGGTGGTTAGGACTTTGACACGAATTGTGGGGTACACAATTAAGTGTCCCCAGCAGTGGACCCAGGGTCCAAACAGTCTTAGTCGTTGTGTTTACAGCCTTCTTTAGGTGCCATCTTACCCACCCTCAACCATAAACTGGATTTATTCTTGTTTTTCTGTGAAACGAAAGTATAGCTTTGATTTTTCTGTTCTTGCTGATGGAACATAAGTATTCCATACACTTTTCAGAAACTTAAAGGTATGCGTTGTGAATTCCAGTTGGAAATAATTAAGGCAAGCCTGGCATCTATAGTATGCTGTATTTGCCTAGTTTATCCAATTATAAATTCTTCATTTTGTTTTTAATTATTTTCTAGTACATCTATTTCCCAGGATGGTATTAGTGTTACTCCCTAAGTCACAAAATACCCTTCTTGAGGATGAAGATTGAGAATCCTGACAGTGTTTGTACTTTGTTCTCCACGATTCTGAGTATATATTCCTCTGTGTATCTTTTTCCCTATATTCCTTTTTCTTAATTGAAATATAATTTACAGTAAAATGCACAGACTTTAAGTGTGTAGTGTTGAGTTTTGGCAAATGTATACACCCATGTAACCTTTCTCCCAATCTAGATTTAGAAGATTCCATCACTCCAGCACGTTCCCTCATGTCCCTTTTCAGTCAGTCCCTCCTGTCCCCAGAGGCACCTCTCAATTGCCTGTTCTAGAATTGCCTGTTCTAGAATTTTATAAAAATGGAATCATACAGTATGTACTCTTCATGTCTTGACTTCTTTTGAGATTAGTCATATTGTTGTGTACATTAGTGGTTCATTTCTTTTTATTGCCGAGTAGTGTTTCCTGTATGGATGTACAACAGTTTATCTATTTTCCTATAGGTGGACATTTACACTTCTTGTTTTTGGCTCTTATGAATAAATAAAATAAAAAATAAAATAAATAAAAACATTCTTAGATGGGTCTTGTTAAAATTTCTCTTGGGTAAATAGCTGGATTGGAATTGTGGGGTCACAGGGCAGGCCTCCATATGTCTTTACTTAGCTACTCAGCAGGTTGATAGATTGATGGGCGTCTCTCCAGTCTTTTGCCAGCCTTGCGCTGGTTCCCATATTTCAGCAGTTCTGATTACTTTATTTCAAAGGCTATGTGCAAATCATGAATAATACTATTTTGCTTAGTCTTCCTTGCTACTTTGCATAGTTAGTTATTTTAATCTTTTGAACAATCTTATGTACGTTAGGTTTTTTTGCTTCATAGCAGACTTGAGATGAGTGATGGACAGGTGCTCTTTCCCCTCTTTACTGATAAGAAAACCAAGGGTCAGTTTTACTAGACTTGAATAGTTATACCTTGTAAATGACAGAACTGAGGTGATTTGGTTCTGGTCCTTTTCATTTCATATGTAGTTTGTTGTTCATCTGCCAAAAATAGGATTATCACTGTAAGGAGAAAAATTTTGCTACGTTTAGTTCTGATTATATTGCTTAATATTGATGGCATACTGGATTCCTTTCGATTTTGCCATGAGTCCAGTTTATGGATGTTTTGTGACATTTTTCTTGTGCTTCTGGGAGACCAATCCCTTTGAATGGTAAATCCTTAATTTGCCTTGTTAACACCAACTTTCCCACCAGGTAGCATCACAACAAAGACTTCTTCCCTCCCTCCCTCCCTCCCTCCCTCCCTCCCCTCCCCTCCCCTCCCTCCCTCTCTTTCACTCTCTCTCTAATGAATTAGATCCTAGTGATTTTTCATTTTGTAAAATATAGCATGTGGAATACTTTGGGAAGTAGTATGTTTAAATTTTTATATATTTAATGGCAAAGTGATAAATCTACTTTTTAAAGCTTTGAAAGTATAAATTAATTGTATCTCACCATCTAGAAAAGCAATATTAGTAATGAATGTTTTTGAAGGATATTTGTCAGTATTTCTTGTACATTTTGATAGAGACTGATTGTTGTGCCTTTAATTGGAGGATAGAGAAAGGGAATGTTTTATTTTGATGTATCTTGCATGGCTCTGAGTACTGCCTTTAGTTCAAGCTATTTTGTTTTCTGGCTTGTTTATAGCAGGTTCTGCCAGAACTATTTTTATTTTCTCAAGAAATTTTATTTCCTTCATGTGTGTACAATTTCTAAAGCTGTTAACTCATTTGTCTTGTATATCTTCATATGTTTTAGGAAGCAGTTCAGGTACTTTTGAAGCATTCTGCAGATGTTAACGCTCGAGACAAAAACTGGCAAACACCTTTACACATAGCGGCTGCTAATAAAGCTGTAAAGTGTGCGGAAGCTTTGGTCCCTCTGCTGAGTAATGTAAATGTGTCTGATCGAGCAGGGAGAACTGCACTGCATCATGCAGCTTTCAGTGGACATGGGGAGGTAAGTGGTATTCAGTTAGACAGTGATTCTCTCTCTCTGCGTGTGTGCCCGCCCTCCCATTATTAATGAACTTGCCTATTTTGCTCATTTTTATTTAATTTTGCCTTTTTCAAACCCTCAGACTTCTTTTCATGATAATTCATGATATATAGCTTTCTCAAATTTAGAAATTTATTTATCAGATACAACCCCTGCACTTGAATTTCATGGTCAACCTGGGGAGATAAAGGACAACACTGCCAACTGTAACACAATGTGAAAAGTATGTTCTGTCATTGCAGGAAAAAATGTCTAGGAAGGTGGAACAGTTTCATTGTTCTCCCAGAAAGATGGTGGCAAAGGAAGGTGGAGTGTAGAAAACCTTTTTTTTTTTTTGCGGTACGCGGGCCTCTCACTGTTGTGGCCTCTCCCGTTGCAGAGCACAGGCTCCGGACACGCAGGCTTAGCGGCCATGGCTCATGGGCCCAGCCGCTTCGTGGCATGTGGGATCTTCCCGGACCGGGGCATGAACCCATGTCCCCTGCATCTGCAGGCGGACTCTCAACCACTGCACCACCAGGGAAGCCCAAAAACATTTTCTTATAGTTTATTTTGAACATTTAGTCAAGAATTCTTTGATGACAGACCATCAAAAGAAAACAATTTAAGAAAATTAATATTTAGTTATCTTATACAAGGAGTATTGGTTAATGTTAAGTGTGCCATAGCAAAGAGTGGGGTTTATGTATGTACATGGAAGACTTAGGAAAGAATGAGACTCAGAGTTAGAAGAACCTTTGAGGGCAGCTTGTCCAGTCCTCCATTTTTGTTGCAGACACAGAAACTCAAAGAAGTAAAAATGGTGGTCCTACTGTATAGCAGAGGGAACTATATTCAATATCAATTCTTTTCCTGTAGTAGAAAAGAATCTGGAAGAAACATATGTATATATAAAACTGAATCACTTTGCTATGTACCTGAAACATTGTAAATCAACTATACTTCAATTTTTTTTAAAAAAAGAGGTAAAGTGACATTCCCAAGATTCCATGGCTGAGGGTTAGTCACTGCAGTGCTGTTTTCACTGTTCTCGGCTTTTGCAACATAAAGAATTCTTGTCTCTGCTGCAGTTCAGGTCACTAGATGAGTCCCTTTTTGACATCTGGAATGCCCTTTCTAATGGGGAAACTATTGTAAATATGCTTGAACCTAATGGAAATGACTTTTTTTGGTACATTATGAGGTAAGTAGACTGTGCAGTGACCTTCAGGTCTAATCATATTACGGACACTGCATCTGTGTTTGAATTAAATTTAAGAGGTTTCTGGGATCAGAATGCACTTTGAATTTTAATAACACTTTGGGCTATAAAAAGGAATAAAACCTGTTGTTAAATACTCTCCCTTTAGACTTTCCAGATTTGTGCTTAGTTGTTCATAAAATACCAGGACACAAAGTGGCATCTTTAAAAAGATGCTGATGCCTGACTTCAGTAACCACCATAGTGAAACCTTTTTTCGTATATTGTCCTGTTGTTTATTAAATTATGTTAAAGCATCTTCAGTATATAGTCTCATCTTTCCTTTCTACAGATGCAGAAATTCAGTGCCAGAGAGCTTGAGATGAGTAGTTTTCACAATGGATATTCATGAACAGTTCTGCTTCTGAATGTTGATGAAACTGTGTTTATTTTTATTCCAGATGGTGAAACTACTCTTGTCTAGAGGTGCCAATATTAATGCTTTTGACAAGAAAGATAGACGTGCTATCCACTGGGCAGCATATATGGGTATGTGTATTTTAAATTTATTTTTTGACATTAAGTATTAAGGAAAAGTTGGACATTTCGTTCTTGCATTTGGTATAACATGTCTTTTGGGGTAGTGAGAAGTTGCACCATATCTGAGTTTGCTGCCCAAGTGGAACCAGCCTGGGAGTCAGGGGAGGTTTGCCAGGACAGGAGTACATTAGGTCCAGTTCTCCTGAAAGCTGTTTAAAATTAATTGTTTACTTTTAAAGGGAGAGATGTCCTAGACACAAGTTTGGGATACAGAGTTTAGATTGGTGTTTACTAAAAGCCCATTCTCATACCCATCCTGAACCCATCCTTGTTTGTATGGGAATATTAAGGTAGAAGTTGTGAAGATGTATTAAGAAGCCTGTTATCTTGTGCCAAGCACTGTGTTAAATAGGCATATCACGTTTGATTTCTACCACAGTAAGAAACTGAGGTTTAGATATCAGCTTTTCTGCTTTTAACATTCTTGAGGGAATTCCCTGGCAGTCCAGTGGTTAGGACTTCTCGCCTTCACTGCCAAGGGTGTGGGTTCCATCCCTGGTCGGGGAACTAAGATCCCACAAGCTGCTCAGTGTGACCAAACAAAGAAAAAAAAGGATTCTTGAAAAGTCTTAGGATCTGCACAGTTGCAGTTTGAAACTAACAGAGCTCATGGGAAAATGGTCCTGGGGCAGACTGCTTAAAACCTACGCAACTCCACGAGCAGAGCACTAACGAAAGCATTAATGGGTTTTTGAGGTAACTGGGACAGCCAGGGAGGAGAAAAGTCAGGCTTCCACAGGATACTTTAAAACACACAGAAAGAACAGAGCAGAGATGCTGGCCTGCGGGCGCTAAGACCACGCAGGTCGAAGTGTATCTCAACCTGCTGCAAACCTTGCAAGTCCCGTAGGGCTAGGCTGTGCCTCTGGAAGGAAGCCGTGGGTGGGGCATCTTACAATAGAGCTGAAGAACTCCTTTCTTTGCAGCCATGGAGCTCAGGGCTTTTTCTTTTCCTCCCAACAGTCTATTCTGCTTCTGCTCTTCTTGCTCCTCTGACTTAGGAAAAATTACATGGACTGATGGACCACATAGTGCTGGTCTCATTCCCATGTGCCTCTCATACTGACTACAGAGACAGTCTAGCCCCTCTTCTCACAGGCATAGCTTATCCTCACTACTCCCTGCCTTTGCTTTTGTCTTTTCCTACCTCTCACTTAAAATTCGAAGGTTGATAGAAGATTATTAATTTTAAAAACTATATAAAATTGTAAAATACAAAAATGTAAGAAACCAAATGAACTCAAACCAGTTGACGGTAACCCCAAGGTCCAGGAAAATCCTTTGCCCATCATGGAAATAACTCTTGGACTCTTGGTGTTTCTCTCACACCAAAGGTTTGTGCCTCCAGTTATGTCATGGGCACTTTTCTTCTGTTAACTGAAGGTAAAACATCCAGAAGCAAGTCTCCTGTGGTGTCCTAAAGTGCCCTCCTCACAGCCTGTAGGTTTTCTGTATTTTAAGTCTTGGGGATTTTTCTGAATATTCTGGAATAGCTTATTCTTGACAGTTCAGGAACAGATAGTCTGTGATTTAAAACTATATACCTTATATTAAAAGGTTCACACATTAAGCAGAGGGTGTCAGGCCTTTTATCTCCAAAGAATTAAACTTGGCTAAACAGCTGTTTTCATAAAATTGAAGGCCAAGGAATTTTGTGGGTTGCCTCTAATTGAGCTCCCAGAGTAGCTGGGTGTGTATATCTCAGAGGCCCTTGGATGGCTTTGTTTTCCTTGATCTACTAAATGTCATTTTTCAGGCCAATTGTGGATTGTAAAAGATATTCTGTATTTCTTGGACCTCATAGTCCATTTAATTTTTGAGCATAAACATTCAGAGATTCATAATTTTCCTTTCCCTGTCTCTTCCTTCCTTTAAGCTTGGAAAATGAGGAGTATTGACACACAGTTTCTAAAACCATTCAGTTGTTTTAGGTGTTCAGGATTAAAAAGGAGCTAAATATATGAAAGTAGGGAGTTACTGCCTGGTCTCTTAAGACAGGCCTTAAGTCCAGGTCATTGACACCTCTAGAGAATCTGCCAATATTAGCCTAAGAGACATTACATTATTGCATTACATGTCTTCTTGTAATTTATTTCTCACAGGCTTCTGTATTTGCCCTGGCCTTCTGTCCCCTGGTTGAGGCTACCCTTACTTTTCTGTTAGGTTCTACCTCTTATACTTATGCTACGATTGAATCCTCTGTTTATGTTCCCCAGCCCCACCACTGTCCCCAAATGAACTGATCATTTTTCCCTCCCTACGCTGTGTTTGCTCCTACCATGAACCTTCATTAAGAATCCATTTACTGTTACTGATGAACCTAGTTACAGGGCAGGAATAAAGAGGTAGACATAGAAAATGGACTTGAGGACATGGGGTGGGAGGGCGAAGCTGGGGCGAAGTGAGAGTAGCATCGACATATATACACTACCGAATGCAGAATAGTTGGCTGGTGGGAAGCAGCAGCATAGCACAGGGAGATCAGCTCAGTGCTTTGAGATGACCTAGAAGGGTAGGATAGGGAGGGTGGGAGGGAGGCTCAAGAGGGAGGGGATATGGGGGCATGTGTATGCATGTGGCTGATTCACTTTGGTGTACAACAGAAACTAACAGTATTGTGAAGCAATTATACTCCAATAAAGATCTGTTTAAAAAAAAATCCATTTACTCATTCATCTTTTCTGTTGCCTTCAGTGCTTTTAGCAATATCCAGTCACTTTTTGCCTCAAAGTACCTTACTGTGGTGACTTTGACATAGAGGGTACTAAATAAATATTAATTACCTTGATAAGCAACTCATTACATTAATTCTTCTTAAAGCAATGCATAATTTGAGTTGATGTGAAATGGTGTTTTTCTTCTTACTTTCCTTTCCATAAAAACTTGTGAGCATAGCTCATTTTACTTTTATTAATACATTCATGAACAAAAGAAAAATGTAGGTAATTTTCCAAATTCCTGACAGATAATGATTACATTTATCAAATTCACGTTGCATGGATATAATTTTTTTAAAGGAGTTATTGACTACAGAATTATGTATGCCATGCATGTCTGCTGGATGCTGTCTTCTAAAAATACACCCATATGAATTGAATGAAATCTAGTCTCCTTGGTAGCATCGTTCTATAAATTGATAAGGAAAACACATATGTATTCTGGCTAGGTTCCACCTTGCTAGAACAATATCATTTATTTCACTCTAGAACTTTCTTCCCTTTTTTCTTTTAAATAGATCACCCCAAACTGGCTATGGAAAGACCCCTTCTTCATGTTTTCAGTGGTCCGTTAAAGGAATTTTTACATATTTCAGAAATGTGATTAAATAAATATTTGTCAATTTTAAGATTGTAAATTTCCCTATGCATGGCACCTTTTAAAAATAGGGCTTTATCGGTCTCAGGAAAAGTTCACACTTCCTGGAATCTACATAATTAATATGATCTAAGTCATTTACTTAGAATGATGTGTTGGTTTTGGATAGTTTTTCCATTATGTTTGTATAATGGGCCTTCTAGTCTTAAAAATCAGGAGAATTTGTTTCTTTTTGGCATATTTAGTGAATAATATGCATTTGCCCGGTTTAAAAAAGCTATATTTATGCGTGAGCCTCCTGGGCATTATAAGTCCTGGTTTTTAATACATTACAGTAAACCCAAGTAGTTGTCTTTCTAGAGCCATAGATCAGAGAGTAATGTGTAGTGAGAGATCTTTTGTACCAGTTAGTGCTCTTATATGATAGTCACATTTAATTTGGCATCTAATGATTTGACAGATATTCTTTTGATTTTTTCCTAAAAATATAGTAGATATTTTTCATATTGAAATGGGGAAAAAATAGCTGAATGTATCCACTTTAATTGATAATTTATATATATGAACAACTATATCTACTTGATTCTTTATGCATCTTGTAGACTCCTTTTTTCAAGGGGTCAAGGCACTATGTTTGAAAGTCTCATTTTTATAGTTATTTACTTTATATACTCCTTCCCTATGAGGGGTATTAAAAATGGCATCATTAGCAACTCGTTTAATGTAACATATTTATTAGGTACCTATTTTGTTTGAAATACACCAAGAAGTAGAACATAAGAGCCTATGATATTTGCCTTTAAAGATATATATATTTGGGAACTTAATACATAAAAGTAATTAAAGAGTTTGTTAAATAATGATTCAAGTTTAAGATACATCACAAAGTATTATTATGTATGCTTATTAGATAGTATTTACAGGTACACTGTGCTTTTGGCCACGTAATTCTAGGCAACTAGAAGCCTTAAAAAGACTTCTAGGGCAGATAGGAACTGACATGACCTTCTTCGAGGATTAGTAACAACGATTAGAAAGAAACGTCCAAGCAGAACATTCCTACAACATAGGAATCAGTCCCATGAACAAAGGCACAGAGGTGGAAAGGCTTTTGGGAGGAGGAGAAAGTACTGTATAATCTAATGTGACAAGAAGTGAGGAGATAAGAAAGGAGAACAGCGGTTCTCCCTCCTTCCACCTGGCCTCCTTATGTGGTTGGGTAGGGCCTGAGACTAGTTCTGCCTAATGAAAGTAGCATCCCCTGTGGACCAGAGCATTTAATTGCTGGTGTGAGACTGTAGTCTGTTCCCCTTTCTGGCACAGTGACCAAGCTGCCTTCAAATCGTGTGTCAGCTCCATGAATCTGGATCCTTGCGTGACTGAGCAGAGCCCTCTGGCCAAGCTATCATAATGCTAAAGAGAAATAAAACACTAATTGTTCAAGCCACTGAGATTTGGGAGTTGGTTGTTAACCACAGCATGTATAACCTAGCCCAGGGGTCCTCATCCCCCAGAACCGGGCCACACAGCAAAAGATGAGCCGCAGGCAAGCCAGCCAAGTTTCATCTGCCGCTCAGCATCCCCCGCATAGGGCTGAACCATCCCCCCCATCACTCACATTACCGCCTGAACCATTCCCGCCCCACCCCCGCCACGTGGAAAAATTGTCTCCCATGAACCCGGTCCCTGTTGCCAAAAAGTTTGGGGACTGCTGACCTAGCCTATCCTGATTGTTAAGGCATCTGGTGGAAATAATAAGGGAAAAGAAGTTTTTAGCTGCATGTTCTAAAGACCTGACATTTTTTAAGAAATAAGCCCAAGTCACTCCCAGATTTCCACGTAGAAGAAGATTCTACAACATAAACTAATGTCTTACATTAGACATGAAAAGCTAACTTAAGAATTGGAGAATGTATTGAAACAACCTTGGAAACAACAAGATCTAGGTAAAAGGATTGCAGGGTTATCATTGGATAAAATAATTAAATGTATTATTTTCAATTATTAGTTACCTCTATCAGCATTTATCAAAATTATCCTGAATTCTTATTTTTTTCTTCTGTCATCTCTCTGGTTATAATGTGATTAATTGGTGACTTGTCATGCATTATCTAGTTAATTTGTATTGTATTTTTACCTGTCTTTAAAGATATTCAGGATTGTATTTCATGTTTTCCATACACTCATCTTCTTGTTTTTTTCTTCATAAACACATTTTCAGGTCACATTGAAGTAGTGAAATTACTTGTGGCACACGGAGCTGAAGTGACATGCAAGGACAAGAAGTCTTACACACCTCTCCACGCAGCAGCCTCTAGTGGGATGATCAGCGTAGTCAAGTACCTTCTTGATCTTGGGGTTGATGTAAGCAGTACAGAAGAATGGAGCATTTTGTGTGTTTGTGATTTTGTTGTTGGCAGAAGTTATTTCAAATTTAAAAGATGATTTCTTACAATAAGATTTTTGTCTTTTAATAGTTTTATGTTTATAGTCCTTCACATAATATACAGKGCACTGATGTCTGACCAAGCCATGAAGTTAGTCAAATGTATTAAGAGGTAAAATATATTCCAAAGGTGAACGGTTGATTGACAGAAGTTTTTCTTTTCCATCACATTCTAGGCCCTGTAGCTTCATTTCAGCTATGGAAACCAGCAGATCAGACATATTTGGATTATTTTCCTAAGTGGCTGGGTTATTGTTAGTATTTGCCCAGTTTGTCTAATATTTCCTTTAAATGACCGTAGCTGTTCACATTACAGGATATTGGCCAGAGGCAGGCAGGAAAACTAGAGGCTTCTGGCCCATTAGCTGCAAGTGTTCCTTACTGTATGATCTCTTTGGTTCAGAGGGGTTACTCCTTCATCTGAATATATTTGATTACGGAACTGGGATAGCTAAGAATACCTGGAACTCCCACAGTCCATCCTTTAGGCACAGTTCTGACAAACTCATCTGGTCTTTAAAACACAGATGAAAAAGCAGCCAGGTAGAAGGAGAGAGGGAGGTAGTTTAGATCAGCTGCAAAGACAGAAAGATAGGTGGTAATCTGGTTGGACAAAGAATACGTGGCAGAACTGTGGAGCTGGATAGCCTATTAATTTAATTTAAGAACTTTGTGAAGCACTTAGTTATTGAAAATGTAGGGATCAAAAATTCAAACACATTGTTAGGTAGAAGCTTGTAGAGTGCAAACAGATGAAAGTTTTATTTCAACTCAGCAGTTCCTAGCTCTGTTTCAACAGAGTGACATAACGCCTTAAGAGACCCTTGATCTAGATAAATGAGATAGCCTTGTTTCTGATCACTGTTTCAAGTCCATTCTGGTGCAATTTTTAAAGCTTATGTTATTGACAGCAAAATTATAAACTCTGGTGAGAGTGTTCTTCAGAAAAAGTGGTCAGACTTAGAGCCATTTAGTGACATATGGCCTCCAATTGCATGACTTAGTTTCCTAGAGCTGAAATGAGTGACTTAAAACAATAAATTTAATCTCTCAAAGTTTTGGAAGCTCCGAGGGAGAATCTTTTCTGTGTCCGCCAGCTTTTGGTGATGAAATCTAGATAACCTAACTAAAGTTAAGTGTTGCTTTTTCACTTCCTCTAATTTCTGTTACCAGAGATGTGAGAAAAGAAAATGTTAAATAAAGTTGTGACAAGTTGGGGCCAACCACAAGGTTAGAGGGCACAGTCTCCACACAGGACTGACTTCAGTTTTGATGATTCACTAGAAGGACTCCAGAAACTCACTGCAAGCTATTATACTCACAGTTATGGTTTATTATGCAGAAAAGATACAAATTAACATCAGCCAAAGGAAGAGACACACAAGGCAGAGTCTAAGAGTATTCTAAACACAAAGCTTCCATTGGCCTCTCCTTACAGAGTTAGGACTCCTTACTCTCCCAGCATCAGAACGTGACATATGCACATAGTATTGCTAACCAGAGAAGCACTCCTGAGCTTTGTTTTCAGAGTTTTATTGGGCCTCCACTACATAGGCATGATTGATTGATCAAAATTGCTCATATGGTTGATTTCAGTCTCCAAGTCCACTGATACCAGCGGACCCAAAGCCCCTCCCCTCCATCACATGGTTGGTTTATGTGGTGTGGTTGGCCCTGCCCTAAAGACCCGCTGTGCCTGCTCCTACTCTCAGGTCTAGGGTAGCCAACTCCCACCCTGGACAAGGACACAGCTGTCAGGTGTGCCATAGATGACCTCCCAGAAGACAGGAGCGAAAGTACAATTCTTTACCACAGAAAAGTTATGTAAACTTTAAAATATTCATCCAATATATTTTTTAAGAAATAGAAAGGAAACTTCAGTTACATGAATTATTTCTCAATGTTGACTATATTTTTTGAGCATATTCATTTTGGTAAAATGTCAGTATGTAGGCTGGAAAATATCTAAAGCCCAAGTTTGTTGCAAAAATGAATTAAATAGAAAAGGATGTCAGTCATTTTTAAAAAAATCTTTCTCTCTACTAATCACCAACTTTCTTAATCTTTTGTCACTGTAAATAGCAGAAAATATGCGTGTTTTTCAATATGTGTCAGAATTTTCAGTTTGTGTTCATTTTTCATGATTCTTAGACTTAATTCTGTGGTTGTCCCTTCCCTAGAATGCTTTTAAAAATATATTATTTGTTTTCATTTTCCTAAAATATCTCTTGGAATCATTCAGTTTTGTCATGAAGTAGACATCGTATATATGAGTTATGTTCCCTGAAGCTACAAAATCGTTTGACACCAAAATGTTGTTATGTTCATTTTTTTATTGAAGTTTAAGATTATAAGCCATATCTGTGTATTTATCCCTGTTTGTTTCTCACTTTAATAATTAGATTTCAACCACAGTGTTGCTAAAATAGCTCACAGCGATAATTAGGAAGACTGCTTGAAGATTGACAATTTTTTTCTTCCAATAGATGAATGAACCAAATGCCTATGGAAATACACCTCTTCATGTAGCCTGCTACAATGGACAAGATGTTGTCGTGAATGAACTTATAGACTGTGGTGCTAATGTAAATCAAAAGAATGAAAAAGGGTTTACTCCTTTGCACTTTGCTGCTGCATCAACACATGGAGCATTGTGTTTAGAGCTTCTAGTAGGCAATGGGGCCGATGTCAATATGAAGGTATGAAGTAATATCAGAATCCCTATCTAGTATTTAGGAGTTCACTGTAGTATCAGTAGCTACTAAAAAGGAGTGAATTACTGATAACACACAGATGAATCTTAAAAATACTATGCTGAGTGAAAGCGTTACACAAGAATATATTCACTATTTCCATTTATATAAGGTTTTAGAACAGACAAAATTCCAGTTATATGGGGTTCCATACGCTATAGTTGGGGAAATAAAAAAAAGAGAGAACAATTGTTGCCTCTGGGAGGAGAGACTGATGAAAAGGGGGCGTGGGGGAACTTTCTCTGTGGTGGTAATGTCCTGTATTTTGACAACTTTGTTATTATATAAATAAGTGTTAGTCAAAACTCATCAGGTGGTACATTTTTTGTATGTCTCATTGCATGTAAATGTTCCCGTAGAAGGTTACAAATCAAACAAATACTGAACCCTAGTTAATGATATGCATACCAAAGTGTTTAGAGGTAATAGGTAATGATATCAGCAGCTGACTTTAAAAAGCATCACTTAGGGACTTTCCTGGCGGTCCAGTGGTTAAGACTGCACGCTTCCACTGCAGGGGGCACAGGTTTGATCCCTAGTCTTGCATGCCACGCGGTGTGGCCTACCCCCCCCCCAAAAAAAAAGCATCACTTAATTGCACGGGTGGGTAGAGAGATGGATGTATGATAATGCTCACATAGTAAAATGTTAGTGGTAGACTCTAGGTGGTAGGTATATGGGTGTTCACTGTAATATTCTTTCAACTTTTCTGTTTTGAAATTTTTCACAGTGTTAGAAAAATTAGAAGACTGATACAGTGTTTTACATATAAGAATAGTTGCTTTTTGGTTTTTTGGTCATTCACTTCCAAGAGTGAACATTTAAATTTAAAAATACGTGAAAATTCTGGAGCCAAAATATACGTACTTTACTGCATAATTCTTTGGAAATGCACCTGCAACCACAGTTTTGAACATAACTACTTCATAATGTGTAATCATCATTTTATATTTTCCAAGATGCTTTCACTGATTGCTTCTGTATTCATTTATTAATTCATTCTTTGAGCACTTGCCAAACCATGTCTTGTGGTGTAAAGAAAAGAAAACCACAAACAAAATTGAACCGTTTAGGATTAGTAAAAACATTTAAGCTTCAAATGTTTTCAGAGCTTTCATTGCATAAAATTTCAGCTTCTTTTGTAGGTGTGATGAGCCAGTGTCTTTCAGACTGGTAGAGAAAGGAGTCCATTTTCTTACCTGTCTAACTTTAGAAAATCCTTTAACGATGCCACTGACCCACTCTGACAGCTGTAGCAGCAGCAAGCCCATCTATAATTAGGTCGTTGCTCTAAATTGCCCCTTGCCAGCTAAAGGACAAAATTTATACATATCAACTTATGGAAGGAAAGGGCATGAGATATCATAAAGAACGCCTTTCTGGTTAAAATGTCTCTTTTACGAATATACATTTAAAGCTTTCAGTTCTCAATCAAATCACCAACTAAACTAAAGTTTTATTTTTAATAATTTAAATAACTTCTAAATATTTACTGATAAGTTCAAACTGCTTATTTTGATTTGAAGAATTCCTGCTGTTTGGATAATCAGTGCCTAGAAAAAATATCAGAATTCTTGTGGGGGTGGGAAGTTAGTTACTTGTTTCCTCAAAAGCCTAGTAATATTTTTTAATGAAGAGTTTTTCAAAATAAAAACTTTGAAATTATCTTCATATTCTTCAAACGAAAAGATCTCATCAAGTAGTTTTAGTCTCTGTGAGACCCCTTTATGATAAAGGGGCTGTAGTTAAAATTATCTTTGTTAAATATTAAGTATCATGAAATAAGAGGCTTACCTATATCATTAACTATTATGCATTTTTTAGTTTATATGGGGCTGGGTAAAAATTAGGCTTTCTATTTTATACAGTGCCATTTAGACATGACTGTTTACTATAATTTGAAGATAATTAATCGCTTGCTTCATGTCATTGCCTACGTAACTGACTCTAGTACCTATGATTATTTTTAAGTCTGTATTTTCTTTTGAAATGTTGAGATGAGAATCAGTTCTACAAGAGGGTCACTTGTAGTATAATGCTTAGCAGTGGTTTTATTTGAAGTTACCTCCCTAATGATTTAGAAAATTCAGTGGTAGATTTTACACATGACAAGGGAATGTTTTAGCAAAACAGTTAAGATGTGGTGGTTAAGTAGATTTGAAGACAACAGACCATGATGCTGGTTTAAAAATAGATTTTATAAAAGTTGCTTTAATTTTGTCTAAGGACGTATGACATCCTGCTGATGTGCAGTTGCCCAGTTATCTTACTGCCGAGTTCCATTGAAACACACTCCCTAAGTTGTTGATGACTTCTGAGGTACCGTCCAACTGACATTATGTAAAAATTGTTGATAGCAGTGAGTTTTCAACGCATAAGAATTTGCATTCATTCAAGAATATATCTTCGTTCCTGACACTATGTTTCCTGTATTTGTCAAATCGATGCTTATCGAATTATTGTTTGACTAACAAGTTAAGGCTTTGACATTTGCCTTGGAGGAAAAATATTATATTTGTTGACCCTAAAGTTCTCCTTATCAAGGCACCTTTCTCCTTCATCTTTTCCTCCCATTCCATTCTCTATTTTGATTTTTCTGTCCTTGATCAGGTTGTGGATGACTAGAATTGGAATGTGAACTTAGATTTGTAATTATTCAGTTTATAAGTTTTTTAATTGGTTGTCCTACAGAATACTACATAGAAGTAAAATGAATGGGTTTTTTTACATATTTATTAGAGTATAATTGCTTTACAATGGTGTTTTAGTTTCTGCTTTATAACAGAATGAATCAGTTATACATATACATATGTTCCCATATCTCTTCCTTCTTGCATCTCCCTCCCTCCCACCCTCCCTACCCCACCCCTCCAGGCGGTCACAAAGCACCGAGCTGATCTCCCTGTGCTATGCGGCTGCTTCCCACTAGCTATCTACCTTACATTTGGTAATGTATATATGTCCATGCCTTTCTGTCGCTTTGACACAGCTTACCCTTCCCCCTCCCCATATCCTCAAGTCCGTTCTCTAGTAGGTCTGTGTCTTTATTCCTGTCTTACCCCTAGGTTCTTCATGACATTTTTCTTTTCTTAAATTCCATATATATGTGTTAGCATACGGTATTTGTCTTTCTCTTTTCTGACTTACGTCACTCTGTATGACAGACTCTAGGTCCATCCACCTCATTACAAATAGCTCAATTTTGTTTCTTTTTATGACTGAGTAATATTCCATTGTGTATATGTGCCACATCTTCTTTATCCATTCATCCGCTGATGGACACTTAGGTTGTTTCCATCTCTGGGCTATTGTAAATAGAGCTGCAATGAACATTTTGGTATATGACTCTTCTTGAATTATGGTTTTCTCAGGGTATATGCCCAGTAGTGGGATTGTTGGGTCATATGGTAGTTCTATTTGTAGTTTTTTAAGGAACCTCCATACTGTTCTCCATAGTGGCTGTACCAATTCACATTCCCACCAGCAGTGCAAGAGTGTTCCCTTTTCTCCACACCCTCTCCAGCATTTATTGTTTCTAGATTTTTTGATGATGGCCATTCTAACTGGTGTGAGATGGTATCTCATTGTAGTTTTGATTTCCATTTCTGTAATGATTAATGATGTTGAGCATTCTTTCATGTGTTTGTTGGCAGTCTGTATATCTTCTTTGGAGAAACGTCTATTTAGGTCTCCTGCCTATTTTTGGATTGGGTTGTTTGTTTTTTTGTTATTGAGCTGCATGAGCTGCTTAAAATTTTTGGAGATTAATCCTTTGTCAGTTGCTTCATTTGCAGAGATTTTCTCCCATTCTGAGGGTTGTCTTTTGGTCTTGTTTATGGTTTCCTTTGCTGTGCAAAAGCTTTGAAGTTTCATTGGGTCCCATTTGTTTACTTTTGTTTTTATTTCCATTTCTCTAGGAGGTGGGTCAAAAAGGATCTTGCTGTGATTTGTGTCATAGAGTGTTCTGCCTATGTTTTCCTCTAAGAGTTTGATAGTTTCTGGCCTTACATTTAGGTATTTAATCCATTTTGAGCTTATTTTTGTGTATGGTGTTAGGGAGTGTTCTAATTTCATTCTTTTACATGTAGCTGTCCAATTTTCCCAGCACCACTTATTGAAGAGGCTGTCCTTTCTCCACTGTACATTCCTGCCTCCTTTATCAAAGACAAGGTGACCATATGTGCGTGGGTTTATCTCTGGGCTTTCTATCCTGTTCCATGGATCTTTCTTTCTGTTTTTGTGCCAGTACCATACTGTCTTGATTACTGTAGCTTTGTAGTCTAGTCTGAAGTCAGGGAGCGTGATTCCTCAAGCTCCGTTTTTCGTTCTCAAGATTGCTTTGGCTGTTCGGGGTCTTTTGTGTTTCCATACAAATTGTGAAATTTTTTGTTCTAGTTCTGTGAAAAATGCCAGTGGTAGTTTGGTAGGGATTGCATTGAATCTGTAGATTGCTTTGGGTAGTATAGTCATTTTCACAATGTTGATTCTTCCAATCCAAGAACATGGTATATCTCCCCATCTATTTGTATCATCTTTAATTTCTTTCATCAGTGTCTTATAATTTTCTGCATACAGGTCTTTTGTCTCCTTATGTAGGTTTATTCCTAGGTATTTTATTCTTTTTGTTGCAGTGGTAAATGGGAGTGTTTTCGTGATTTCACTTTCAGATTTTTCATCATTAGTGTATAGGAATGCAAGAGATTTCTGTGCATTAATTTTGTATCCTGCTACTTTACCAAATTCATTGATTAGCTCTAGTAGTTTTCTGGTAGCATCTGTAGGGTTCTCTATGTATAGTATCATGTCATCTGCAAACAGTGACAGCCTTACCTCTTCTTTTCCAATTTGGATTCCTTTTATTTCCTTCTCTTCTCTGATTGCTATGGCTAAAACTTCCAAAACTATGTTGAATAAGAGTGGTGAGAGTGGGCAACCTTGTCTTGTTCCTAATCTTAGTGGAAATGCTTTCAGTTTTTCACCATTGAGGATGATGTTGGCTGTGGGTTTGTCATATATGGCCTTTATTATGTTGAGGAAAGTTCCCTCTGTGCTTACTTTCTGCAGGGTTTTTATCATAAATGGGTGTTGAATTTTGTCAAAAGCTTTCTCTGCATCTATTGAGATGATCATATGGTTTTTCTCCTTCAATTTGTTAATATGGTTTATCACATTGATTGATTTGCATATATTGAAGAATCCTTGCATTCCTGGAATAAACCCCACTTGATCATGGTGTATGATCCTTTTAATGTGCTGTTGGATTCTGTTTGCTAGTATTTTGTTGAGGATTTTTGCATCTTTGCATTTTTTCATCAGTGATATTGGCCTGTAGTTTTCTTTCTTTGTGACATCCTTGTCTGGTTTTGTTATCAATGTGATGGTGGCCTCGTAGAATGAGTTTGGGAGTGTTCCTCCCTCTGCTATATTTTGGAAGAGTTTGAGAAGGATAGGTGTTAGCTCTTCTCTAAATGTTTGATAGAATTCGTCTGTGAAGCCATCTGGTCCTTGGCTTTTGTTTGTTGGAAGATTTTTAATCACAGTTTCAATTTCAGTGCTTGTGATTGGTCTGTTCATATTTTCTGTTTCTTCCTGATTCAGTCTTGGCACGTTGTGCATTTCTAAGAATTTGTCCTTTCTTCCAGGTTGTCCGTTTTATTGGCATAGAGTTGCTTGTAGTAATCTCTCATGATCTTTTGTATTTGTGCAGTATCAGTTGTTACTTCTCCTTTTTCATTTCTAATTCTGTTGATTTGAGTCTTCTCCCTTTTTTTCTTGATGAGTCTGGCTAATGGTTTATCAATTTTGTTTATCTTCTCAAAGAACCAGCTTTTAATTTTATTGATCTTTGCTGTCGTTTCCTTCATTTCTTTTTCATTTATTTCTGATCTGATTTTTATGATTTCTTTCCTTCTGCTAACTTTGTGGGTTTTTTGTTCTTTCTCTAATTGCTTTAGGTGCAAGGTTAGGTTGTTTATTTGAGATGTTTCCTGTTTCTTAAGGTAGAATTGTATTGCTATAAACTTCCCTCTTAGAACTGCTTTTGCTGCATCCCAGAGGTTTTGGATCATCATGGCTCCATTGTCATTTGTTTCTAGGTATTTTTTTTTATTTCCTCTTTGATTTCTTCAGTGGTCACTTCGTTATTAGTAGTGTATTGTTTAGCCTCCATGTGTTGTATTTTTTACAGATCTTTTCCTGTAATTGATATCTAGTCTCATAGCGTTGTGGTCGGAAAAGATACTTGGTACCATTTCAGTTTTCTTAAGTTTACCAAGGCTTGATTTGTGACCCAAGATACGATCTATCCTGGAGAATGTTCCATGAGCACTTGAGAAAAATGTGTATTCTGTTGTTTTTAGATGGAATGTCCTATAAATATCAATTAAGTCCATCTTGTTTAATGTATCATTTAAAGCTTGTGTTTCCTTATTTCTTTTCATTTTGGATGATCTGTCCATTGGTGAAAGTGGGGTGTTAAAGTCCCCTACTATGTGTTACTGTCGATCTCCCCTTTATGGCTGTTAGTATTTGCCTTATGTATTGAGGTGCTCCTATGTTGGGTATATAAATATTTACAATTGTTATATCTTCTTCTTGGATCGATCCCTTGATCATTATGTAGTGTCCTTCTTTGTCTCTTGTAATAGTCTTTATTTTAAAGTCTATTTCATCTTATATGAGAATTGCTACTCCAGCTTTCTTCTGGTTTCCATTTGCATAGAATATCTTTTTCCATCCCCTTACTTTCAGGCTGTATGTGTCTCTAGGTCTGAAGTGGGTCTCTTGTAGACAGCATATATATATGGGTCTCGTTTTTGTATCCGTTCAGCCAATCTGTGTCTTTTGGTGGGAGCATTTAGTCCATTTACATTTAAGATAATTATCGATATGTATTTTCCTATTCCCATTTTCTTAATTGTTTGGGGTTCGTTATTGTAGGTCTTTTCCTTCTCTTGTGTTTCTTGCCTAGAGAAGTTCCTTTAGCATTTGTTGTAAAGCTGGTTTGGTGGTGCTGAACTCTCTCAGCTTTTGCTTGTCTGTAAAGGTTTTAATTTCTCCATCAAATCTGAATGAGATCCTTGCTGGGTAGAGTAATCTTGGTTGCAGGTTTTTCTCCTTCATCCCTTTAAATATGTCCTGCCAGTTCCTTCTGGCTTGCAGAGTTTCTGCTGAACGATCGGCTGTTAACCTTATGGGGATTCCCTTGTGTGTTATTTGTTGTTTTTCCCTTGCTCCTTTTAATATGTTTTTTTTGTATTTAATTTTTGACAGTTTGATTAATATGTGTCTTGGTGTATCTCTTTTTGGATTTATGCTGTATGGGACTCTCTGTGCTTCCTGGACTTGCTTAACTATTTCCTTTCCCATATTAGGGAAGTTTTCAACTATAATCTCTTCAAATATTTTCTCAGTCCCTTTCTTTTTCTCTTCTTCTTCTGGAACCCCTATAATTCGAATGTTGGTGTGTTTAATGTTGTCCCAGAGGTCTCTGAGACTGTCCTCAGTTCTTTTCATTCTTTTTTCTTTATTCTGCTCTGCAGTAGTTATTTCCACTATTTTATCTTCCAGGTCACTTATCCGTTCTTCTGCCTCAGTTATTCTGCTATTGATCCCATCTAGAGTATTTTTAATTTCATTTATTGTGTTGTTCTTCGTTGCTTGTTTCATCTTTAGTTCTTCTAGGTCCTTGTTAAATGTTTCTTGCATTTTGTCTCTTCTATTTCCAAGATTTTGGATCATCTTTGCTATCATTATTCTGAATTCTTTTTCAGGTAGACTGCCTATTTCCTCTTCATTTGTTAGGTCTGGTGGGTTTTTATCTTGCTCCTTCATCTGCTGTGTGTTTTTCTGTTTTCTCATTTTGCTTATCTTACTGTGTTTGGGGTCTCCTTTTTGCAGGCTGCAGTTTCGTAGTTCCCGTTGTTTTTGGTGTCTGTCCCCAATGGCTAAGGTTGGTTCAGTGTGTTGTGTAGGCTTCCTGGTGGAGCGGACTAGTGCCTGTGTTCTTGTGGATGAGGCTGGATCTTGTCTTTCTGGTGGGCAGGTCCACCTCTGGTGGTGTGTTTCGGGGTGTCTGTGGACTTATGATTTTAGGCAGCCTCTCTGCTAATGGGTGGGGTTGTGTTCCTGTCTTGCTAGTTGTTTGGCATAGGGTGTCCAGCACTGTAGCTTGCTGGTTGTTGAGTGAAGCTGGGTGCTGGTGTTGAGATGGAGATCTCTGGGAGATTTTTGCTGTTTGATATTATGTGGAGCTGGGAAGTCTCTTGTGGACCAGTGTCCTGAAGTTGGCTCTCCCACCTCAGAGGCACAGCACTGACTCCTGGCTGCAGCACCAAGAGCCTTTCATCCACATGGCTCAGAATAAAAGGGAGAAAAATAGAAAGAATTAGAAGAAAGAAAGAAAGAAAAAAGGAAGGAAGGAAGGAAGAAAAGAAAAAGAAGGAAAGAAAGAAATGGCAGGAAGGAGGGATGGAAGGAAAAAAAGAAAGAAGATAAAGTAAAATAAAGTACGATAAAATATAATAAAGTTATTAAAATAAAAAATAATTATTAAGAAAAAAATTTTAAAAAAACAGACGGATAGAACTCTAGGACAAATGGTGGAAGCAAAGCTATACAGACAAAATCTCACACAGAAGCATACACTCACAAAAAGAGGAAAAGGGGAAAAAATCATAAATCTTGCTCTCAAAGTCCACATCCTCAATTTGGGATGATTCGTTGTCTATTCATGTATTCCACAGATGCAGGTACATCAAGTTGATTGCGGAGCGTTAATCCTTTGCTTCTGAGGCTGCTGGGAGAGATTTCCCTTTCTTTTCTTTGTTTGCACAGCTTCCAGTGTTCAGCTTTGGATTTGGCCCAGCCTTTGCATGTAGTTCACCGGAGGGTGTCTGTTCTTCACTCGGACAGGACGGGGTTAAAAAAGCAGCTGCTTCGGGGACTCTGGCTCACTCAGGCCACGGGTGCGGGAGGGGCACGGCGTGCGGGGCGGCCTGCTGCGGCAGAGGCTGGCATGAAGTTGCACCAGCCTGAGGCTGTGCGTTCTCCCAGGAAAGTTGTCCCTGGATCCTGGGACCCTGGCAGTGGCGGGCTGCACAGGCTCCCCGGAAGCAGGGTGTGGATAGTGACTTGTGCTCGCACACAGGCTTCTTGGTGGCAACAGCAGCAGCCTTAGCGTTTCATGCTCATCTCTGGGGTGTGCGCTGTTAGACGCCCGTCTCTGGAGCTCCTTTAAGCAGCGCTCTTAATCCCCTCTCTTCGCGCACCAGGAAACAAAGAGGGAAGAAAAAGTCTCTTGCCTCTTCGGCAGGTCCAGACTTTTCCCCGGACTCCCTCCCGGCTAGCCGTGGCGCACTTAGCCCCCTTCAGGCTGTGTTCACGCAGCCAACCCCAGTGCTCTCCCTGCGCTCTGACCAAAGCCCGAGCCTCAGCTCCCAGCCCCGCCTGCCCTGGCGGTGAGCAGACAAGCCTCTCGGGCTGGTGAGTGCTGGTCGGCACCGATCCTCTGTGCAAGAATCTCGCCACTTTGTCCTCCGCACCCCTGTTGCTGCATTCTCCTCCGCGGCTCCGAAGCTTCCCCCCTCCGCCACCTGCAGTCTCCACCCGCGAAGGGGCTTCCTAGTGTGTGGAAACCTTTCCTCCTTCACAGCTCCCTCCCACTGGTGCAGGTCCCGTCCCTATCCTTTTGTCTCTGTTTATTCTTTTTTCTTTTGCCCTGCCCAGATACGTGGGGAGTTTCTTGCCTTTTAGGAGGTCTGAGGTCTTCTACCAGCATTCAGTAGGTGTTCTGTAGGAGTTGTTCCACGTGTAGATGTATTTCTGGTGCATCTGTGGGGAGGAAGGTGATCTCCACGTCTTACTCTTCCGCCATCTTCCCCTCGTCCCCAAAATGAATGGTTTTTATAAAGCAGTATAGCCCTGGTTTTTCATAACCTTGCTTATCATGAACACTGCCTCATTGATTTTGTCACTTACCGATTTTTTTTCCCACTCTTCAAGTGTTTATTCCATAATCAGTTACTGTAGAGAACAGAACCCCAATTGTGTATAGGTTGAAAGCAAGAAATATACAGTTTCTCACAATATATCCAGTTGTCAACCCAGATAGCTGTCACACCTTTTCCCACCCCACCGTGTACTTTAAATTTTGGTCAGATAAACAAAATACCCCAAATACTTCTTTCCTTTGTGATGGTCACATGTATGTTTTGATTAACAAAATAATTTTCGGGAAGAAAAGACTTTACCTAACTCGCAATAAAAGATATCACCTAACTCAGGCGTTGTTTTTCTTCATATGTGGAATTCCTCTAGAATTTCAGAATTTCTACATCAAACACACATACAAGGCCAGTCTGGTTTATTATTTTAAGTAATTTGAGAAAATAGCTAACATTATTTGTTACAAATAATTTTAAACAAAATGTGTAAAGTTTTTTAAGTGAATTATAGTTTCTGAAGTTAATTCTAACATTCACTTTTCCTTGGTCAAGGAGGGATTCAGCATTTCTTAGAACAAAAGAATTGTAGCAGTGTGAAATTTTTGAACTGTGGGCAGCACATCCTGGCAGTACCACTTCCAGTGATGTGACCTTGGTCGAATCATTAATATCCTTTGTGCATCAGTTCCCCTACCTGAAATAGGAGTGATGCTAAGATTACACCACACCCACCACTCCAGGCCTTTTTAAAACTATGGGCATTGAGGTTTCTGTATATTTGTGCTTTATGATATACATACTAAAAAATTAGTTCGTAATTTCAAACAGCTGTTTTACTGCCACAGGCTTCAGTTAAACTTAACGCTTGAGTGTAATAGTTCTACAAAGTTGCAAGAGGATATTCAAAATAAAACTAACAATTACATGGTACAGATATAACAAGAATTTTAAATCTCTTGTGTGTTTATTTCAGAGCAAAGATGGAAAAACCCCACTGCACATGACTGCCCTCCACGGTAGATTCTCCAGATCACAAACCATTATCCAGAGTGGTAAAAAGTATTTCTGTTTGTTTTTTTTCTTAAGTGTAGTAAAAGCATCCACATAATGGTGTTGAGGAATTGTCATAGCAGTATACACATTTTTGACACTTGATATCAGAGCTCATGAAAATCAGATAATGAATTTTAAATGCCATGTACATGTATCTTTTGTAATTTTGTTTTTCATTTATTTTTGTATTGTTTCCCTTAGATTATAAATATAATTTCTCTAGCAGTTAGTGTTGGCTTTTGTAAAACATGCTAGATAGAAAACTCTGCCTTTCTACTGCGAACTGTATTATATATTAAGAAAACTTTGTTTCATTTCTCTCTTCCCTTCTGACTATCTTGACCTGTTTTTAGCGTTTTCATTTATTTTCTGAACTTGTCTTCTTTTGCATTTGAATTAGTACTAGGCAGGCTAAACTTTTAAATAAAAAGAACCTTTGGGTACTTTAAAGTAGTATTTTCACAAGCCATGTTCCAAGGAACTGTTTATTAGTAGTCCTGAAGACAGTAGCTGTTCTGATTTTGCAGGGAAAGGGTAGGAATAAGCTCATGATCAAATAATTCATAAAATATTGCATGCTGTCTTCTTGGTGACACAGAGTGTGCACATTAAAGCTTTGGAAAGTCTCACTCTAAAGAAATGTGTTTAATTTCGTTTAAATACAGTGGTTTCCAAACTTATTGGATGCCCAGAACCCTTTTGTAATTTTTAAATCTGTTAAAATCTTATGCTTGTTCACAAAATTGCTTTAAGTGTGAAATCTAACCCCAGGCCTGGCCCAGTAAATGTGCTGTGGATGAAATCTATGGTTAAATTGCTATACCCATTAGTTTGTGCTTTTTATAATTGCATTTTATATCACTTTCCATGTAACAGATTTGACTTGATCGTTATATTAGTCCAGTGTCTGATAGTATGTCCTTTATTGCAGGAGCAGTAATCGACTGTGAGGACAAGAATGGCAACACCCCTTTGCACATAGCAGCAAGGTACGGCCATGAGCTGCTAATCAACACTCTAATTACAAGTGGTGCTGACACTGCAAAGTAAGTACTTCCCAAGGTAGTGTTGATGCCTTGTCAGGGAAACATGTGGATTTTGTCCTCAATGTAGTACTAATTGCTTGAGCTTTATCCTCTTTTTATTGGCGATGTAATAGAATAGAATGTTTAATGTGATTTCATTGGTAAACCAGCATAGGGTATTTTTATATTTTTTTACCCCAGTTCTTTCTAGATTATGAATAA
This sequence comes from Aethalodelphis obliquidens, assembly GCF_003676395.1. Lineage (NCBI taxonomy): Eukaryota > Metazoa > Chordata > Mammalia > Artiodactyla > Delphinidae > Aethalodelphis > Aethalodelphis obliquidens. The sequence continues at coordinate 10,355,142 of NW_020838000.1, forward strand.
CATACTAAAGTTTCCTTGTAAGATTTTGTTTGAAAGATGGATTCTCTTGCATGCTCTGCAGAAAGAAACACCCTACTTTTAAATTGATGTTTATCATTCTTATGTATGTTTTTAAATTTTTATTACCTTTTTTATATGTTTATTAACATGTTTTAAATCTTCTGTTAAACTTTCTGTAAATGGTATGCTACTGTACACTTTTTAACTTTTTTTTTTTTTTTACATGAAGTTGTTGGTTTAGCCATGTAGATATAAATTTGGGCTTTTTTTCCTCATCTCTATACGTAACTAGTTCATTCATTTTATAAAATTTAATTCTTGTGTAAAGATTTCACAATTTTTATTCATTCTCATTTACAAACACAAGTTGCTTCCAAGTTTTTACTATGACAAAAATTACTGCAGTGAACATTCTTAAACATTTTGCCTTGTGGTAATGATTCTCAACATCGGGGCAGGGGGAATGGGTTTTGCTCCTGAGGCAAATGTCTAGAGACATTTTTGGTTGTCATAATTTGGGGAGGAGAGTGTTACTGTCATCCAGTGTAGGTAGAACCTGGGGGCACTGATGACATCCTACAGGCACAGGATAACCCAACCCCCCAGCCCCCAGCCCCCCAGAAAATCCATAGTGATGGTAGTGCTGAGGTTGAAAAGTCCTGCTCCTGCTCTAAGAGGAAAGTTGCTGGATAAGTTAAGTATTGAATAGTTTCTTTTTAATTTATTTAAGTGATTGCATTGTGATGAGGACACTGTCCTGTTCACTTTAGGCGTGGCATACATGGAATGTTCCCCCTCCATTTGGCAGCCTTAAGTGGTTTTTCAGATTGCTGTAGGAAACTTCTTTCGTCTGGTAAGTGGAACCTTCACAGACAGATTATCCCCTTTTACCTCCCCAAACCACCCCCCGCCATCTCTGATTTTAATACAGTCTCTTTATCCTGCTTTTCCAGAATCACATATAGATATGTCCATGTGTGGATCATTTATTAACCCCTCTTAGAAGATGTTGGACCCTTTAATTTTAAGATTTGATTTTCTCTTCAGCTCTGGGAAAGGTTTTATTTTTCCAGTGATTTCCTCCTCTCTCTCTTAGTTGGGGAATGGGGTGTGGAATATTTCTAGAGCAGTCCCTTTGTGTCTAGAAGTAAAATATCTTCATTTGCATGCTTTTTAAGAGCCAGTGGCCAGTTTACAATATCTTGTAGGTTTGTGAAATTATTTATGCCATATCTAATTACTGTCTTAAAATACCACATAATCAGTTTGAAGCAAAACAGGATCAATAGCTTTCTATAACTATTACTACAAAATTATCCTTATTAAATGCATAGAATTACTAAATATATAAGATTTAATTTTTAATGATATTCTATTTCTTAGCGTGTTAGGAAAGTTGAACAGATTTTGTATATTAATACTCTTGATTGCTAAAAGAATTATGGGAAAATTTCAGTGAAAATTAACATATTGTGAGACAGACAGTGAGTTTTTCTTAATGATATCTTTTAAGTGAGGTAATTGTATTTTGAATGTTTTAAGTGTATGTGTGTCCACAAGTCATCACATACCCATTTATCTATGAAGGAGAATTCTAAAAACCTCTTCTCAGTGTTAGTATTAACGTGCAAGTATCAAAGCACCTATGGGTTTAAAAAAAAAGTTTTATTAAGAAATAATTCATGTATCATACAATTCACCTGTTTAAAATTTACAATACAGTGTTTTTCTTAATTCATATTATTTTATTTATTTATTTTATTTTTTTCATTTTAACATCTTTATTGGAGTATAATTGCTTTACAATGGTATGTTAGTTTCAGCTTCACAACAAAATGAATCAGTTATATATATACATATGTTCCCATATCTCTTCCCGCTTGCGTCTCCCTCCCTCCCTATCCCACCCCTCCAGGCGGTCACAAAGCACGGAGCTGATCTCCCTATGCTATGCGGCTGCTTCCCACTAGCTATCTACCTTACGTTTGGTAGTGTATATATGTCCATGCCTCTCTCTCGCTTTGTCACCGTTTACCCTTCCCCCTCCCCATAGCCTCAAGTCCATTCTCTAGTAAGTCTGTGTCTTTATTCCTGTTTCACCCCTAGGTTTTTCATGACATTTTTTTTTCTTAAATTCCATATATATGTGTTAGCATACAGTATTTGTCTCTCTCTTTCTGACTGACTTCACTCTGTATGACAGACTCTAGGTCTATCCACCTCATTACAAATAGCTCAATTTCGTTTCTTTTTATGGCTGAGTAATATTCCATTGTATATATGTGCCACATCTTCTTTATCCATTCATCCGATGATGGGCACTTAGGTTGTTTCCATCTCCGGGCTATTGTAAATAGAGCTGCAATGAACATTTTGGTACATGACTCTTTTTGAATTATGGTTTTCTCAGGGTATATGCCCAGTAGTGGGATTGCTGCGTCATATGGTAGTTCTATTTGTAGCTTTTTAAGGAACCTCCATACTGTTCTCCACAGTGGCTGTATCAATTTACATTCCCACCAACAGTGTAAGAGGGTTCCCTTTTCTCCACACCCTCTCCAGCATTTATTGTTTCTAGATTTTTTGATGATGGCCTTTCTGACTGGTGTGAGATGATATCTCATTGTAGTTTTGATTTGCATTTCTCTAATGATTAGTGATGTTGAGCATTCTTTCATGTGTTTGTTGGCAGTCTGTATATCTTCTTTGGAGAAACGTCTATTTAGGTCTTCTGCCCATTTTTGGATTGGGTTGTTTGTTTTTTTGTTATTAAGCTGCATGAGCTGCTTATAAATTTTGGAGATTAATCCTTTGTCAGTTGCTTCATTGGCAAATATTTTCTCCCATTCTGAGGGTTGTCTTTTGGTCTTCTTTATGGTTTCCGTTGCTGTGCAAAAGCTTTGAAGTTTCATTAGGTCCCATTTGTTTACTTTTGTTTTTATTTCCATTTCTCTAGGAGGTGGGTCAAAAAGGACCTTGCTGTGATTTATGTCATAGAGTGTCCTGCCTATGTTTTCCTCTAAGAGTTTGATAGTTTCTGGCCTTACATTTAGGTCTTTAATCCATTTTGAGCTTATTTTTGTGTATGGTGTTAGGGAGTGATCTAATCTCATACTTTTACATGTAGCTGTCCAGTTTTCCCAGCACCACTTACTGAAGAGGCTGTCCTTTCTCCACTGTACATTCCTGCCTCCTTTATCAAAGATAAGGTGACCATATGTGCATGGGTTTATCTCTGGGCTTTCTATCCTGTTCCATGGATCTATCTTTCTGTTTTTGTGCCAGTACCATACTGTCTTGATTACTGTAGCTTTGTAGTCTAGTCTGAAGTCAGGAAGCCTGATTCCTCCAGCTCCGTTTTTCGTTCTCAAGATTGCTTTGGCTATTCGGGGTCTTTTGTGTTTCCATACAAATTGTGAAATTTTTTGTTCTAGTTCTGTGAAAAATGCCAGTGGTAGTTTGGTAGGGATTGCATTGAATCTGTAGATTGCTTTGGGTAGTAGAGTCATTTTCACACTGTTGATTCTTCCAATCCAAGAACATGGTATATCTCTCCATCTATTTGTATCATCTTTAATTTCTTTCATCAGTGTCTTATTTTTTAAGTATATTCACAGAGGTATGTAACCATGACTACAATGGGTTTTAGAACATTTTCATACCCCCCCCAAAAAAAACCCCTCATTTTCAGTCAGTTCCCCATTTCCTCCCTCCCCCCAGCCCTAAGCAGTCATTAATCTACTTTCCACCTCTATAAATTAACCTATTCTGGACAGTTCATAGAAATGGAATCACCCAAGATGTGGTTTTGTGACTGATTTTTCTCGCTTAGAAATGTTCTGAAAGGTCATCCAGTGTTATAAACATGTATCAGTACTTTATTTCTTTTTATTGCTGAATAATATTCCATTGTATCCTATGACTTTTAAACAAGTACTCTAGCATTTGTTCTAAAACCCCCAATCCTTTAGTGGTAATTTTTTTTTAAATACTGTACATTATTAATCTATTTTCAATTAATTTTTACCTACTTGTAATTCATAGTTTTGTTTAAGATTGGGGGTGTGTGATTTTTTTTTACATATTTTTAATGTAATACTCTAATATAAAGTAACATACCTATACTATTACATAAGATATATTCATTCTTGTAGGATTTGATATAGATACCCCAGATGATTTTGGCAGGACCTGTCTACATGCAGCTGCAGCTGGAGGGTATGTTAACAAAATTTTTACTTTTTTTAAGAAGAGGATAGTTGATCGTGGCAGTTTTATTTTTGTTTCATAAAATATAAATCACAGTGTTTTATTCACTCTACCTCATTTGAAAACACGCTTTTATACTTATTTAAACCTACCAATTTCATTATAATTACAATTTCATTACAATTACATCTTCTCAATGTATTTTTCCTGGGTAGGAATTTGGAGTGCCTAAACCTTCTGCTGAACACTGGTGCAGACTTCAACAAAAAGGATAAATTTGGAAGGTAGGGTGTGATACAGTTCCTCTGTAAAGCCTACTTAATGTTATTTACTTAATGACTTTCTTGACCTCCTAATGTGGCTTCTGAGAGTTAACTGAATAAATCTATGACTTTTGCATTGTGATCATGATTTGTTGAGAGGCCCCAATAAGTAGATAACTTCTGAATATTCATTCTCACCCACAGCCTTCTTCCAGCTGGACCCCTGCCATAGCCCCAGGCTACCAGCCACAGCTTTACTTTATAAGCACTTCTATACCTCTTGTGATGTCATTCCTCTTCCTCCTCCCATAATCATAGCCATGAAAATATAAAACCGCATGGTACCTATGCTCCCTCAAAAAACCCACAAGAGCTGGAGCTCAGTGGTAGTTCTCCATTCCTTCAAGTCATTCTTTTGTTAGAGACTCTGCTGCCTATATTTGGTTCCAGAGCACTAGAAAGAGGGAGGAAACAGGTTACAAATCGATGTGTAATTTTTCTTTCTCCTCTTCTCTGACTCTCCGCACACACCCTGAGCGTGACCCACAGGAAAGCACCTGTGAATGCAGAATCCCTTTGTAGTCACCCAGCCAATCTGCAGTCTCACTGTTCAGCCCCAGGCCTCATTGCTACTTGCATCTGTGATTGCAGTACTTAAAGCCACCATGATCTACTAAGTTACTTAGAATAGGAATTGACCCAGAGTCTGTTAGAACCACATAGGAAAGGACAGAAGGCAATTTGAAAAATAGAGGTGAGCATGCTGTAGTGTGTACAGAAATCTAAATATAATGTACACATGAGACTTATAATGTTATAATCTAGTGTTACCTCAATTTAAAAAAAAATAGAGGTGGCAATATGAGCAAAATTGTGTATCAGGAGTTTGAGAATTTTATCAGAGTATGTGACAAGAGAGGGTGTGTGTGAATCTGTGTCAGTGCATGGGATTGGGCCAGTGCACAGTAGAATTACGTGTGGTAGGGAATCAGAAGTACATATAAGAAAAGAAAAGGAAAAATGACTATCTGACCCCATAATTATTTTGAAGAACAGACTGTTCTTATAAGCCTGCTAATTGAAGGAACTAATGACCCACAAAATCAAAAATCACTTTGTTTGACTTTGGAGTGCAATTTATAGCTAATTTATTTTTATAAGTGTACTTTAATCCAGCTTATATTAGTTAATTTGTAGCACTTGATGCATTCTGTACTACAATTAGGGCACATTCTGAGTTTAGAAGCTTGAAAGTAATTCAGGGTTAATTGCATTTTCAAAAATACTATTACTATATTATACTATTATCCAATAAAGTAAAATAATGCTTAACTGTCATTTCACCAGGTAAATATTTTAGAAAAAATTATACCATGAAGACTCTGGACTAAATTTACCTTCACTTTTCTGTTTTCTTCTTCTTCTTCTGTTTTGTTTTTTTTTAATGAAAGGTCATGGATAATCATAGCTTATTAATCTAAAGACAGAAACTCCTAAATTTAGTAATATTCTTTTTCATTTCAGTAACTGAGAAGAAGTAAGCTACAAATATTCCATCTCTAGAAATTAACAGTACTCTAAACTCTTCAAAATGATGAACAGCCTTCAAAACTATGCATTTTCTGCTTGAGGAATCTGATATTACTGTGCAGCTCTACCATATAGTTGATATATCAGCATCCTTTTTAATGCTTCTGTATTTTTCTTACTCTTTATTCCTCTACTGAAACAGGAACAGAAGCTGCTACCTATGAAACATCTCTATTAGTATAGGGGAAGCTTTGTTAAATGAAAGTTTTCTCAGATTGCTGATGGCATTAGGGAGGGAAAAAAAATAAGTTTTCAAGTTTTGGAGCAGAATATGAAGGATATCTGTAATTCACTCAAAAGACTGGAATTGTTACTGTCTGGGGACCATGAAATGATTTAATTGTGTTCCTGTCTTATTTTGTATTCTTAGAGGCTCTTTGCCATCTTAGTTTCTCCTCCAAGCTTTCTGTCTGGCCCTCCAAAAGACTTAGGTATATGGCAGAAATCAATCTCAGGCTTTCTATAAATATTTATAACTGGGTGGATCAACTGTGCTCTTGTTTACTGGTTTGTGTCCCTGACTTTTTTTTTTTTTTTTTAATTAACTTGGGCAAAAAGATCTCCACTGCACTATGCTGCTGCCAACTGCAACTACCAGTGCCTGTTTGCTCTTGTGGGCTCAGGAGCAAGTGTGAATGACCTTGATGAAAGAGGATGCACACCCTTGCACTATGCAGCTACGTCAGACACAGATGGCAAGTAAGTATCATGTGGTGAGAATGAAGGATTGTTTCTATCTGGCAGTTTTTATAGCAAATTTGTATTTCCTTTTTTGTACTTTTTATTATTGATTATCTTTCCCTGATGCTCTAGTAGAGAAAATAAGTTGTTTTCATAATTATTCCTAGTCATAGTTATTACCCACCTACTTCTACTCAGCAGCCTGCGTTATGAACTAATCGGGTAGAAGAAAGATCAAGGTCCCTTTTCATCCTCCCTTCCAAAAACACATCTTAATATCTATCACCTCCATGTTTTTTCCACCTGGCTTCTTAGAGGCAACAGTCTTGAGTATATCATAGGGAAAGGGAAAGAGGCAAGAGGTACACAGACAATGCCATCCGAAGATTGAGCAGAGATTGGAATGCCAGTATTCTTCAGAGGTAGAAAGTTCGTATTTGTAAGGGATCCCTGTAAATTGGTATTCAAATAGGGAATAATTGAACTGGCAGAATCTGGCACATAGTTGATACTGAATAGTGCTTAAATAAGTAAATTATGTAGATAATGGAGTAGTGAGTAAATGTTGTCCAAGAATGACTTAATAAAATCAAAAGAATGAGAGATCTATAAATTCTTTCATAATTAATATTCACCCAAAGTTGATCAGACCCATTTATAGTACCTTAATGTATATTGCCTTCTTGGAAGAAAATGAACTCATTAGAGACAGAGAAGAAATCTTCAATGTCTGTGGTATTCCTCATGAGTCTGGGTCAGTGAAGGGTAGGAAAAACAAATAATGGTTTCTGGGGAAAGATTTTATAAAATATACTTCAAGGAAGTTGCATTTAACACAGAACTATTTCCTTGGTTTTTAATGTTTACTTTTTTACCTTCAAAATAAAAAGCATAATTTGATGGTATTACTCACAAATATTAATTTATTATAAATTCTGTAACTAATTTCAAATCCATTTCTATAAGTAACACTTCGTTATGTTGGATTTGTGTCTAAAATCCTAATCTTGAAAGCATTAGTAAAATATACTATCAGCCCTTTGTATCTACTGGTTTTGCATCTGCAGATTCAGAGGGTCGACTATATTCATTGTAGGGTTGTGTTCATTTATTATAAGGGACTTGAGGGTCCAAGTCTACGGTCTTTGGTATCCTCGAGTACTCTTGGAATCAGTCCCCCTTAGATACCGAAGGATGACCGTATTTTCTGTTTGGAGGAATATATCACTTTATACAATTTCATGTATACCAGAATAGTTAGATATAGATAGGTTTTGGGAGAAGCTAAGTTATTTGAAGTATGTTTTTGGATAGTAGAGCTTTAAAGAAAATCTCTGATAGAGACTTTGTAAATCAGAAAATATTTTGGTAAACTTGGGTAAGTAGATTATCCTCTGATTTATAAATTTTGTAATTTCAGGATTTGATTTATAGATTTTCCTAAAATAGATTATACCCCAAATGACTGTCACCATCAGAAGTCCTTTACCACTGTTCCCATAAACTGTTTATTGGGTACTGCCCAGCATGATCTAAGTAAACTCCACTGAGTTCATGTACACACAGACAGAGGTTACCCAATGGTCCTCCTGCCCTTATACAATTACATTAAACCTGAATTCTTATGCAGGAACAAGAGAATAACAATGTTCAACCTATACTGTTTGAGATTTGTGGTTTTATTTTAAGCCTGTCTACTTTTTCTTTAGAAGTATGCTTAGTACTAAAGTGAATTAAATTGTTAGTTTTCTCACCTAATATAAACTGTTTTGAGCAATAGTCTAGAGCAGGGGTCCCTAAACCCTGGGCTGTGAACTGGTACTGGTCCGCGGCCTGTTAGGTGAGTGGCGAGCGAGTGAAGCTCATCTGCCGCTCCCCATCGCTCGCATTACCGCCTGGACCGTCCCCGCCACCCACTCGCCCCCCGATCCGTGGAAAAATTGTCTTTCGCAAAACCGGTCCCTGGTGCCAAAAAGGTTGGGGACCGCTGGTCTAGAGATACTTATTACTTAAACACTTAATTCTCAGTATGTCCACAAGCAACCTGGTGTACCAGAAAGAACATGAGCTTTATCCAAAAGACCCAGCTGAAATCATGGGGGCTTCACATTATACCTCTCTGAGCCTGAGCAAATAATTGTTAGGCAAAATCTTCTTTATCTGTAAAATTAGAATGAAGTGTACTTAGAATTGTGGGGAAAACTGAGGGCATGTGTATAAAAGAATCTAGCACTGTTTTTTGGAGCCTCTTTCTTATCTTTGAAGTATCAAAGTCCCAGAGGTCTTGTCTGATGCCATCATTTATTGCCTCAGTGATTTGTTCCCTGGGAACCTTCTGGAAACTATTCACTACAGTAACCATTTTAGGATACCAGAGGCATCCTTTCAGTAAGTGATTGTTTCGGAGGCTTAAATAGTAGAATTAAAGAGTTGGTTTATTTTTCTGAACTCCAAGGATTTAATTCCCAGGAATAGGTTGGATAATAAGAGAATCTGGAATAATTCTTTCTGCTGCCAAAGCCAGAGTGAAATATTTTCTAAAAGAAGAAACAAATTCCCCATGACTTCAAATACTGTTATTCAGTAATGTGTGTTCGTTGGTTTGTTTCTTTAATGATTATTTAATAATGTCCTGTCAGCATCCCCAGGGAAAGTTGTATATACTTTGGGATTTTTGACACTCTGCCACCGGTTTTCTGCTGTTCAGAAGTGACATAAGTAATTGCAGTTCTACTCTGCCTTGTGTGCCTGTCTTTACTTGCAGTAAATGGAAAAATACATGAAATCGTTCCTACTCATTCTACTCATCCTGCTAGTCACCCCCATCATCCTGATGCTGACGTTCACTCTAGGCAGTCATGACTCAGCAAACAAATATATAGTTATTTTCACGGGAAAAACATACTAAATATATTAATTATTAACAAATAAAATCCTCTTTGCCATTTGAAGAAAAATAGGACTGGCTATGAGCATGATGGTGAGGACCTACCCCACGCCTGTGTGGTGTGTATAAGAGAAAGGGAAGGCTGGGGTTATTTATTGTGATTACATATAAGGAAGAAATCCTCCTCATGCCTTTTCTTCTGTGATAACTACCATTAACAGAAGTATTTCTATATGTTTATGTAGATCATTTCACATCCCTCACAGTGTAATCAGAGTTATGAACCTGGTACATGTCTGTCCATAGGCTTTTCTGTGTTCATATGGTTATATATACATGTGTTTATGAATGCATAGATATATTTCACCAAGATACACTTTTATGGAGATAGATGTTCACAAAAATGGGATCATATTTTGACTTCTAATAGCATTGTTTATTTTTGTCTGTTTTGAACTTTATATAAATGGAATCATACAGTCTTTTGTTTGGAACTTTTATAATCCTTAGGTTTATTCCTAAGTATTTGATATTTTTATTGCCAAAATAAATCTATCTTTAAATTTCCTTTGTTGTGAAACAGAGAAATATATTTGACTTTTGTATACAACTTTGCATTCAGCAGCCTTGTTAAACCTGTTTTATGTATGCATGTAAGACAGAACTGGGTTTGATTCTGGCTCTGCCACTTGCTGTGAGACCTTGGGCAGGTTACTTAACCTCTCTGCACATTTCATCTGTCAAGTGGGAATAATAGTCTGACCTTAACTCATGGCCATATGAGGTACAGAATATCTGAATTGCTTAGAACAATACCTGACACATTGTAATCTTCCTGTAAGGATTAGTTGTATTTTTTTAAGCTATGCTTAATATCTTTTTTTGTCAATCAGACACTTGTATACCATGATTGGGGAGAGTAGAGTTAGGAGGGCCTCTGGTGACAATGCCACATCCTCTGCCCTGGGCCGAGTGGTCCTCTCCCAGGGCTCTGACCAGCCGTGGGACACATGGATTTGACTTAGTCTGAACCTGCACCAGAAAAAGTGGTAGGAGCCCATGGACGGTAGGGGAAGAGTAGGAGAAGTTTAAATAGTTTGAAAATCACTCTGATTTGAATTACATGCTTAATTGGGATGAGGATATTTGTCTAACAAATGAAGAAAACAGAATATTTAACAGTAAGTTTGGTTTATTACTTAGCCATTTAGCCATAAATATTCCTCCAGATTTTGCATACATGGTTTATTTTAGGGAAATAAGAGAAATTATAGAAAATCTTCGTTTCTTAATTTTCTGAGTTTTATAAAATGAGCGTGTGTTAATTTACAATGAGAAAAAAAAATTTAAGATTGACTCTCTCCCCTCCACCTCATTTGCAAATCAAAAGTGAGGTTCAGATTTTCAAGATCAAGCAATTTTGTGGTTCAGAATTTTATAAACACCCAGGTTAAAGTGTCACTAACTCATTAACCCCTGTGCTGAAGCATTTGTAGCTTAGAAAGAACACTTGAAGAAAAGACCCAAGGCCTAGTCCTTGCTTTGCCATATTCTAGCCAGAAGATTAGGAGCAAGTCATTTAATTTTCCTGAATGTCAGTAATTTTTTTCATTTGTTAAAGGTAATACTTACAAAGTAGTCATGAAAATTCATATTGCTTAGCAAAATTTGAAAGGCGTGGCAATAGAAGTAATTTTATAATTATAAATCAACTCAGTCTTTGTTTTGTTATAGGAGACCAATCATCTAGTAATATGAAGGTAGACAAAGAAATAATGATTTGATAACTACTGCATGTATTATGGTTGAATTATTTCAAACCATTTAATGTTGTATACTTGCAACTAGTAAATATAAGTAGTGCTTTGAGACTTGCTCTCCTACTTCCGAAAGTAAACATGAACTTACCTACTTGTTTTACTTTCCTTAAATAAGTCAGTTTTTTTTTCCCCCAGTACTCATGTATCAGCAAGTTATCTTAAAATAGTTTGTTCCACTGATAGAATCTGCCTTGTGTTCAGGTCCCAGTAGGGAGAACTATTTCTGTTTTACCATTCACATCTAGAGAACTTGATTAAAGGTAAAAAGATGTGCCCTTGGGTGAAATGTTTCTGCCTTAAAGCAGTGAGACTGTCCTTCCAGGCCAGCAGGTCTTTCCTTCATCCCAGTGAGGATTGACCTGTGAGCTGGTACCTAAGCAGACTGTGTACAGAGTCTACACACTGCCTGAGATACTTCCTGGAGTGCCCTCAGAGCTAGTTTAGGAATACCGAGAAACACCAGGCTTGTTCCTTAGAGTCAGATTCGGGTGATGTCGTTCTATCATAGTGATATGCATTTCATCATCATTTTCACTGCATATAAATATCAAAATCCCACTTAAAAGGATGAACGTTTGCTACCATTAAGGATATTATAATAAATGTAGATTCTGTAAGTAATTCCTAAGAGATCTAAAGTACTTTAAGTAATTAGCATTAAAGAAATAAGGGTTGGCATTGCAAAGAATGGTCCTCATACATATATGATAGAGTTACTGGGTGATCAGTTACATCGCTCCATTGTTCCTTTCCACTTGTTCTTATAACTTCATTATGCTTTTGGAAACTTAACAAGTAGTGTCTGATTATAGATTTCCCCCCTAGTGGTAGAGTTAGTAGTTATTTAGACATACTGCAATATTAGACAAATTATCACTGAATAATTATGGACTTGGAATTTGAACATGAATGGTTTTAGATTATTTAGTTGAATTCCTACTCCCATCTATCAAATGAATAAACAGAAGCCATTTCACCATAAAGGTGAAACGATTTGCCCAAGATCGTTGGTATCAAACTAACTCTCACAATAAATCTTTTAATTTCTAATTCAGTACTCTTTTTTTTTTTGCTACAGTAACATTTATCAGAATTATAACAAATTGTGAACCTTATAATCCTTTTATTTAAAAAAAATTTTTTTAACATCTTTATTGGAGTATAATTGCTTTACAATGGTTAGTTTCTGCTGTATAACAAAGTGAATCAGCTATACGTATACATATATCCCCATATCTCTTCCCTCTTGCGTCTCCCTCCCACCCTCCCTATCCACCCCTCTAGGTGGTCACAAAGCACGGAGCTGATCTCCCTGTGCTGCGTGACTGCTTCCCACTAGCTATCTCTTTTACGTTTGGTGGTGTATGTATGTCCATGCCACTCTCTCACTTTGTCCCAGCTTACCCTTCCCCCTCCCCGTGTCCTCAAGTCCATTCTCTACATCTGCGTCTTTATTCCTGTCCTGCCCCTAGGTTCATCAGAACCACTTTTTTTTTAGATTCCATATATATGTGTTAGCATATGGTATTCGTTTTTCTCTTTCTACAATGAGGTATCACCTCACACCAGTCAGAATGGCCATCATCAAAAAATGTTACAGTCCTTTTAACATTACTTTCCTCATATTTTAATAGCACAGGAATAAAGTATTTCCCATGGGAAGGTCTTTCGTGTTACCTACATACCACTTTTACATCGTTCCCACACTTTTCATGTCTCTGATGCAAGATCCTTGAATTCTGACCTTGGTTTTGGGAGATATTTTTACATCCTTTCTTGAGCTTCCTAATGAGATGCCATACTAACTGTGTATTCCAGAAAGATTGGATGCTCCCCACCACTAAGAGTTTAATCCTGTCAAACGTTATTTGAGTCGACTAGCTGGTGCCATAAATATAGACTGTATACGAAACAGTCTTCAGGTATACTGAACTTGCTGCCAGACTGTGGATAAAGAAGATTCTCTTATGAACGTTTTGTTTGTACTTTTACGATACTTACAGTCAATATCATTTAAATGACAAATGTATGTAGTGTAGATGTGTTTATGATTTTTACATTACTCAAATGTAAGAAAAATTTCCAGTTTTGAGCTTGTCTCTGTTTTTATCATTGGTTAAAATGCAGGATTTAGAATTTTGAATATATCTTACTCTAATAGGTGCCTGGAATACTTATTAAGAAATGATGCAAATCCAGGGATCCGGGACAAGCAAGGATACAATGCAGTTCATTATTCAGCTGCATATGGTCACCGTCTGTGTCTTCAGCTGGTAAGATTCCTGATTTCTTGTGGAAGGACCAATGTAAGTTTATATTCTAATAATGTAATGACAGTGAGAATAAATGAACCAAGAAACAAATGCCTTTTAACATTTTTAGAATCCCTATCCTTCCTAAATTCATACTTGCCTCACTAAGCTTTCTCTCATTCCCTTTTCCCTTTCACAGAGAAAGGAGGAAATTAGATCTCTGGAGAGGGCTCCCTTAGAGCCCCCCATCCAAGTAGCATTCACTGCCCCTGCCCCTTTAAATGTTTTCCGGAACGTTTTAAAGAACTGTAACTGTGTCGTATGTCAGAAATACGTGTTTCTGTGAGAGGAAGCTTCCCCCTGTGTATTCAGGAATTCCGAAAGACCCAGTCTTCTGTCAGTCTCTCCTGACAAGGGAGACTCATCTCACCATTCACCCCACTTTGCCAAACCAAAGGGAGAGTAAAAGACAAGTTAAATGATTCTGAAGTGTGTAGCACATGCTTCACGTTAGAGGTTTCTTCATTTAGACCTACTTATAAATTATATTAACGTTGGTTCCCTTAAAGGGGAAATAAAATTCAAGGAGGGTGGGTATAAAAGATAGAAAAAAGAGGTTGACATACTTAATATAGCATTTAGAACCCTGCTACAGAAGTAGTATTTCCTTAGTTTATTATGGTAGCTTTAGACTAAAATCTGAGACCCATGTGTATAGATTTGTGGTCTATTATATTGTACAATTGTTTATTTAAAAGACTTCATTTTTGGAGGCAAAGGAAGCACAAGTTCAGAATAGAATTTAACAAAGCCCTATGTAAATAGAGACATGTAGTTAACATTTATCTCTTTACTGTATATGACTGCTTCCTCAACTAAGTATTTTTATTTTAAATTTTATTTCAGATTGCAAGTGAAACTCCTTTAGATGTTGTAAGTATTAATTAGTCAGTTTTCCCCCTAATACTGAGTATTTAAATATTTGCTCTTACTAGAGCTGGAGCCTGTCTTACACATTCCTGGGAACAAAGATAGTGACAGAAATCATGTTTGCAGGGGGAGGGAAGGTTCTTACTTGGTGGTAATTAAATGGCATTTCTCTCAAACTCTAAGTTTATAGCCCTCTCTCAAAGCTCTTAGCATGTGGTCCTTACCACATTTTCAGGATAATCCATTCCATAAGGTTGCTGAATTTAGTTTTCATAATAATAATGGTCTGGGATTTTTAAATCCATATTCAAGTATCAGTTTATACTCTAAAATGAATTTGAACTTGGGGGAGGGGGACCAGGAATAACTGCTGTGGTATGTCTAAAAGTACCATTTCTGACACTTAAAATTCTTTTCTTTCTCAGTTAATGGAAACCTCGGGAACAGACATGCTGAGTGATTCAGACAATAGAGCAACAATAAGCCCTTTACACTTGGCTGTGAGTATTGCCTTCACAGCCAGCTTGATGGCTGATTTACTGAAAATGTCTCATATCTGTTTGTGTTGACTCAAACTAGTACCCAGAACTTTTGGTCCATATAGTGATGATCATGGAGTTAAAACTGTAAGAACTTTCTTAACTCAGAGAATTCTTGAATGTACTTCTGTTTCGTTTGTTTGTTTGTCTTAAAAAAAAAAGGTCGGGGGGGGGGGGGGGGTGGGGGGGGGGGGGTTTGAGCTTCCCCCAAGGCCTGCCCTAAGGAGAGAATATGCCTGAGATGTGAATTTTAAAATGACCCACCCTAGTGGAATGGCTTCTGACTTCTTAAGCAGACGATATAAGAACTGTAATTTCTGTGGTATTTCTAAAACTTTTTGCTTACTTTGTGATTTTGGGGTGCTAAGTTTGTGTTCACTGGTCCTTCACTTGCTCATGCTATAGGATTTAACTACATGGTCTGTAATGTTCCTTCTAGCTTCAGATGCCACTGAATTTTTCCTCTTAATGTTCATCACTAAGAGGAGGAGATTAAAAGAGAGTGTGACAGTTCTTTTAAGTCAAATATGGAAATGAATTACCTTAGGAAATTTCAAGCAGAGCCCAATCTAGTTCTTCCTGCGCTGAAAGAAGAATTTATCTTTGAAATAAAGCATGTTGTGGGGAGCTGGGGGACTTTGAGAATCAGGAGAATTGGGTACTGTCACTATTTGTGAGACCTCTGATTTTAAGTATAGTAAAATGCTTATAAGGGTCTCTACTTAGGTTAATGTGTATCACAAGTCCAGTGATCCATTTAATTGTTTATTCTCACATATACTATTATTTTTTATTTTAATATTCTCCTGGCATATTTTCTAACACTGACACATGTACACTGAATTTTCTGCTTTGTCTTTCTCCCCCTTTCTCCCCAGCAGTACTTCCTACCATGGTCTAAATAACTAAGAAGACATGCTGAAGCTTCCTTTTTCCTTGCCCTTTGGGTCTTTGGAAATACTGTCTACTCTCCCAGACTTGCATAATAAATAAGTCATCTGGAAGTGCAAAGCTAGCATGGAGAAAATAGCTATTTTACTATGGGTGGCAAGAAATGACGTCTGAGCAGATGACTAGGCAGTTCTTCCTGCATCATTATCATCATTCTTATAATAATAGCGCCTCATCTCTTGAACACTTACTAGGTGCCAGACTAAGGACTTTGCCAAGTTTTTGAATGCATTATCTCAAAAACTTCAGTTTTTTAACTAGTTATTTTACTTCATGGCTATTGAGAATAGTGCTGTTATTAACATGGGTGTGCTAAATAGTGTTTTTAAGCTGAAATGGAAACAATTTTGTGATTTCATAATTAGGCTCAATGAAATGTGGTTATACCACCACTCTTGCATTTTGTACCCATCCCTAGGAGGTTTTTCAGAAATTACTGAAGTGATTTTTCTCCTTCCAAACTCTCCCAATCCAGGACGACTTGATGCAGTAAAAACACGCTGGCTTGAGGACTCAGGAAACTGGCCTTGGTCCTGCCTTCGCACATACTAGGCTTCTAAGCCTCTTGTCCCAGTCCAGTCAGAGCCATCGTGAGGGGAAGACTCCTGTGGCAGATTACCCTGGCTCTAGCCGTCCTTATTTTCCCTCTGCTTCTTTTTATACCACCTTCTGCATATACTGTGCCTCTCACAGTTCATTTTTAATAGCATAATTTTGTTGACCTGGTATTGAGGAACAAGGTTAGATGTGATCCTCAGACAGTAGAGCTCAGAGATCTCCAGTCACTTTAACCTTTGAGGGAGTCAGAAACATCAAGAGGTCAGTAAGGCCCAGAGCAGCTTCACCTCCTGCTGGTGCTTTCTGACATTTCCCACAAGAAGTGGTTTTATAGCCCTTTGGTACATTGCGGGGCCCTCTTTTTTTTTTTTTTTTGCGGTACGCTGGCCTCTCACTGTTGTGGCCTCTCCCGTTGCGGAGCACAGGCTCAGTGGCCATGGCTCACGGGCCCAGCCGCTCCGCGGCATGTGAGATCTTCCCGGACCGGGACACGAACCCGTGTCCCCTGCATCGGCAGGCAGACTCTCAACCACTGCGCCACCAGGGAGGCCTTGCAGGGCCCTCTTTCTAGCTGAGTATCTCTTTTTAGAAGCAGGTGACATTTAGCACAAATATGGTAGAATTTTATATTTTTCAATTCCCTAATGAAAAGTTCACATGTGATCATTTACAGTTTGCCTGTATGTGCTAAGCTGCAGGGCTGAAAGGTATCAGAAAATGACTTGTCCCTTAGCTAAAAGGGGTGGCATGAGTGAACCAGAGGAGACATTCCTTCCCCATCAGAACTGTGTCGTTATTGCCTTATGTCCTGCTCAGCATCTAGTCCAATAAGAGTAATAGATGTTCAGTTGACATGTTGGTTTTTGAAATGAATTCTCTGGAAAGCAGACTGTGTAAAGAAGGGGATTTCAGTCAGTCGGGTTTCAAACAAATCTCTCAATCTTCTTGCTCTGCTGTACTGCTAGGACAGTGTGTAGCACATGGCAGTTTTTCAAGCAGGGCTCAGCCTAAATATTTTTGAAAAGAAATGTTTATTTTTGAGATGGCACGTTATGGGATGGAGTAGTCATTTTAATTTGAGAAATCAGAAGGCTCAAGTACTAGCTGAACTTCAGTTGCAACTATATCTATGATTTAAGTGTAGTAACACTTTATCGGGGAGTGAAGGGGGGGCACAGAACACGGGCTCTGGAATCATAGACTTAGAGTGAAAGCCTTCATTGAACCCATGTCACACATCATTGAATGTCTGCCATGAACCAGACATTGTATACTCGTGAAAAGATCACCTGTCATTTGAACTTTTATTATTTGTGGAATACCCATTCCCTAACACTGTAGCCTACTAATTGATTATTAGAAAAATTTGTAGGTAACTTTCTGAATTATCAATACAGAAGTTTTAGATTATCTCAAATATAATGATGTAAGACAAGTTTGCTTACTACTCCCTTTATGTTTTCTAGGGTTTCTAAGAAGTCAGTCTAAATATGTATTTTTTAATTTATATTTTTATTTATTCCCAGGCCTATCATGGTCACCATCAAGCACTAGAAGTGTTAGTACAGTCTTTGTTAGATCTTGATGTGAGAAACAGTAGTGGAAGAACACCCTTGGACCTTGCAGCATTTAAGGGCCATGTAGAATGTGTGGATGTTCTCATTAATCAGGGAGCCTCAATCTTAGTCAAAGATTACATTTTGAAGAGAACACCTATACATGCAGCAGGTATGTCAAAGACTATGAATGATTTTATTTACCACTTTCCATCTAATGCTCTTCTTTTTCAATTTCTTGTATATTATACTCCTGGTAATTGTTTTAACAATTTTGACTTTAACAGTTCTAATGATTCTACTCTCAGGGGAAAACCAACAGCAAGATTATAATCACTTTAAAAAAATATCTACCTTAGAAATCGGATTTATATAATAGTCTAACTTCTGAAGTACTTTATCAACAAAAAAAATACAATTTTTTTTTACTGCTTTTTGATGGAAATTCTTTTGGATTGGTATGTGCTTTCATTTAATAACTGATAAACATTTTACTTACTGTACCAGGGTACTGCATTAAACATTTAATCAGACAGGAATACAGAGTGCCTGCTATGCAAGAACTACTCCATGGAGTGTTTTGTGATGTTGTAGATGTGTGAAAATGCAAAACTACATAACAATGCCACTGTGATGACTCAGTACCCGCTGTGTCACTAGCAGATGCAGATTCACAACTCTCTACAGGAATTACTACAAGGCAGTATTAATTTTAAATAATGAATTCAAGACTGGTATATGTGAAGAAATCCTAGCCAAGTATTTGTCTCATCCCCCGTAGGCCATCTTCGTATGGTTAGATTCATTTCACTTAGTCTGTTTTTATAGGGTGATCCTTAAAATGGATCCATTTGAATGTAGGTCTGGGACTTTGCTTCTGGTCATTTGGAAAACTTACATTTTAGAAGACTATAGGTAACACCCACTGTTGCTCCAGAGCAGCCTTTCAGAAACTATCAGATAATCAAGCAGGGCTCAAAGAAAAAAATTTTAATAATGGATTAAAAGTTCTAATAAGGATATGTATATAAACTGCTATATGGTAAAAACAAGAAGTCAAAATGCTATCATTTTCTGTTACCTTATTCTGAAAAAGAGTGACGTTGTATATTATTCTGCAACTTGAAACATTATATTGTAAGCACATTATTTGCAGAGCTAATTTAAAGCTTTCATGGAGTGTTTGCACTCTTAATAGATAAATATTGAACCAAGACACTAGTAAGTCCCTCAGAAGTGGCTGACCAATGCCATATAATTCATAAGTCCTACCCACTGAAAGAGTTACAGGTTACTGTTAGCACCCACCTCTTCAATAAATGCAAGCCTTGGTTAGAACCAGGATGCCTTTCAAATTTGGAGACCTGCTGGGGAGCATCTTACTCTTAAATCATAGAAAGGACATTGGTTCTGGATGTGAGCCAGTCCTTTCCCACAGGGATCTTATGCCTGATGCTTTGGGTGTTGAGCTTAGACGATACGAATACTCATCAGTAGCTGCTGTGTACTGAGTATCCGTGAATCCAGTTTAAAAAAAAAATGATGGGCCAAACAGAATTTCCTTGAAGTATCCCCAAGGATCACATCTAAAATCAAGAAAGAAGGAGGACTTTCACTATCAGGAATAAAAATATTTCCCAGACGTCCTCCAGACTTCTTAACATTTCAGTGGGCAGAACTTGAAACCAGTCATTGGCAAAGGAGAATGGGGTTGATGTGATTGACTTGTCTGATCATGATTTCATCCCTTGGCTGGAGGCAGGCTGCCCTTCCTGACCACATTGGCACCACCAGAGAGCTAAATAAAATGAGCATTTTCTTTCTTGCCTGTTAAGTTCAATGAATATTCCAAAATTATATCTAGCAAATGTGGTTTAAGATGGACATTTTCTATTTTATCATTTTATAGATATATAATTGCTGAAATTTTTGAATATCACTTTACAGCAACAAATGGTCATTCGGAATGCTTACGGCTACTAATAGGAAATGCAGAACCACAGAATGCAGTAGATATTCAAGATGGAAATGGACAGTAAGTTTTACTAATTTTTAAATTAGTTTTAGGATGTTTGTTAATCTTCATACCTTTGCCCCCCTATTTTAGTAAGTCTGTCATAGTGTGTAACTGAGTAACATCAAATACAGTTTTTTAAGTATACTTTAAAGTTGCATCACAGAAAGACATGTTTAGAAGGCAGGCCAACACAGTGTATTTTCATGGATGAAGTCTCGGTGGTGACGGAGCTGCTCCTGTTGTTACCTAGGACTCCTCTGATGCTCTCTGTGCTCAACGGGCACACGGACTGTGTCTACTCACTGCTGAACAAAGGAGCAAACGTAGATGCCAAAGATAAATGGGGAAGGACGGCACTGCACAGAGGGGTAAGCAGAAGTGTTCTCGCTTCCTTGCTGAAAGTTTTTATGACCTCATTTTACCTAAAACTGAACTAGGCTGTGTTTATATTTTTCTTCATTTAATTTTTACCAAATAATCTTTACTGTTTCTTTCACTATCTTAGTTTTTGAACTGTAATTTTTAACACCACAAAACACAACTTAATCCAGAGAAGAATAATGTTGGAACAGAATTTTTAAATCTTAGGGGCCTTCCCTGGTGGCGCAGTGGTTGGGAATCGCCTGCCAGTGCGGGGGTCACGGGTTTGACCCCTGGTCCGGGAGGATCCCACGTGCCTCAGATCAGCTAAGCCCATGCACCACAACTGCTGAGCCTGCACTCTAGAGCTCACGAGCCACAAATACTGAGCCTGTGTGCCATGGCTGCTGGGGCCTGGGTGCCTGGGGCCTGTTTTCCGCAATGAGAAGCCTGCGCACCGCAGCAAGGAATGGCCCCTGCTCACCGTGGCTGGAGGGAGCCTGCGCGCAGCGACGAGGACCCAGCACAGCCAAAAATTAATTAATTAATTAATTTTAAAAGAATTTTATAACCCTAAAGCCTTGAGTAGAATTGATGTCAGTTTTACTTTTTCCCATTATCACAACTATTTTCTTATACATTTTTGTCTTAATTTTTTCACCTTTGAAATATTTTTTTGTTGAACTAGAAGTCCCATTATTCCTGGTTTTCATATTTACTTTTATTTTGACAAGGTCACTGCTTTAAATTTTTAAGCCACTTTGAGTAAAAATACTGGGTTACTCAAAATATGATAAATGCCTTGATTGGTGGGAGGACATGGGGAATATGGACTTTAAAATTCGTAATTAGCTATAATTGGCATGGAGTGCCCAACATAGTGTATTCAGCTACATGCAAATAATTTTTCTTTCAGGCAGTCACAGGCCATGAAGAGTGTGTAGATGCATTGCTTCAACATGGTGCTAAGTGCTTATTACGAGATAGCAGGGGCCGGACACCAATACACTTGTCAGCTGCCTGTGGACACATTGGTGTTCTCGGAGCTCTTCTGCAGTCAGCAGCATCTATGGATGCAAATCCAGCCATGGCGGACAATCATGGATACACGGCGCTTCACTGGGCTTGCTACAACGGTTAAGTACACAGACACAGACCCACGTTACCTGCCCGTTATGTACCACAGAGAGACAACTAACTGACACATTCTGACTTCCATGAGAATGATATATTAAGAATAACCTACCATGTAGTTATAGCTTACTCCAGTGCCTTGTCGTGCTAAAGCCAAGATGCTGGTTGTCACAGATGTTTTGAGATAAGCAGTCACTAAGTTTAAAAGGTTTTTAGACTTTTGCTTCAATAAGTATTTTGCATTTTTAAGATACTTTTATAATATTAATTACTTTTATAACATTATTAATATTAATATTATTTGTTATTAATATACTTTTATTATTTCCAATGTCTTTTATATAGTTATGCTTGTATTTTTATTATATTTTTCTTTCTAAATGTACTTGTTATTAGGGGAAAAATGACAAGGTAAGAGAAACAGTGAAAATGTATCATAATCTAGACTGAAATCTGTGTATGTTTTCTGAGCACGTTGCAAGTTAAGATCCTTATATCAACAGTAACATGTATGTTCAACAGTTTAAGGGAATAAAATCCTGGTAGAATAAATCACGGAAGTAGAAACTAGAAACTTGGACACTTTTGTGGTTAAGTGAACTTGGCTGCATGATTATAACAGACTTACTTTTAGCTTCCTGGAGACTAACCGTCACAGTTAGTCTTACAGGTAGACTCATTAAAGGTCAATCAGAGAAGTATAAAGCTATTTTTAAATGATAGATGTGAAAAATGGGATTTGGCTTTTGAAATGTCACTAAAATAATGTAAGTAACAGAGCATATTGAAGATTTGATCATCTTAGAAAACATTTGGGTACGTTATATGCAGTGTTAAAACATCAGTCCTGCCTAAGTGTATGCTTAGGGCTTTATCAGGGATGTGAGGGGTTTTTTATTTGTTTTGAATTTCAGTGTAGCATTCAGGTTATTGATAGTGGTAATAGCATATCTACAAAACTAGTTGACAGTTCTAACAACTTTCCCTCAAAATGTACAGAAAATAGAAATTGCCTCTTTATATAATATCCACTTGCTTAAAAAAATAAGCATAGTGGCTGTTATAAAATTCAGCTGACTGCCTTGCCAGAGAGGAGGTTTCTATCTTTCTGTAATACACTTTTTGATGTGGTTCTTTTACTGGGAGCCATTTTGACAAATAATTGTTGAGTTGTGGTAAAAGAGGAGAAATCTGAATCTTGCAAAATTATAGTTTAAACATTTTCGTAAGCATTTTCTAGATAACAGTATTTTGATTTTCATATTAATTCTTGTATCAGAATTGAGAGCTCTATTCTTTTGCTCTGAGAAAGCTTTGATGTCTTCTTGAGGATTGACCTGTGGCTACATTTGGTCATTTTGCAACTCTGAGTACTGATGGTGCCATAGAAAACTTGAATAGTGAAATATATTGCTAATTCAGAAGCTTGGTTTAGTCAGTTTCATATGTTACTACCTCAGATCCTTAGCCAGAACAGTTTTGAAAACTATAAAACCTTTGGATTTCAACTCTTCTTCCTTTTTCAACTCACTAAAGTTGGTATTTAATGAATATAGCAAAGTTGTCCAAGATAAATCCTAAGTCAAAGAAGATACTGTATTTTGCCATTGAAATTGGTTTGTCTTTATAATGTAACTTGACATCTTACAAGTATAAGGAGAACCAAGCAGTAGGAAAACATCCACAGATAAAACTATTTTGAAACAGACTTTTATTGGTGCTTTTTTTTTTTTTTAAGTCAGTGAGAATTAACCATTGGAAAAATCACACAGTAAGGTAGTTTTCCTCAGGTAGAGCATTTAGTTGTAAAAATACTGCTGTAACTGTCCTTTGGAGAGTTGCTATTTATTATAACATTCCTACCACGTCTTTCCGGAGAACACGGTTTTCCTAAAGTGAGTTTCTTACTCCATCACTGCTGAATTTAGACTCTCTGAGCACGTTGTGTACAAGACACAAAATTTTGCACAAACTACGTGCCTGGTTGCCATTTAAAGATCATAGCAGATGTGTCTAATTTCCAGACTGTAGCAAAATTGGTGATGATTCTGAATTGAGCTGGAAGGAATTAAATGTGTGTTGGCTATATGTACAGACTGTACAGGCAGTGTAAAATTAATACCATATTTACAGCCAAAAGCCTATTTTATAATTTGGCATTCTGAGAGTAGAATATGTAAAATAGTTTTACTTTGACTAGTAATTATTGTACGGCTAAAAAAAAAATTGGAAGCACTCCAACAGGATAGAAAACAACCTTTCTCTCAAAATTAAAATGGAATGATGGCAAAGCTTTAGAAGAGAACTGGTTATACATACCCAACTTTAAAGTTCAGATTTCCAGTTTATGGAGTCATTCAATCACAGAACTAAGAATACTTCCATGATCTCATATGTTCCTTTTAAAAATGTATCAATTTTTACGAAGCTATAAGCATCTTCAGAATATCCCTCTAAAACATGAAGAGACCAGTTTTATCCTATATACTTTTATAAACCAGGACACAAAGTGAAGAAATTTTCGGCTTGACATGACCCCAGTAATGACTGCTGAATCCAGAGCCCCGGGACTCCCTTTTGCCATCCACAGTCTACGCAGACAGTGATTCTCACATCTTTCAGTCTCAGGACCTGTGGCTTATAGCTGTTAGTATTTACTGTATTGGAAATTAGGACTGAGAAATTTAAGGATATTTATTAATTTATTTTAAAATAATAATAAATCCATTACATGTTAATATAAATAGCATTTTTATGAAAAAAACTATTTTTCAAAAAAATATTAATAGAGTGGCACATTGCTTTGATGGCTTGTTAAAGAAAAGAATAATTTGCAGTATCACCCAGCAGCTCCCTAGCCCACACCTTGAGAACTGCTATCTCAGGAAAATAGGAGGCTCTCAAATCAATACTGGACAACTTTCCTTGGTTACTTCTTGGCCATGAGTTAACATTTGGAGAGGGAGAATTGAAGCAGGGTTTCCCACCCTCAGCACTGTTGACCTTTGAGGCCAGATAATCCTTCGTTGTGAGTGACTCGTGTGCATGCAAGAGGTTTAACAGCAGCCCCGGCTTCTACCCACTAGATGCCATAGCCCTTCCCTACCCCATCCCCAGCTGTGATAAGCAAAAATGTCTCTAGACATGGCCAAATGTCCCCTGAGGGCTAAAATTGCCCCTGTTGAGAATCAGGATGAAAGAACTGACAGATGATGGAACATAACCATAGGTTTCCTAAAACATACTTTCTTTTCCTGCTAAAAACAATTATAGGATAAAAATTAAGATGAACTATTGTTTGAGAATGTTAGAGTAATTAAAAAAAAGAGCATCACTTTGTTAGCCAGATGTTAAGCCATGGAAGTAAAGAGGCTGTTTAAGAATCTAATTTACTCCTAATGCACATCCCAAATGACTAACGAAATAAAAGAAGCAACATTTCATTTTCTGCCATTAATACAGCAGTGGGGGTACTTTTACTAAAACTCTGGCTTTGAAAATTGGATTAAGAAAATCTGAGGTTTGAAAATCTCAGGTTTGAAAATCTGAGGTTTTCCCCTGTTTTCAAAGTTGCTATTAAAAACTGTGGGCCTGATACCTATTAGTAATCAATATACTTGACCTTTAACCCAGCAAGATCATTTCCAGAAAATTGTTCCTAGAAATAAATACTTTTTAAGTACTGGAACATTTACAACATTGTTGATAATATCACAAAGAAAAACTAGCAGTCACCTCAAAACCAATAATTAGAGATTAAATCCTTTATGATACATTCTGATACTGTGAAGTTTTTCCAAACATTCAACAATAGGATGTCTGTACATGCTAGTGTGGGAAGATACATAGTTTTTAAAGTAAAAAACAAGTTGCAGAACAGAACATCCCAATTGTGTAAAAATTTTTTAAAAAGGAAGTGTGTGTTTATGTGCATGTAGTTGTATATGCCTAAAAATTTTTTGGAACTCTAAGGTAATAATGGTCACTAGTGGTCACTAGAGAGTGGAACTGGGGAATGGGGTGGGGACAGGGACATGTACTTTTTTCCTTCTGAACGCTTCGATAGAATTTGAGATTTTACCATTAACTCCTTAGTAGAGCCAGAAAATATTCAAATTTTGAAGTTAATTATGCTGCATAAACATATATTATTTTGAAAGTTATACTATGCTATATAGATAGGACATTTTAAAAAATAATGCCCAAATAGCTCTAACTGGTCACCATAGAAAAGAATAATGAGACTAATTTTTTTCCCCCACAAAGTATATATTTGTCATGTCCATAATAAACTGATATTGGACTTCCCTGGTGGTGCAGTGGTTAAGAATCCACCTGCCAATGCAGGGGACACGGGTTCGAGCCCTGGTCCGGGAAGACCCCACATACCATGGAGCAGCTAAGCCCATGTGCCACAACTACTGAGCCCATGCACCGTAACTACTGAAGCCTGTGAGCCTAGAGCCCGTGCTCTGCAACAAGAGAAGGCACCGCAATGAGAAGCCCATGCACCAGCCACAATGAAGAGTAGCCATCGCTCGCCACAACTAGAGAAAGCCCATGCACAGCAACAAAGACCCAACACAGCCAAAACACACACACACAAATAATAGTAAACTGATATTAAATTATCGTAAGAAGCTGCCGTACTTTAGGTCCTGAGGTTGTACATTGAATTCCAAAGTGCCTAAAAATGTGATGTTTAATGGGTTCAGGGAACTGATTACTTATAGTCCATGTAAAGCCTTATCTGTAGGGATATGTTGGTGTG
Source organism: Aethalodelphis obliquidens (assembly GCF_003676395.1). Classification (NCBI taxonomy): domain Eukaryota; kingdom Metazoa; phylum Chordata; class Mammalia; order Artiodactyla; family Delphinidae; genus Aethalodelphis; species Aethalodelphis obliquidens. The sequence goes on from NW_020838000.1 coordinate 10,381,660, forward strand.
TATGGGCACCTCAGTATCTTTTTTGGATTTTAATATCTGATCCTCATTTACTTATTTAGGTCACGAGACATGTGTAGAACTCCTTTTAGAACAGGACGTTTTCCAGAAAACGGAAGGAAATGCTTTCAGTCCATTGCATTGTGCTGTGTAAGTAAAGGCAGAATGAATCGGATTTGGTTTGAGTGGTTGAGAAATACACCATGGCTGTGGGAGTGATCACCTTGTTACCTTCACAGGATAAATGACAACGAAGGTGCTGCTGAGATGTTAATTGACACGTTAGGCGCCAGCAGTGTGAACGCCACAGATTCAAAAGGAAGGTAGGAAGTCAACCATGTAGGAAATTTTAACTACTAGATTAGTGTGGAAGAATTTAAAGAGACCCCATTATTAACTAAAAGTTGATTTTATATTTACAAGTATAAATTGTTACAAAATCCTAATTACATTCTCATTATAAAAGGCTTTTCTACCATGACTTTTAGCCAGTCTTCCTGGCTAAAAGATTTCCCTTGTTAAAGAAGATGTGTGTTGGGGCTTCCCTGGTGGCGCAGTGGTTGAGAGTCCACCTGCCAATGCAGGGGACACGGGTTCGTGCCCCGGTCCGGGAGGATCCCACATGCCGCGGAGCAGCTGGGCCCGTGAGCCATGGCCGCTGAGCCTGCGCATCCGGAGCCTGTGCTCCACAACGGGAGAGGCCACAACAGTGAGAGGCCTGCGTACCACAAAAAAAAAAAAAAAAAAGATGTGTTTGTTACCCAATGACTCTTTTTAGTAAAGTTAACAGATTTCTAAATAGGAAGAGTCCAGCTTTTGTAATAGATGGCAGTATTTGGGTCAGGATTTATTTCTTTCAGAATTTCCTTTAATGATGTAATTTTTTTGGCAATTTCATAATTTATACTAGTTTAATTAAGGGACTTCTATATTATCAGAAACACAAATTTTTGTGGCAGGAGTTAGTAAGCTCCCCCCTTTAAGCCTGTTTGTATCCAAGCAATGCCTAGTATGTAAACCCTTGAAAATTGCTTTCATAAATTAAAGAGTATACAGTGCACGGATTTAGTCCAGTCTTCCCATTTCTCTGTGTGCAGAACTCCTCTCCACGCGGCCGCCTTCACAGACCATGTAGAGTGTTTGCAGCTGCTACTCAGCCATAATGCTCATGTCAACTCTGTGGACTTCTCTGGGAAAACACCTCTCATGATGGCTGCAGAAAACGGACAGACAAATACAGTCGGTAAAAAAACTGCTTAAGGCTTTTACTATTCTAAGTGTGGATATTGCTTATGTATAATGTAGCTCCCATCTGACTCTAGTTCACTGAATTTTGCATTAGTTATCTCACCGCTTCTGAGATTTAAAACCTTTTACTTGCTTATACCCACGTTTTCATTTAGGCCCACAGTATTTCCATTTGCCCTTACTGATTGAATAGTGACGTTAGCAGGCAGTGTTAGGATAGTGGTTAAGAACCCTGGCTCTGGAGTCAGATCGAATGTGGTTCTAGATCTGCCAACTAAGCAACCTCATGCCTCAATTTTTTCATCTATAAAGTGAAAAAAATAACAGCATCTACTTTGTTAGGGTTGTTTTGAGGGGTAAATAAGTTACTATAAATCCAGAACACTTAAAACAGTCTTTGAAATTTAGTAAGACCTCACAAAAGGAATGTTAGTTGCTGTTGTTCTTGTCTGTTACTTATACAACAGTATAAAAATATGGTATAGACCTTTATATTACAGTGTGTTTTTTGCACTTAAGATTTTGCTAGAGGGATATTTTTCCTTTCTGTCTTCATTTCTCTACAGTGAGTTATTAGTAATCTGAGGTGTATGTTCATAAGCAAAAGAGTTGATACAATTTTTCCTCCCAGAGATGCTGGTCAGCAGTGCTAGTGCAGATCTGACTTTACAAGATAACAGTAAAAACACCGCCCTCCATTTGGCTTGCAGCAAGGTAGGTACACATCTTAAGGATATATTTTCATTGTTAATATCAACAGTGGCATTTAAAGTTTTTCCACTTAACTAAAATGCACAGAGCTAGGGACCAAACCTCTCTAATAATCACTGACATCAGATTTCTTGGGAAAAAATACTGATGTGTTAAGCACCGTGGTATATGAAAGTTTCCAGTAAGCCAAGTAAGTTTTGGACCACAAGCCTAAACGTAATGATTGTCTTTCTCTAATCTCTCTGATCTTCAATATTCCTGTCCTCTTCTGTAACCCCATTACACCAACACATGTTTGGGCAAATATTTAAGGCATTAGCCAAGAAAATGCATGGCATATGTATGGTGATGTATGTGTTACATGGACTAGGGTTGGGGTGTATTGAGTGTATAAATTTATCTTTAATGGTGCTGAAGTTTTTAAGAGTTATTTGCCATAATTTTAGGGTCATGAAACTAGTGCCTTGTTAATACTGGAAAAGATAACAGATAGAAACCTCATCAATGCAACCAATGCAGCTTTGCAAACGTGAGTACTTTCAGTGTCTAGTGTAAACCTTGTGACCTATAATTATAAAAATGATTAATGGGGTTCTTTTTTAACATGGGACCATTGGAATCAGTCTATCACAGAAGCAGTTAAAAAATAAGGAACAGTTCTTATAAGTGACAAAACTCATTTCTAAAATCATCATAATTAAAAGGCATATTGCTAAAAAAGCTTTTGAATTGAAATGTGTTGTTTCTCAGTCCAGTTTTATGGAGGAAAGTAATACTGTTCTGTGTATTTTATGGCAACCAACTGGAATAATACATTATTTGACACTAGCAGTAAATGAGGCAAAAAGTTTTATACGTGTCTGTGAGCTAGAGAGATTTCAGAAATAATCAAGTTCTAATTGTGAACCGCCAGCCTCCAGGTGACTCATTAAATCCTGGATCAGTGTCTCCCATTGTCCTCTCTCCATTTTCATTTGCTATTCTACTTTGAGACTTAGTAAAGAGAAAAACCTTATAATACTGGTTTCCATTCATGTATCAGTCAGATCCCTTAAGGGTCCAAAAATGAGTCATGGAACCTGTAAACTGTTTTCAGAGCCTGTTGGAATTTGTGCTGTTGCAATTTACAGTTTTTATTGTATATTCTATTATACGTGTTTGCCAACCACATTTCTTAAAACAACTTAAGAAGACAGTTTATCAGTATCCATTCAACAATATCTGCTCCACTGCCCTTACCCCCACCCAGTCCCAGAGAATTTCTAGTTTACTTTCTTCTTCTATGGATTTGCCTTTTTAGGTGCTTCATATAAGTGGAATCATACAACAGTTGTCTTTTTGTATCTGGCTATTATATATAATGCTAAATAAACATTGGTATACAGAAAAAAAAAAACAAGGCAGTTGAGTTAGTAAAATCTCTTCAAACATTGAGTCTTGAAGGAAACTCACAAAAGGGTTTGGTGAAGGTGGAAACCTGTTGATGGGCCCAGTGCTGAGCTCAGGTGCATGACGAGGCCTGACAGTGCACTGCACACTGGCTCTGCCGTGGCCTGCTCCCATCTTCATTGCTGTCAGGACCACGGGCCTCCAGTTTGCATCTCTAGATCTGCACAGCCAAGCAAAAATGGTCTTCAACAACCAGGATAGAGAGAGTGAACGAGCACACACACACATGGGCGTGCACACATGTACATGTACACATATTTTTTTCCCTCCAGACCTCTGCATGTTGCTGCCCGAAATGGGCTAACAATGGTGGTTCAAGAACTTTTGGGGAAAGGAGCAAGTGTGCTTGCAGTAGATGAAAATGGTAAGTAGCTTCTGTGATCTCTTTCCTTAACCTGTTAGAAGCTTTCATCTTTCGATGATCCATATTTGAAGTAAAGTAGACTTGGATATTTTTTATTGGTCAAAGAGAAGAGCTGAAGTTAATACTGACTAGAACTTATACTTTGTGGCAAAGGGAATAAGGGCAAGAGAAGCAGGAAAAGTCCATCTAACAGGTGAACTTCTGAGTTTCATGTATTTATTAAATCAGAGTTAGGGTTTACTAACTTTGGTTTAGTTATCTTAGTATTCAAAGAATTTGTTCTGTCAACAAATATTTATCAAGGCCCTTACTTAAATGCCAGGTTTTGTCTAAAGCTAATCTTCCCACTTATGCACTAGGTCCTATCCTCTTTTGCGTACTTGAGACTGTCACTTTAGCAATGCTTTGCTTTCGTGTCCTGTAATAATGACTTTTTTGTAGGAATCTTTCTAGATTACTCCCATCAGCATAAAAACGTTATTTCTCTCATCTTAAAAAATCTCTCATTACTCCCACTGCTCCTACCAGCTGTTGCCATATTTCTCTGTTCCCCTTTGCAACACAGTTACTCAAAAGTTGGCTCTCCCTCTGTCTCCACTTCCCCTTTTTCTTGCTCTTGTGAATCCCCCCTGGTCAGGCTGTTACTCCCACCGCACTACAGAACGGTTCTCAGCAAGGTCACCAGTGACCACTGCAATGCTAAGAGTCACCTCTCCTTTCACTTGACACATCAGAATTTCACACAACTGATTATTCCTTCTTTAAAAATAAGAAAAGGCTTTTAATGTGGAATTGAAAACATATGTGAATAAGGGATGTGAAGGTTGCGATTTACCATAGCTAGTGTCTGCTGTTCCCCCTCAAAATCTCCATACTTTCCATTGTGCTGCACACTGTTCCCGGGATCAGCAGGTACAGATCTTTCAGGGCAGGATAAGAGGGAGAGTCGGAGAGAATACATATGATTTGATTATAATATCCTTCTTTAGGATATTCTTCTTTTTGTTGTTTATTTTATTTTATTCATTTTATTTTTGGCTATGTTGGGTCTTTGTTGCTGTGAGCAGGCTTTCTCTAGTTGCGGCGAGCGGGGGCTACTCTTTGTTGTGGTGTGTGGGCTTCTCATTGCGGTGGCGTCTCTTGCGGGGCACGGGGGCTTCAGTAGTTGTGGCACGCGGTCTCAGTAGTTGTGGCTTGCGGGCTCTAGAGCGCTGGCTCCGTAGTTGTGGTGCACAGGCTTAGTTGCTCCGCAGCATGTGGGATCTTCCCAGACCACGGCTTGAACCCATGTCCCCTGCATTGGCAGGCGGATTGTTACCACTGCACCACCAGGGAGGTCCCTAGGACATTCTTCATTCACAAATGCCTGGTTCCTTGAATTGATAACCAGGTGAGGATTTGTAACTCACTACTTTGTTGGTTAGATTAAATAACCAGATTTACTGGAACTGAAAATTTTTTGTTTATTTTTTATTTTACTCATTTCTTATTGAGGTATAACTGACATACAGTATTATATTAGTTTCAGGTGTATCCCTTTTTCTGGATAAACTTTCTTTACTTGGCTTTCAGGACTCCACATTTTCTTAGTTTTCCTCCTACAGTACTAGTTATAATTTCTTGGGCTATCCCCAGCTTGTTAATATTGGAGGGCTCTTGGACTTAGTACTCAGTTCTTTTTGCTTTCCCTACGTACATTCACTCCCTGGGTGACCTCATCCAGTCCTTTGGTTCTAAACACTACCTCTGTGCTGAGAATTCCTAAATTTCTGTCTCCAGCTGCCTAATAGACAGTGGATGTCTAGTACACATGTCCAGAACTGAACTGATGGGCCTTTCTCTCCCCCTCTGCCAAGCCTGCTGTGCCCACAGCCACCCTTGGCTCAGCTGGTGGCCGTTTCCATCCTTACAGTTGCTCCTTGACCCCTCTCACACCCAGGGCACAGTCCACCAGCATGTACTACTGACCCACCTCCAAAGTATGTTCAAAATATGCCCACTTTTTTCCCTCATCTACCACCCTGGCCACGATCCTTTCAGAATACATGGGAAGATGCTTCCCTCTGAATCTCAGTTTACTGAGAACCCTTAAATGATCTCCAAGGCCCTACTGGGTCATCCCGCTCGCCATTACCTCTCCCACCTCATTTCCTACTCTTCCTCCATCGTCGCATTCTGCTGTGGCGGCGCCTCACACCAGGGATGTGCATGCATTGTCATGTTTGTTCTGGCTGCTTCCTCTGCTTGGAGCACTCTGCCCCCAACAATCTCTGACTAAACCCTTCACCTGTTTCCAGTCTTAACTCAAATATCATCTCTTCAATGAATCCCATTCTGACTACCCTTTTTATACTGCAGCCTGCTGCACACCCCCCATAGCATTTTCAGCTCTTGCTTAACCTGCTCTACTCCTTCCTCATTCTTTTTTCCATAGAGTTTATCTTCTAACATATGAGGGCAGGAGTCTTTGTCAGCTGCACTCACAGATCTACTCTAAGCAGTTAGAAGAGCGCCTGGCCATGTGGGGCTCAGTGAGTATGTGTTAGGTGATGATGTGCCGAGAACCGTGCTAAATCCTGCAGATACAGTGTAGAGTAAGACAGCCTACTTCCTTGAATGGCAGTGCATATAAACAGGCTGTCACAAGGCCCTTGAAGTAGTTCAGTTAGAATAACCCTAGAATGCCATGAGAGCTATCGGGGAAGGCATCCCCCAAAAGTGCGTTCTGAGCCAAAATCCAAAGGACAAGTAAAAAGTGGGGAGAAAACTTCTTAAGCAGAGAGTGTGACGTATTTAGAGATACAGTGCAGGGCAGCTTGAGTACTGCGTTACACCAGAGTCTCTTAGGTCAAGTGGCAAAGGATCTGTGTATCAGGGAGACAGCAGCTAGTCTGAAGGGGAGCAAGCCTAGACTAGGAAACAAGTTCACAGTTAGGGGTGGAAGGAGGGGGTGGGCAGAATTAAGGCAGAGACATTGGAGATGAAAGGACGTTGACGTTTCTAGAGCCCTTTTTTTTTTTTTTTTTTTGCGGTACGCGGGCCTCTCACTGTTGTGGCCTCTCCCATTGCGGAGCACAGGCTCCGGACGCGCAGGCTCAGTGGCCATGGCTCACGGGCCCAGCCGCTCCGCGGCATGTGGGAGCCTCCCGGACCGGGGCACGAACCCGTGTCCCCTGCATCGGCAGGCGGACTCTCAACCACTGCACCACCAGGGAAGCCCTCTGGAGCCCTTTTGATGGAACCCGGGGAGGGAAGAAGTCGCCTGCAGCCTGGCATGGGGTGATGTGGCGGGGGAAGTGCCATTGTTTAAGATGAGAATGTAGGAGGAAGAGCTGGGTTCAGTTAGGGACATGAGAAAAGTTCACTCGAAACTCCAAGTGGGTAACTGGATGTAGATATATGGATCTGGAGCCCAAAGTCAGCAAGATCTAGGTTGGACATAGAGATTTGGGAATCATTAGTAAAATGTAGTCATGAAATCCATAGAAGTGAGTGGTATCACCCACTAAGATAAGTGCAGACTCTCCTAGCTATAAAAGAAACTTTCATTATCAGTAAATTACATTTCTGGAAATACAGCAACTGTATAGATTAAAATCAGGAGCCTAAATCGCTAACTTGTATAAGATACTTGGTCACATTGTGAGGCTCTAAATCAATAGCCAATAGGCAATCTTTGTTGATCATTTTCAAGGTTTTATATAGCTTTTCCTTATAAAGAGATGGAAGGGATAGTATAACAGATGATAATGAAGGTCGCCTGTGACCTGATGTCTTCTGACATACTTTGCAATGTGAAATAGTAATCACGGTCCAAAGTTGGCAAGTCATAGTAAGTACCCATCTTATTTTACAGTCAGTTCTAACCTTCACATTAATGATCCAGTTATAAATTGCTCCAGTAACAACAGAGGTTGATGATTAAATTAGGCTCTATGTTCTTACCATCTTCTCTCCCTACCCAACCAAGTGTTTCCTTACTTTGTTGTATTGATACTCTGTGGTGCCTTAGGGCTAAAGTCAGTCTTCTGCTAAAGAAGGGAACATATACAAAGGAAACATTTGTTTTGACTTAGGAGCTTTAAACCTGTTTAGTTTATCTGTTTTTCTTCAGTGGACTGTGACCCTAAAAGAAAAGTTAATTGATGGCCATGTGTCTTTCATTGAACAAGCATCTTTTGAGCACCTGCTCAGAGCCTCATTCATGAATCTGTGCACATTTAGGCTTCTCAGCATGTAAGCACTTACAGAACGACAAATTAACAGTAAGACTCTCCCACCATTCTGAACAAAGATTGGTCAGTCTGTTTTTTTTCCCCTTATTCTAGTCTGATATTGTCTATGAATCTGGATGGATAGAGATAAGTTGTGAGATAGTGGAGGAATCATCCATCCTGGGCCTCAGTTTCCTCTGCTATAATGTAGTCTGTTAGGTCTCCTCCCACCCTAGATTTCTATGACGTTCCTCTTTCTCTACTTATTGGAAAGTTCTGAGTCATTCCAGTAAAACCAATTTACTATATAAGCTAGGTAATTTAAAGTATGTGTAAAGTTGAAGGCCTTTAGGCTTATTTCCTTATGTTAGTGAAAAGAGTCTTAGGATGAGTAATTTTTAAATTTTATCTTTAATTCTAGGCTATACCCCAGCTTTGGCCTGTGCTCCCAACAAGGACGTGGCTGATTGCCTCGCTCTCATTTTGGCCACCATGATGCCTGTCTCATCAAGTAGCCCTTTATCATCTCTGACATTCAATGCCATTAACCGTTATACAAACACCTCAAAAACAGTGAGCTTCGAAGCCTTGCCCATCATGAGGAATGAACCCAGCTCCTACTGCAGCTTCAACAACGTCAGCGGGGAGCAGGAGTACTTATACACCGATGTGGACGAGCTCAATGACTCCGATTCGGAGACCTACTGACCGGCTGAGCCAGAGGTCCAGGGGGGAGTTCTGGCACTGACGCTTCAAACTGTGCTTTTCAGGAAAAAGGCACTTTCTCATTCACGTACAAATTCAGCCTAAGAGGAAAGATGACAGAGTGGGCGAATAGAAGAAATGCGGTAACATTAGGAAGAAGAGTTTTAAAGGCAAGTTTTGCAAAAGGAACTTCTAGAATCTTGAAATAGACTTGACCAGAGGAAAACACTTTGATGGCACATTGCTTTGTGGAATTATGTAATTTGGTTTTGCAGTGCCAGGAATTACTTGGGACACTGTGTACCCTAATCTGCTCACACAAGCAACACTATGGTGAAAGAAGAGATAAAGACACTAGATTTCAGTTTTATCAGTAAAACTACAACTAAATTTAAGGGCAATAAAAGTTTGGTACAGTAGGCATGATGTGCACAGCAAATTGCCAAAGGACCAAATAACTCAAAGGGTTGTAATAGAATGCCACTTTGCGGAAGCTGGAGCGGGTGAAATGAGACATTATCTAAACCAAACTTTAATATTTCTGAAAATGAAGCTGAGATTTGGTTTTAAATGTTGATTTTTTTTTAAGAAAACATCTGAAAGCCTTCTAATACTGTATTAAACCATGAGAGAAAGCAGATGTATTTTTACATTTTTTTTTCTTTTACATAAAAATTTTAAAATTCCAACTTTTATAATATTAGAATTGAAAACCAGCTGATTGGGTGCAGTCAGGGTGAAAATATTTGTGATGTAGACATGATGTAGATTGGGGTCGGGCTATTGTTGCCCAGTTATGAATGGTTTAGGTTTAAAATTGAACTATTTTTGTTTGAAAATGTAAAGAGTTTCCTAGAAGAAGGAAATTTCATGAAATCAGAAAGTATATGATTTTCACCCTATTGCAGCCAAGTGGTCCTGGGGAGTGGAGTTTTCAATCTCACTACTTTGGATGGTACACCTTCATCGCCTGTGTCACCCTTGTGCCTCCACAGTGGATTGGGGGATTTTTGTTGTCATTGTTTAGTGAAGAATCAAAAAGAGAAACTCCCTTGTTATTCATAAGTTAACGCCATCAGGTTTGGAAGGCATTTCTATATTGGGCAAGGTTTAAAATACTAAAGCCTTTAGGTCTTATTGACATTTAAAGTAGGGTGTTTATAACATGCTACTGTTTAGGGAAGGAAGCAATTGCCTGCCGAATTGGAAGACTGCCTTTTAAGTAACAAAAAGAGGGGGGAGAGGCTGATGTTGAGGCTTTTAAATAACAATTTATATGGGTCTGCTTTTACTGTAACTGTCACTTTCCCAGTGAAAATGATTTCGCATATGTAGGGGGTCTTCCAGGTCTGGGTAGAGTTCCATAAATTTTCACAAAATGATACCCAATTTCATTTTATTCTTTTTGTATTGTGAAACTGGAAACTTTATGACATTGTAAATTATCAGCTGGTTTTTCTGAATATAAAGTGTGAAAACACAGAACAGTATTTTGATCTATTTGATAATTTTGTGGGTTTTTGAAGAATTAATGAGCATGTAAATAGAAATAGTGACTGCTTGAATACTGTATTTACTTGCACTCTTTCAGTACATCAAGATTCCTGTATATTTTAGAGTATAATAAAACACAGATGTGAGTTGTATTTAATAATGTATTTGTATCTGTGCATATTACCTAAAAATCTATAAAGTTTCTAGGGCATTGACTACTAGATTTTAAGCATTTTTTTCTAAAGTATTTACAGAAATTATAAATGTAATCATCCATCTTTTCTTTATAATATAAAGAAGTCATAATGGACCCTTCCTAATTATTAGTGGTAGGAAGGTGAATATGCATTTTAAAGACAGCAGACTACATTTTCTATTGTACCTTTTGAAAAAAAGAAAAAAACTCAAGAGGATTCTAAAAGTATACATATGTGTGCTTTCTCTTTCCTTTTAGGAATTCTCTTCTGAATTCCCTGAGGGAATTTTCTAGAATCTCAGAATTGAAAGAGACCTGAGGTTCATCCAGTCTAACCTCTTAACAAATACAGGAGTCTCTTCTACAAGGGTGATCTTTCCACCTTGAATACTTCCAGTGACTCTACCTCACCAAGCAGTCCATTCAGTTGTTGAGCAGCTCCGTTAGAAAGGTCTTCCTTAGGTGGAGCTGAAGCCTCCTTCCCTCCTGGGAACTTCTGTCCTTGGGCCCTGGTCTGTCCTCCAAGAGAAGGCTGAGAACCTCGGCAGGATGTCTTACGCCGTCTGCCGTGTCTTCTCTTTTGCAGGCTATTTGACTTGTCTGCTGAAGTGATTTCCAGAAGGACTCATTAGACACACTGTTAGATTTACCGCCTCTAATGAAACCCAAGGTGTAGCTATAAAGTAACAAGCTGTTTTTAATTTATCCTCACACATACCGGAATTTAGATCTTGCATCATTTTATGTAAATGATGCCATGACTGGAAATACTGGTGAGGTGGGTCTTCCGAATCACTTGCCCACTAGGAAAGCTATTCCATTGCTCTGTGATCCCATTTTGTGATAGTCTATCCCCCAGCTTGATCGACCACTTCCTTTGGTCGGCACCTGATGAGGGGAAATCCCAAAGTACTGTCCCGAACAGTATTTTAATGGCACTAGTATTGTTGGGGGAAGCACGTGGACTGCTTGAATGAAGGGACACAGCGCCAGTGAGTTCCTTTATAGTTACACCTTGTATGTCAGAGGCATTCAGGCCCTGTTCTGTAGTACTTTTTATACCTGCACAGAATAGAAAAGCCTGTTTGCTTTTTTAACTTCTGCATGAAAGATGACATCTGAAGTATCTGCTATGTATTATAATACCAGCTTCTGTTGTAGAACTACTTTTAGGGCAGTGGTGGTAATAGCAAATGATCTCCTTTAATAAGACACACAACTCAAAACAGTGCCATTTAGTTCAGGATATCTCTAAGTGTAGCTGTCGGTTTGGGGTTTAATTTGGCTTATATTGGACCTTTTAAATGAAATAAAGTTTTTTAATGCAATAAACCAAGTGTCTTTCATGTACAAACTTCTTTTCCCTTAAAATATCTGATTAGTGTTCAGTTGTAACTGGTTTTTACCTTTCCTTAGAAACTTACTGAATTTTCGATAAAGCTGTTTTACAATTTAGATGAACCTTTCTAAATGGGCTTTTCAAATACAGTTATTCAACAAATACTTACTGCTTGCCCGCTATATACTTGGGGATGGGAATGGGCAGAAAGTGAGCCTAGAAATTGGGATCTTGTCCTCTCGGAGCTCACAATTTCATCATGGAAAGGTACGTACCTAAAAGTGGAAAGTGTGAAAGTGTAATTGAGGTAGAGATGAACTGCTAACTATGGAAGGTCAGTGAACAACAAGTTCACTCTGGGAAGGGTGATCAGAACAGGCTTCTTGGAAGAGGTGGCGTCTAGGTTGGACATCGAGGAACAAATATGATTTGAGCAGGTGGAGAAGGGGCAAATGATATCTTGGATGAAAAGAACAAAATCAGCAGTTCTTAAAATGGTTGGTGGAGGGGAGGTGGATGGAATAGACATCAGCACTTAGCATTCCCGGGGTAAAAAATAGCTTATTATAAACATGTACAGAGATTAGCTAGAAGTGAGAACAAGGAGATATAAATAGGTAATTGGAGGAGCAGGTCAAGAAGATGTTAATAACTTTTCCAAATCATCTTATGTTGATGATAACAACAGAAGGTGCATTTACGGTGTTTGTCATGTACCAGGCAAGGTTGTAAGTACTTGAAATCCATATCTTAATCCACACAACTGTCCTATGAGGTGGGTCCTATTCATAGCACCATTTAACAGGTGAGGAATAAGGCAAAGAGGTGAAGTGACTTTTGCCCAAGCTTGTTTGGCCAGTAAATCATGAAGCCTAGATTCACCTCCAGGCAGTCATTTCCACCACTGGTGCTCAATCACCTGATGACCTCTAATATGCTTTCCGGTCCTTGTTGAAATTGGCCATTTTGAAGTTGGACCATATGCTTGACTACTAAATTATGTAAGTTCCTTTCAGTTTTATTATCCTAGGTCACTAGTTTTAAAAGAAACAGAAATGTACCGCAGCAGATGTTTATTGAACACCTGCTGTGTCCCAAGAACTGTGCTAGGCTCTGGGCATAGAGCAGTGAAGGAAGAGTTAACGGAATGTGTCCTCGTGATGGAGCCTAAGAGAATGACATCTGCTTACATTTCTGTTGCTGTTGCTGCCTCAGGTCTCGTCAAGCTAAAATACTCATCCTCGCTTATGCCTTTGCAGGTTGGCTGACGGGCTCAGCTGGGTGACGCCTCAGTCTGGAGTCTGGCTGGGCTTGACCGCTCATCGTGAGTTGGGCTCGATCTGCTCCGTCTGTGTTCTCTGTGAACGAAGCACAAGAAGGCAAGCCTGACCCACACAGTTCACGCCTCTGCATGCATCACTGCTGCTAATACTCCACTGGCCAAGCCCAACCTCAGTGAGATCGTGCAGTTGGCTGTGCTCGTTGGGGAAGGATAATTTGAGTTCAGTTCACAGTTCATTTAACCCTGAAATGATGAGCCAGGCCAGCGTGTCATTGTTCTCAGTTTATCCACGGGCATGCTTAGCAGTCTTTGCTCTCTGCCTGTTCCTTCCCTTCTTGTGGTTCCTTCTGGTGTAAGGGATTCAGATGTAAAACTGGGTAGCAAAAATGAATTTGGAATTGGAAAGCTCTTCCCTGGCAGTGTCGAGCCGATTGGGTAGGTGTTTGATTTCAGTGTAGCACCATTCCCCTCTTGTGTCTGACTGTGACCGTCCCTTCCAAATCGGAGCCTCATCTAACGGAAGACAGTAAAAGTACACGGGCGTAGAACACTCTCCACTGTCTAGGTCATTTCCGCACCTCACCGTCTCCAGCACTCGTGAGTCTCCGTTTCTCTGCCTTCCTCTTTCTGTGTAATTTCTCATTTTCTCGAGGGTGGTTTACTCCTCTTGCCTTCCTATGATTCTTATCTGTCTTCTTTCTTGATTAGGACTGAAATGCAGGCTTAATTTGAAAAGCCAGTGATGTGATCTTAAAATATTTCTTCCTCTTCCCCCTTCTCTAAACTTGAAGAAAAATTGCATTTTCGCTTTTAAGCCCTTCAGCAAACAGTTTTTGAGTACACACTCTGCAGCAGGCACTGTCTTAAATCCTGGAGCTACGCCAGGGATGAAGTCCCTACCCTCAGGAGGCTTCCATTTTAGTTGGGGAGAAAGACAAAAAGGATGTCAATGGCGATTATTCTGCAGAGAAAGATTTGTGAGATTTGGTATTTGGGGGAGATCCTTGATTTAAAAAATGCCTTGCCCTTTTATGCACTAGGGGATTACACAATTTTTTTTTTAATGGGATAACCTTTTTTAAAAATATATTTATTTATTTATTTTGGTTGCACTGGGTCTTAGTTGCAGCAGGTGGGCTCCTTAGTTGCGGCACATGGGCTCCTTAGTTGCGGCAGGCGGGCTTTTTGGTTGTGACATGCGAACTCTTAATTGTGGCATGCACGTGGGATCTAGTTCCCTGACCAGGGATCGAACCCCGGCCCCCTGCATTGGGAGCGCAGAGTCTTAATCACTGCACCACCAGGGAAGTCCCTACACAAACAATTTCTGATGTGAGACACCATAAGGTTTTGCTGAGAAAGTGGAAGAATGTTGAAGCAACAAACTAATAAAAGCAGGAAAAGGATAGAGAAAGATGGTGAGCTAATCCTCAAAAGCAAACCTGAGGTTAAACTAACCCAAAGCATGTCATAGGTTAACCCAGGCATCAATTGTCATTTAAATAGAGGGGATCTGGGTTGATTGAAAGTGTTTCTCAGATGTCTCCTAGCTCTGCCATCCCTAGTCCATGACATGTAACTTGCTTAAACCTTCAGTTAGAAATGAACATGGCACAGTGCTTGGGGTTAGGTTACCACTAAGCTCTAAAACAGACTTTTCGGTCATGTTGGCCACCCCAAAAAAATGGGAATTTGGTTCATGTCTGGTACCCAAAGTAACAGCAGGCACTGTTATATTGCCTCAGACCTAGTAGAAACAATCAAAATGCATTTTTTGTGTTGACAGTAAATTTTTCACTTAACATCTTACTTCTTGTGTAACCTGGTTTGAACTCTTATCGTGCCTGCCACAAAGATGGTAGGACCCAGTATACATGAGAGGAAAGTTTCTCATGGTTCTGATACTCACTCATGGTAAGAAATGGCAAAGTCAAAGAGAATGTGAATGAAAAGAATTCAAGGTAAAGGGGCGCTTGAGAAGAGCTTTGTCTCTCCTCACATCTAGGTGGCCATAAGTGTTTAGGGGCTTGGGAAGAAAGGCCATTTGTTGCCTGCAGTTAGGTGACTAGTAGAAATAGGACCTAAGACATTGCAAATGGTCCAAAAGCTTTTTCCAAGTGATGTCAGTGAAAATGGCAGAGCAAGGACCACTGAGTCTTGATAAGATCATTGACCTTTGTGGCGTTTCAATTTGCTCAATTTGCATTCCTCATTCCAGCTCTGCAGGAGCCTTAACAACTAAGCCCACATTTTTTTTGTTTTTTGTTTCTGTTTTTGTTTTTTTGCAGTATGTGGGCCTCTCACTGTTATGGCCTCTCCCGTTGTGGAGTACAGGCTCCGGACGGGCAGGCTCAGCAGCCATGGCTCACGGGCCCAGCCGCTCCGTGGCACGTGGGATCTTCCCGGACCGGGGCACGAACCCGTGTCCCCTGCATCGGCAGGCAGACTCTCAACCACTGCGCCACCAGGGAAGCCCACTAAGCCCACGTTCTTGGTGCAGACAAGCACCCACCAAAAGAAGCAAAACAAAACTAGAGCTCTTTCAAAGCTTCATTCCCAAGAATTCTCATTATTTTGCCTGTCTGATGGTTCCCTGGAAGATCCCACTTACCACACTGCCTGTAGTTGAGCTAACTCAAAGTGGACCCAGTGTGAAAGTTACTCTCCCTGGAGAGGTATTTGTTGAAAACAATTACAGGAAAGAGTTTTGGGTTTTTCTTTTTAATTGAAATGTAGTTGATTTACAATGTCATGTTAGTTTCAGGTATACAGCAAGGCGATCAGTTACATACATACATACATATATATATATATATATATTCCAGTGTGTGTGTGTGTGTGTGTGTGTGTGTGTGTGTGTGTGTGTATACACCATATCTTCTTTATTCATTCATCTGTCGATGGACATTTACATTGCTTCCATGTCTTGGCTATTGTGAATAGTGCTGCTATGAATATTGGGGTGTATGTATCTTTTCAAATTATGGTTTTCTCCGGATATATGCCCAGGAGTGGGATTGCAGGATCATGTGGTATCTCTATTTTTAGTTTTTTAAGGAACCTCCATACTGTTCTCCATAGTGGCTGCACCAATTTACATTCCCAACAGTGCAAGAGGGTTCCCTTTTCTCCACACCCTCTCCAGCATTTATTGTTTGTAGACTTTTTAATGATGGCCACTCTGTGTGTGAGTTTTGATTTGCATTTCTCTAATAATTAGTGATGTTGAGTATCTTTTCATGTGCCTGTTGGCCATCTGAATGTCTTCTTTAGAGAAATGTCTGTTTAGATCTTCTGCCCATTTTTTTATTGGGTTGTTTGTTTTTTTGATATTGAGCTATATGAGCTGTTTGTATATTTTGGAGATTAATCCCTTGTTGGTCACATTGTTCGCAAATATTTTCTCCCAGTCCATAGATTGTCTTTTCATTTTGTTTGTGATTTCCTTTGCTGTGCAAAAGCTTTTAAGTTTAATTAGGTCCCATTTTATTTTTGTTTTTATTTCCATTACTCCAGGTGACGGATCCAAAAAGATACTGCTGTGATTTATGTCAAAGGGTGCTCTGCCTATGGTTTCCTCTAGGAGTTTTATAGTATCCGGTCTTACATTTAGGTATTTAATCCATTTTGAATTTATTTTTGTGTATGGTGTTAGAGAATGTTCTAATTTCATTCTTTTACATGTAGCTCTCCAGTTTTCCCAGCACCAGGCAAGAGTTTTAATGTTACACTTGCCTTAGCAGGTGGATAAGAGCTGAGGCAAGCAACAGACAACCAAAAAGCTTAAAAAGAAAAGCTAGGGGACTAGATATCCATAAGACATGGTTCTAGGAATTCTAGAATGCCACACATACGTGGAGTTGTGTGCATGCTTGTGGAAGACCCGAGGCTACCTGAAATTCTTGCCTGTGCCTAATTTTGAGGCTCTGCACAAACAGGAAGTGAAAGCCAATTTTCAACTGCCAGGCTGTGTTCTAAAGATGTGCCCTTACCTACACAGCCCCTTGGCAAAGACCAGGGAATTCTTTTGGTCCCAGGTGTTTAAGGAAATCTCTGTCCAATCGTTAGCTGACAGCTAAGCTAAATGAGTAGAGACTTCATTGGCCACAAATGGCAAAAGATACAGACTTTACAGAACATGTTCAGAAAAGTCACTGAACCAGTATAACAAGCAGCAATAACAACAAACCCTGGGGAGGGAGATGAATCTGATTTCCAGAATTGCCATGTTATATTATTTTAAAAGTCCAGTTTTCAACAAAAGATTGAGATATGCAGAGAAACAATGTATGGCCCATACACAGGAAAAACAATCAATAGAAACTATCCTTGAAGAAGCTGAGACATTGGGTTTACTACACAAAGAATGTAAATCATTTATTGTATTTTTTAAATTTTATTTATTTTATTTTATTCACTTTATTTTTGGCCGCATTGGGTCTTCGTTGCTGCATGCGGGCTTTCTCTAGTTGTGGCGAGCAGGGGCTACTCTTCGTTGTGGTGCGA
The DNA here is from genome assembly GCF_003676395.1 of Aethalodelphis obliquidens. NCBI lineage: Eukaryota > Metazoa > Chordata > Mammalia > Artiodactyla > Delphinidae > Aethalodelphis > Aethalodelphis obliquidens. The sequence continues at coordinate 10,399,165 of NW_020838000.1, forward strand.
GGGCTTCTCATTGCGGTGGCTTCTCTTGTTGCAGAGCACGAGCTCTAGGCATGCAGGCTTCAGTAGTTGTGGCACACAGGCTCAGTAGTTGTGGCTCACGGGCTTTAGAGCGCAGCCTCAGTAGTTGTGGCGTACGGGCCTAGTTGCTCCACAGCATGTGGGATCTTCCCGGACCAGGGATCAAACCTGTGTCCCCTGCATTGGCAGGCGGATTGTTAACCACTGCACCACCAGGGAAGCCCATAAATCATTTATTTTAAACATGTTCAAGGGGCTAACAGAAACCATGTCTAAAGAATTAAGAGAAAGTTTTTTTTAAATGCTTCATCAAATAGAGAATATCGATAAATATACAGAGATAGTATTTTTAAAAGCAAATGGAAATTCTGTATTTGGAAATTATAGTAACTGGAATAGAGGGCCTCAGTGTTAGATTTGAGTAGGCAGAAGAATCAGTGAGCTTGAAAATAGGTCAGTTCCTAGTCTTAAGGAACAGGGGGAAAAATGAAAAGTAATCGTAGCCTCAGAGACCTGTGAGATCCCAATAAACATAGCAACATACACACCAGGCAAGTCCCAGAAGGAGAAGAGAAAGAAAAGGAGGCAGAAAGAATATTTGAAGAAATAATGGCTGAAAACTTAAACAATTTCAAAAACGTTAATCTACAAACTCAAAAAGCTCAAAGAACTCCACATAGAATATAAACTCAAAGAGATCCAGCCTACACACATTATAATCAAACTATCAAAAGACAAAACAAGACTCTTGAAAGCAGAAAGAGAGAAGCAGTTCATCATGTAAAAGAAATCTTACTAATAAGAGTAACAGCTGGTTCCTCATCAGAGTCAAGGGAGTCAGAAGGCAGGGGCATGGCACTCAAGGCGCTGAAAGAAAAATGCTGTCAGTCAAGAACTCTATATCCAGCACAACTGTCTTTCAAAAATGACAGACAAATTAAGATATCCTATTTATTTTACCTATTTGTTACTAAAATAAACAAAAACAGAAATAAAGAGCAACAGTAAATATAACAGCTAAGTAAATTTAAAGACAGTACAAATCTATTTTTTGTAAATCTTTATTTCTCTTATCTGATTTAAAAGTCAACTACGTAAAGCTATAATTATAAATCTGTGTTGATGGGCACACAATGTATGAAAATGTAGTTTGTGACAATAACAACACAAAGGAACAGGGGAAATGGAGCCAACTCCTGTAGAAAAAGGTTTGTATAGTACAGGCAGACCTTGTTTTATTGGGCTTCACTTTATTGCACTTCACAGATAATGCATTTTTTACAAATTAAAGGTTTGTGGCAATGCTGAACTTTCCCAGTAACGTATGCTCACTTCATATCTGTCACGTTTTGGTAATTGTTGCAATATTTGGAATTTTATTCTTACTATATTTGTTACGGTAATGTGTGATCCGTGATCTGTGATGTTCCTATTGTGATTATTTGGGGGTGTCACGAACCACACTCATATAAGATGGCGAATTTAGTAAATGTGTGTGTTCTGACTGCTCCACCAATCAGCCATTTATTTCCTCATCTCTCTCCCTCTCCTCAGACCTCCCTCTTCCCTGCGACACAACAATATTGAAATTAGGCCTATTAATAACCCTATAATGGCCTCTAAGTACTTTAAGTGAAGAGTCTCACGTCTCTCACTTTAAATCAAAAGCTAGATATGGTTAAGCTTAGTGAGGAAAGCATGTCAAAAGCCCAGATAGGCCAACAGCTAGGCCCAGTGCACCAAACAGCCACATTGTGAATGAATGCAAAGGAAAAGCTCGTGAAGGAAATTGAAAGTGCTACTCCAGGGAACACGTGAATGATAAGAAAGCAAAACAGCCTTATTGCTGATCTGGAGAAAGTTCTAGTAGTCTGGATAGAAGATCAAACCAGCCACCACATTCCCTTAAACCAAAGCCTAATCCAGAGCAAGACCTTAACTCTCTTCAATTCTGTGAAGGCTGAGAGAGGGGAGGAAGCTGCAGAAGAAAAGTGCGAAGCTTAGCAGAGGTTGGTTCATGAGGTTTAAGGCAAGAAGCCATCTCTGTGACATCAGAGTGCAAGGTGTAGCAGTGAGTGCTGACGTAGAAGCTACAGCAAGTTATCCAGAAGATGCAGCCAAGATCATTAATGAAGGGAGCCACACTAAACAACAAATTTTCAATGTACATGGACTGCCTTCTGTGGAAAGAAGATGCCATCTAGGACTTTCATAGCTAGAGAAGAGAAGTCAATGCCTGGCTTCAAAGCTTCAAAGGACAGGCTGACTCTGTTGTTAGGGGCTAACATTGCAGTTAACAATGCAGCTGACGTTGAAGCCAATACTCGGATTCTGAAAATCCTGGGACCCTTAAGAATTATGCTATCTATTCTGCCTGTCCTCCGTAACAACAAAGCCTGGATGACAGCACATCTGTTGATAACATGGCTTACTGAGTATTTTAAGCCCGCTATTGAGACCTGTTGCTCAGAAAATAAGATTCCTTTCAAGACGACTGCTCATTGAGAATGCACCTGGTCACCCAAGAGCTCTGAGGGAGATGCACAATGAGATGCATGTTTCCATACTTGCCAACACAACATCCATTCTGCGGTCTATGGATGAAGGAGTAATTCTGACTTTCAAGCCTTATTATTTAAGAACTACATTTCCTAAGGGTATGGCTGCCATAGAGAGTGATCCCTCTGATGGATCTGGGCAAAGTCAACTGAAAACCTTCTGGAAAGGATTCACCATTCTAGATGCCATGACACATTCGTGATTCATGGGAAGAGGTCAAAATATCAACATAAACAGGAGTTTGGAAGAAGTTGATTCCAACCGTCACGGATGACTGTGAGGGGTAGAGGAAACAACTGTAGATGTGGTGGAAACAGAAAGAGAACTAGAATTAGACGTGGAGCCTGAAGATGTGAATTGCTACAATCTCATGATAAAAGTTTAACAGATGAGGAGTTGCTGCTTATGGATGAACAAAGAAAGTGGTTTCTTGAGATGGAATCTACTCCTGGTGAACATGCTGTGAAGACGGTTGAAATGACAAAGGTTTAGAATATTACATAAACTTAATTGATAAAGCAGTGGTAGGCTTTGAGAGGATTGACTCCAATTTTGAAAGGTCTACTAGGGGTAAGATGCTGTCAAACAGCACTGCATGCTACAGAGAAATCGTTCATGAATGACAAGTCAATTGATGGGGCAGACTGCATTGTTGTCTTATTTTAAGAAGCTGCCAGTCACCCCGGCCTTCAGCACCACCACCCTGATCAGTCAGCAGCCGTCAGCACTGAGGCGAGGCCCTCCACCAACAAAAAGATTACAACTCACTGAAAGCTCAGATGATGGTTAGCAGTTTTCAGCAATAAAGTGTTTTTTAATTAGGGCATATACAGTTTTTTAGAGATAATGCTATTGCACACCTAGTAGACTACAGTATATTGTAAACATAACTTTTATATTCACTGGGAAACCAGAAATTAATATGAACTAAATTGTTATAAGTTAACATGTTAGTTGGAATACCCAGGACAAACACTAAGAAGATAACTATAAATTATAAAAGAAATGACAAGAGAATTAAAATGGTACACTAGAAAATATCTAACACAAAAGAAGGCAGTGATGGAGGCCTAGAGAAACAAAAAAGAACAGATACAAAACAAATCGCAAAATGGCAGGTGTAAAATCTACATTATTGGTAATACATTGAATGTAAATAGATTAAACTCTAATTACAAGGCAGAGAGTAACAGAATGAATATAAAACATCCAATTATATACTGTCTATAAAACATGTGCTTTAGATTCAAAGACACAAATAAGTTGAAAGTCAGAGGATGAAGAGAAATACCATGGCAACAGCATCCAAAAGAGAGCTGTAATGGCTGTACTACTAAATAAATGAGAAATATTTTGAGATTAATGAAAGCAAAAATATAACATTCCATTTCACTGCAGTGAAAGCAGTGCTTAGAAGGAAATTAAGCTGTAAACACAGTAAAAAGGAAGAAAGGTCTCAAGTCTATAATCTTCCAGTTTAAGAAACTAGACAAAAGAAGTGCAGACTAAAATCCAAAGCAGGCAGAAGAAAACAATAGAAATTAGAGCAGAAATAAATGAAGTAGGGATTCAAAAAAAAATAGAGAAAAATCAACAAAACAAAGTTCATTTACAAAAATCAACAAAATTGACAAACTTGTAGCTAGAATGACCAAGAAAAGAAGACGATTGAAAATCAGGAATGGGGCTTCCCTGGTGGCGCAGTGGTTGAGAGTCCGCCTGCCGATTCGGGGGATGTGGGTTCGTGCCCCGGTCCGGGAGGATCCCACGTGCCGCGGAGCGGCTGGGCCCGTGAGCCATGGCCGCTGAGCCTGCGCGTCCGGAGCCTGTGCACGGCAGCGGGAGAGGCCGCGGCAGTGGGAGGCCCGCGTACCACAAAACAAAACAAAAAAATAAACAACAAAAAAAAAAGAAAATCAGGAATGAAGAGGGGGGAATTCTAACCTCACAGAAATAAAAAATTTATTAGAGTACTATGAATAATTACATACCAACAGATCTGCTAACCCAGATGAAATGAACAAATTCCTAGAAAGATAAACTATCAAAACTGTTTCAAGAAGAAATAGAAAATATGAGTCGGCCTATAACACGTAAAGACATTGAATCTGTAATTAAAAAAACTCCCCAGAAAGAAAAGCTCAGGACCAGGTGACTTCACTGGTGGATTCTACAAAACATTTGAAGAATTAACACCAGTTTTTCACAAACTCTGAAAAAACTGAAGAGGGGGAAAACACTTCCCAACTACACTCTGTGAAGTATTAACCTCATACCAAAACCAGACAAAGGCATCTCAAGAAAAGAACACTACAGACCCAATATCCTTTATGAATGTAGATGCAAAAATTATCAACAAAATAATATTGAACCAAATCTGTCACCATCTAGAAAGTCATATACACCATGAATATCCCTTATGAATACAAATGCAAAAGTCATCAAAAAAATACTATCAACCCAAATCTATCAATGCTTAAAAAGTAGTATATACCATGACCAAGTGGGATTTATCCCAGGAATGCAAGATATTTTCAACAAATAAAAATAAGCCAATGTTAAAAAAAATAAGCCAATGTAATACACTGTATAATAAAGGGGGTAAACACTTGATTATCACTATTAATGGAGAAAAAGAATTTGAAACTCTTTCATGATAAAATCACTAAACACTAGGAGTAGAAGGAAACTTCATCTATGAAAAGCCCACAGCTAACATCATACTTAATGATGAACGACCGAAAGCTTTTCCCCTAAGATCAGAAATGAGGCAAGGATGTCCACTCTCACCACATCTACTCAACACTGTACTAGAGGTTCTAGCCAGAACAATTAGGAAGGGGGCAAAAAAAAGGCATTCATACAAAAAGAAGTTAATCTATTTGTAGATGACATGATCTGGTATATAGAAAATCCTAAAAACTCCACCAGTACATTATTAGTGCTGATAAGTTCAGCAAGTTTACCAGACACAAGATCAATATAAAAAACCAACTCTATTTTTACACACTTGCAATTAACAATCCAAAAATGAAATTAAGAAAACAATTCCATTTATAATAGCATCCAAAAAATACCTGGGAATAAAAATAAAGGAATATAAAACTTTGTACACTAAAAATGACAAAACTAAATGGGAAGACATCCTGTGTTCATGAACGGGAAGATTCAATATTATTAAAATGGCATTCCCCAAATTAATCTCCAGATTTAATGCAATACCTATCAAAATTCCACTGATTTTTTTTGACAGAAATTGACCAAGTGACCCTAAAAAGTTCATATGGAACTGCAAAGGACCCAAAATAGCCAAAACAATTTTGATAAAGAACAAAGAGGACTCAACGCTTCCCAATTTAAAAACTTACTACAGTGCTACTGTAATAAGGACAAGTGTGGTACTTGCTTTAGGACAGGCATACAGATCAATGGAATAAGATTTAGTCTAGAGATAAACCTGTATATTTATGGTCAATAGATTTCAATAAGGTCACCAAGACAATACAATGGGGAAAGAATAATGTCTTTCAACAGATGGCGCTGGGACAGCTAGATGCTCACTTGCAAAAGAATGAATTTGCACCCCTATCTCACAACACAGAAAAATTAACTTCAGTGGATCATAGATCTAAGCGTAAGAGCTCAAACAGTAAAACTCTTAGAGGAGAACATAGCTGTAAGCCTATGACCTTTAATTAGGTATGACACCTAAAGCACAAGCAACCAAAGAAAGAAGATAAATTCGACTTCATCTTAAAATTAAAAATTTCATCACAAAATTAAAAACTTTTGTGTACCAAAAAACGGTATCAAAAAGTGAAAGACAACCAACAAATGGAGAAAATATTTGCAGATCACTTATCTGATAAGGGTCTAATATCCAAAATAGACAAAGAACTCTTACAACTAAATAATAAAAAGACAATCCAATTTTTTAAATGGGTGTAAGATTTTAATAATTTCTTCAAAGAAGATATATGGTGGCCAATAAGCACTTGGAAAGATGTTCAGCGTTATTAGCAACTAGGGCAATGAAATCACAACCACGATGAGAAACCACAACCACCGAGATGGCTGTGATTTTAACAAACAAACAATAACAAGCATTAGCAAGGATGTGGAGAAATGTATACATTGCTAATAGGGATGCAAAATGATGCAGCCCCTTTGGAAAACAGTCTGTCTGACAGTTCCTCAAATAATTAAACATTGACTGGTATGACCCAGCAATTACACTCCTAGATATATACCCAAGGAATTAAAAAACATATATTCACATATAAACTTGTACATGAATATTCATGGCAGCATTATTCCTAATAGCCAAAAAGTGGAAACACCGCAAAGTCCACTAACTTAAAGGATAAACAAATGTGGTATATCTATACAATGAAATACTATTCAACCATAAGAAGGGAGAACTTATACATACTACACAAGGATAAACCTTGAGAACATTACACTAAGTGGAAGAAGGCAGGAACGAAAGGCCACATAGTGTATGACTCCATTTATATAAAATGTTCAGAATGGGCAAATCCATAGAGATAGAAAGTGTATTAGTAGTTGCCATGGGATGGGGGGAGGGAGAATGGACATGACTGCTCGTGGGTACAGGGTTTCTTTAGGGGGTGAGGGCACTGAGCCGGCTGCCTGTGGGTCAGCACTGGCCCAGGTGGGTTTCCCTCAGCAGGGCTGTGGGCAGGCCCTCCTCTCGAGAGCCCATGGTGGGCACTGGGGCGGACAGGCTGCCAGCAGGCCGTGGCTTTACCTTCTCTAAGAACAGGACTTTTTAAGCCCATCGTTGTCTCTCACTCCCTCTGCGCAGAAGACCACAGAGAGGCGCAGCTGCACCCCCAGGAGAAACCACATGGACAGTCGCTTCCCCCAGGCCTCATTCCACCAAAAATACACTGGGTGTCTGCCCCTGTGTTATGGTCAAGATCGCCATCTGCTTCCTGAGTTTCAGGATCACAGCTGACAGAAGCGTATCACAACCGTGAGTCATATGTGCCTTTTTTTTTTCCTGAAAATGATTTATTTTATTCATTTCCCCCCTACCCTCCACTTCGTTCTGCCATCTGGCAACTACATTTTATCGTAAAAAATCATAATTTCTTGTCCCCCTCATTTCTACTTCATGAGCAGTTAGTTAGTTCTAAATTGTCAGTAGATAGTAACTCGGGGAAAGCTTTCAGTACTCTGCTCAGAAGAGCAAAATGTGCGTCCGGTAGGTGCTTCAGAAATGTGTGCTGGGTGAAGGAGCTCCACCAAGCCTGTATTTTGGCCTGGCCTCTGCCTCTCTCTGGATGATTTGAATCATCTTGGCAGGAAGCAACAATATGCATTTCTGAGATGATTTCTGTTTCCCTGGAGCAGGGGCGGCCACATCCGGAGCCGTGTGCCCCCTCCAGCTCGCCCCTCCCGGGTCTGCGCCAGCATCTGGTGGGAGAGGTCCCCGTCCCGTTCCGGGGGGACCTCCTGGGTTTCCTCAGGAATCCTGAGCTGTTCCTGCAAATTCCCTGAAGGCCTGCCTGACTCATTCTAGGCCTTTGCAAGCGGGCAGTGAGTCAGCAGGTCTTTGCTTCTTTCCCACATGGATGATTCAATACACATCCCACAAATGAGAAAACTGGGGCACAGCCAAGGTTCAAATAAATAGTCGAGGTCTACGTAGTGAAGAGCAAACAGGGAGGCCAAGAAAGTAAAGCTGGTCAGTCTGACCCTAGGATCTATGCTCTTCAGTATCCTGCCTAAAAGCCAGGAAGGGGTCTGGAAAGCCACACTGGGGGGGGAATGGGGAAAGAATTCCATTTTTTACTTCATGTAATTATGTATAGATATATGCAAATACTGTTTTTAAAAACCTGATTTATAAAGGAGATGAAACTAAATATAGCCACACATTGAAGAGGCAAATCACGGAACGCTAACTCTCCATTTTCTTTAAAAGCTGCAGATTTTCCACCTTAAAAATGATCTGAAACAGTTACTAGGCATAGAGTCAAAGTGACTTTGAAATGTTGGATACAAATAATACAGACCAGTGGCCTAAAGAATGTCTTCACACACTGAATATGATTTTGCACGTGCAGTTCATATTTTGGGAGGTCCTCGCTCTGTACCTGGTGGGCTTTCCAAAGACACCTGCTGAGTGACTGAATAAAGACTAAGCGGGCCAAACCCCACACCGTTCCTGCAACCCGTCTGCAAAGAGAAGGCCCTGCCAGCGGACTGGGAATGAATTCCCAGCATTGTTCCACCCTGCACAGCTGGGCAGCCGGAAGGCTCTTGCCCAGAGCTAGCGTGATTTATTAAGGTGCCTGGAATCCCTGGATGAGATACGCTGTGCACAAGAACCCTATGACTCATCTGTTCCCATCGCTACCCTCTCTTCAGCACTTTTTTCCAGCCTCTCTCTCCGGCGCACTGCACTCTTTCTTTCCAGTTATTCTGAGTCCTGCCTGACACATTCCAATCACTGACAGAAAGGCATGTGTGAGAAAAGCTTCCCTTCTATTTTTAAAAGCTGCCTCAGGATCCACATTGCTGATGCTGCTGGCGGCTCTGGCACGATCAGTCCTGGGGGATGAATTCTGGCCAACCAGAATGGAAAAGTCCCCATGGCAGCCATTTCTAACACGGCTTTTGCTTTGAGAGTTTGTTTCTTACCCTAGAAAATGTTTGCGGCTTCTGAAATACCTGTATATCCTGGGTGTCACTTGATCAACAGCAAGAACACACACGAAACCTGCTGTTTTGTGGACATGTAAAATATAAACTGACATTTATTTTTGTGCTCTTAAAACAACTGTGTAATGGAAGATCTGCTGGAAGAAGACGTGGCTTGAATAATAGAAATGTGAGTAGAAAATACCAGAAAATGTCTCACGAATTTGTGCTTAAGAGGAAAAGACACTGGCGAAATCTGTCTCCCTACCTCTTCCCATGGCTCCCAGGATGGGCTCTGGAGCAAAGAAGTGGTCCCGGTGCTGTGAGTTTTGGCCTGTGCCAGTGCAGGAGGAGCCCACCCCACACCCCCTAGTCCTTCTCATACAACCGCCCGTAGAGAGCTGCCGTCACCAGGCCGGAGGACAGTTCGCTCTTCCTCAGGAAATAGTGATCATTCTCCCAGCCCAGCTGGTCAGGGGTTTCCAGGGTCATCCCTGAGGTCAGAAGCATTGGAAAGATATAGGAGGTACTGAAGTTCCCCCACAGGTGAAACTCAAATATCCCCGCAGCCTCTGTAACCTCCTGCCCACAGGTTTCAAAGCCAAGACCGCCACACTTGACCAGGGCACAGACTTGAACGTAGTAAGTGCCGTGCACAGTGTGAAGGCCGTCAAAGACCCCCAGGGCATACAGCTCCTTGGACAGAGTGGGCCTCTGGTAAAGCAAATGACAGCAAAGGCTATTTGCACAGACTTGGAGGTAGCCTTCCTTGCCCCACACGGGAACCAGGGTGAAATTGTCGTACATCATCTCAGAGTGAAACGTGGGAGGGGCATCTGTGTTCCATTTGGGGGCTCCATCACAGTGGACGTCCTGAGCATCCTTCTCAGAGTACGGATCCCCTGCCAGGATTTTTAAAAACTTACTGTGGGATGGGTCCATTTTCCCTGTGGCATTCCCTGTGCCAATGAGACCCTGTGGATTTTTGGCTACCTGGGCAATTATAAGGTGACCTTCGGGGCTTTCCATGTCATGGTGCCAAAAGGACTTCAGAGGGGCGTGTATGCCACTTCCCGTCATCCCCAGAGATGGATGGTGGATGTTTGCAGCCAGAAAGTTGACGCCGAAGGCGATGGCGAAACCCCTCTGAATCTGAATGGCCGCCAAGAGTGGGAGCTGGTTCATCCAGGCGGTTGGATACACGACATGCTTCACCTCCGAGTCTCTGAGGAGCCTGACAGCAGGGTCGAAGAACAATATGTCAAAGCAAGTGAAGATGCCAAACTTGCCAGCAAAGGGGGTATCAAAGGTGATGCGATCCACTTCCAGGGGGGTATTGAACGCTGCTTCAAAGTAGAGGTTTTGTTTGCGGTAGCTGTCAACCAGGGTTCCATTACTGCTGAACACCACGTTCGTGTTATACTGGTATCTGCCATCATTTGGGCACCCTGGGTCACTGCTATGACAAGGCTGCTTTGTCCCAAGATTGGCCACCAGGAACATCTCTCCCTTGACAGCCATACAACTCAGGCGCTGGAGGACCTAGAGGGAAAAAATAAAAGTGTAAATAAAGGAAATTTTTAAACCCTGCCTTTTTCTTACAATTTTAAAATAGTACCTGTATTGTATTGATAATATATAAATAGCTATCATAAATCAATAAGAAAAAAGTAACCCCTACTGAAAGCGTGCAAAGGATATGAACAGGTGGTTCACAGATGAACAAATACAAATGGCCAACAAACATTGACAAGATGCTCAGTCTCATTAGTAGTAAGGAGATACAAATTAAAATGATAATGAGATATCATTTTTCACCTCTATAAGATTGGCAAAAATTAAAAAGACTATTCTATCTTGCATTGACCAAAGGATGGGCAAACAGGCACTCATGCACTATTACTGGGGATGCAAAGTGCAATCAAAATCTTTTAAAGGGAAAACTTGGGGCTCTTTAAAAAATAATTTTTAAAAGTGCTTATCTTGGGGGGCTCCAATCAATATGGTGGAGCAGAAGGACATGGAGCTTACCTCCTCCCACAAATACAGCAAAAATACATCTACATCTGGAACAATTCTCACAAAATACCTACTGAACCCTGGCAGAATATCTCCAACACCCAAAATCGCAAGAAGGATCTCCACACAACTGGGTAGAGCGGAAAAAAAAAAAAGGGAATTGGGACAGGACTTGTGCCCCCGGGAGGTAGTTGTGAAAGAGAAAAGGTTCCCACACTCTGGGAAGCCCCTTCACTGGAGAGGAGAATCAGCCAGGCCACTGCCCTGCACTCCTCAGCCTGAGACGTGCATCCACTGGTATGTGCTGGGGCTGGGTGCTGAAACTCAGGCTTCAGAGGACAGACCTGGGGAGAGCACTGCGGTTGGCTGCAGAGACAGCCTGAAGGGGCTGGAGTGTGGTACGGGCTGCAACCAGCGGTATACATGGAGGAAGCCCGGGCCCTCCATAGAAGCAAAGGGCCTTTGTTAAGGAGCGCGGAAGGGAGGGGCGAGCCTGCCACAGTAGCCTCACTTTCGGCATGCTCATGGCAGGTGTGCGCCGCCACTGAAACCCCATCGTCAACACACGTCAGCAAAGCGAGGGATGGGGCCCACCACAGCAGCCTCTTTCTCCATGCGCTCCTCTACGAGCTCTGGGAGCGTGCTAGTGGGTTGCCCACATGCAGAGGTAGGGCTGAAATCTGAGCCCTCTCTCTGTGGCTGTGCAGATTTACCCTACTGGGGCCTGCTTTGTAAACTCAGTGCCTGAGGGACACCCAAGTGGACAGTGGGTGTTCCCGTGGCAGGAACAGGACTGGCCTTAGCATCTGTGGGCTTTGTGGGTGCATGTACATAGAGGCTGGGCCAGGGTCTGGGCTGCTTCCATAGCTCCCACAGCAGGTCCAGGTGTGTGACTACTGCAGTCTTGGTACCTGACTTCAATGGATTTGCACTGGTAGCCTTGTGAAAACAATGCCTGAGGGACATCAGGGCTGACTGCCAGCATTCCCAAGGTTGAGATGGGGCTGAAGGCAGTGCCAACAACAGTGTACTTTGTAAGCATACAATAGGTGACACCACAGAGCACCCTTACGGGTGAACAGCTCTGGCAGAGGAATATTCAGTGGGTCCTCTCCCAGTGGGAGCGCTCCAATCCTGCCTACTTCATACCCCAGCTCAGAAATGGATCCTAGGGGCTTCTACTCCAACAACTAGGGAGAAGACCCTGCTCAATACCCAGTGCAGGCTCTGGTCACCACAACACCACCACACCTCCTGTCAAGGGCATAACGGCCAGCACACACTGAGGAAAAGAGGTCGCAGGCATTCATAGTGAAAACAGCCCTCATACCAAAAAATATTAAACCCACACAGGCTACACAGGGACACTCCCACATAAAAATAGCCTTCCAGGACCACAGTAGATAATTGTTTCTCCCAAACTCACAGAGTAAGAGAAACATAAGTAAAATAAAGAAGCAGAGGAGCCACTCCCAATTAAAAGATCAAGAGAATTCCCCTGAAAGAACAAACAATGAAACAGATCTCTTTAACAGACACCAGGTTCAAAAAGGAGATAATGAAAATACTAAAGGAATTAAGAAGGACTATTGATAGAAATGCAGATTACTGTAAAAAGGAACTAGAAACAATAAAGAGGAGCTAAGAAAAATTAGAAAACTCATTTGCCCAGACAAAAGCTGAGCTAAAGGCAATGAACAGCAGATTGAATAATGCAGAAGAACAAATAAATGATCCAGAAGGTAGAATAATGGAAATCACCCAATCAGAACAGCAGACAGAAAGCCAGATTAGAAAAAATGAAAGCAATATAAAAGACCTATGGGATAATGTAAAACATGCCAATCTACACATAATAGGGAGTCTAGAGGAAAAGAAAGAGAAAAGGGGATCGAAAATGTATTTGAAGAAATTACGGCTGAAAACTTCCCAAACCTAAAGAAAGAAACAGATATCCAGGCACAGGAAGCACAGAGGGTCCCAAACAAGGTGAACCAAAACAGACCTACACCAAGACATACTATAAGTAAAAAGGCAAAAGTCAAAGACAGAGGATTCTAAAGGCAGCAAGAGAAAAACAGAGTTCCTTACAAGGGAACCCCTAAAAGGCTACCAGCTGATTTCTCTACAGAAAAGCTGCAGGCCAGAAGGGAGTGGCAAGCTGCAACCTAGGATACTCTACCTAGCAAGATTATCATTTAGAATAGAAGGAGAGAGAAAGACTTTCCCAGACAAGCAAAAGCTAAAAGAATACAGCAGTAGTAAACCTATCCAAAGGGAAATATTGAAAGGTCTTCTCTAAATAGAAAAGAAGAAGGAATCTATAGGAAAGAGGAAAATCGCAATTGGAAAATAAATCACTTAAATAAGCCAGTACACAGATTAAAATAAAAATGATAACCACAATGAACAGCAAACAGATGAATATGAAGTGTAAAATCATAAAATAATTAAAATCATAAAATGTGAAAGAGAAGAGCATGAAAACGTAGATTATTTTTCTAGAACGTGTTTCAGTCTATATGACTACCAGTCTAAAGCAATTAGATATAGGAAGGGGTTAATGTGCTTGAAATACAGGGTAACCACAAATCAAAAACATACAATATATTCGAAAAAAACAAAAAGAAGAGAACATAAGCATAACACACACAAAAAAAATCATCAAACTGCAAAAGGGAAAAGAAGAAGGAACAAAGAAGAAATTAAAAAATCAAGTAGAAAACAAGTTCTAAAGTGGCAATAAATACATATCTATCAATAATTACCTTAAATGTCAGTGGACTAAATGCTCCAATCAAAAGACACAGAGTGGAAGATTGGGTTAAAAAACAAGAGCCTACAATATGCTGCTTACAAGAGACTCACTTTAGGGCAAAGGACACACAGGTTGAAAGTGTGAGGGGGTGGAAAAATATTTCATGCAGACAGAAATGACAGGAAAACAAGGTTCACAATACTCATATCAGACAAAACAGATTTTAAAACAAGGGCCATAAAGAAAGATAAAGAAGGACTCTATATAATGACAAAAGGATCAATACAAGAAGAAGATACTACACTCATCAACATATATGCACCCAATACAGGAGCAGCCAAATACATAAAACAAATACAGACATAAAGGGAGAAACTGACAGGAGCACAATAATAGGAGACTTTAACACCCCACTCACATCAATGGACAGATCTTCTAGACAGAAAATCAATATGGCAACAGAGATCCTAAATGATAACAATCGAAAAGTTGGACTTAATTGATATTTTCAGGACATTAAATTTTTTAAAAATGCATTCTTTTCAAGTGCACATGGAACTCTCTCTAGGATTGACACCATACTAGGGCACAAAATAAGCCTCAGCAAATTTAAGAGGACAGAAATTATTTCAAGCATCTTTTCTGACCACAATGGCATGAAACTAGAAATCAACCCCAGAAAAAAAAAATGAGAAAAGACAATTACATGGAGACTAAACAACCTGCTACTAAAAAGCCAATGGGTCAACAATGAAATCAAAGAAGAAATTAAAAAATACCTTGAGGCAAATGACAATGAAAACACAACCATACAAAATCTATGGGATGGGCTTCCCTGGTGGCGCAGCAGTTGAGAGTCCGCCTGCCGATGCAGGGGACACAGGTTCGTACCCCAGTCTGGGAAGATCCCACATGCCGTGGAGCGGCTGGGCCCGTGAGCCATGGCCACTGAGCCTGTGCATCCGGAGCCTGTGCTCCACAACGGGAGAGGCCACAACAGTGAGAGGCCTGCGTACCGCAAAAAAAAAAAAAAAAAAAAAAAAAATCTATGGGATGCAGCAAAAGCAGTTCTTAAAGGGAAGTTCATAGTGATACAGGCCTTCCTCAAAAAACAAGAAAAATCTCAAACAAACAACCTAACCTACCACCTAAAAGAATTAGGAAGAGAAGGGCAAACAAAACCTAAAGTCAGCAGAAGGAAGGAAATAGTAAAGATCAGAGAGGAAAATGAATAAAATGGAGATTAGAAAAAAATCAATAAAACCAAGAGCTGGTTCTTTGAAAGGGTAAACAAAATCAACAAACCTCTGCTCAGGCTCACCAAGAAGAAAAGAGAGGGGACCCAAATAAACAAAATATGAAATGAAAAAGGAGAAATAACAATCAATACGGCTGAAATACAGAAAACCATAAGAGAATACTATGAACAATTATACGCCAACAAATTGGACAACTTAGAAGAAATGGACAAGTTTCTAGAATCATACAGGCCACCAAAACTGAATCAAGAAGAAATAGATAATTTGAACAGACTGATCACAACAAGTGAAATAGAATGTGTAATAAAAAAAAAAGAAAAGAAAACTTCCTACAAACAAAAGTCCAGGACCAGATGGCTTCACTGGGGAATTCTGCCAAACATACAAAAAATAACCTATTACTGATCCTTCTCAAACTCTTCCAAAAGATTGAAGAGGAGGGGCCACTCACAAAGACATTCTATGAAGCCGCCATCACCCTGATACCAAAACCAGACGAAGCCACTACCAAGTAAGAAAATTACGGCCATTATCTTTGAGGAATATAGATGCAAAAATTCTCAACAAATTATTAGCAAACTGAATCCAACAACACATAAAAAAGATCATGCACCACAACCAAGTTGGCTTCATCCCAGGGTCACAAGGATGGTTCAGTATACACAAATCAATGTGATACATCACATCAACAAAACACATGGTCATCTCAATAGATGCAGATAAAGCATTTGATAACATTCAACATCCATTCATGAAAAAAACTCTCACTAAAGTTGGTATAGAGGGAATATATCTCAACATAATAAAAGCTTTTTATGACAAACCCACAGCCAATATAATACTCAAAGGTGAAAAGCTGAAAGCCTTCCCGCTAAAATCTGGAACAAGACAGGGATGCCCACTCTCACCACCTGTAGTCAACATAGTACTGGAAGTCCTAGCCACAGCAATCAGACAGGAAAAAGAAATAAAAAGTATCCGAATTGGAAGGTAAGAGGTAAAACTGTCATTATGTGCAGATGACATACTATATATATATATAGTCTATAGTAACACTAAAGACTCCACACAAAAACTACTAGAACTGATAAATGAATTCAGCCAGGTAGCAGTATACAAGATTAACATACAGAAATCAGTTGCATTTCTGTACACTAAAAAAAAATTATCAGAAAGGGAATGTAAAAAAAAAACAATCCCTTTAAAAAGTGCATCAAAAAAAAAAAAAAAACTTAGGAATAAACCTGACCAAGGAGGTGAAAGACTTATATGCTGAGAACTATAAAATATTAATAAAGGAAATTGAAGATGATTTAAAGAAATGGAGGGACTTCCCAGGTGGCACAGTGGTTAAGAATCCACCTGCCAATGCAGGGGACATGGGTTCGAGCCCTGGTCTGGGAAGATCCCACACGCTGCGGAGCAACTAAGCCCGTGAGTCATAACTACTGAGCCTGCGCTCTAGAGCCTGCAAGCCACAGCTACTGAGCCCATGAGCTGCAACTACTGAAGCCTGCACGCCTAGAGCCCTTGCTCTGCAACAAGAGAAGCCACTACAATGAGAAGCCCGTGCACAACGAAGAGTAGCCCCCGCTCGCCATAACTAGAGAAAGCCCATGTGCAGCAACGAAGACCAAACACAGCCAAAAATAAATAATTTTTAAAAAATAATTTAAAAAAATAAAGAAATGGAAAGATATCCCATGCTCTTGGATTGGAAGAATTAATATTGTTAAAATGGCCATACCACCCAAAGCAATCTACAGATTTAATGCAATCCCTATCAAATTACCCATGACATTTTTTCACAGAACTAGAACAGATAAGCCTAAAATTTATATAGAACCATAAAAGACCCAGAATTGCCAAAGCAATCCTGAGGAAAAAGAACAAAGCTGGAGGCATAACCCTCCCAGACTTCAGACAATACTACAAAGCCACAGTAATCAAAACAGTGTGGTCTTGGCACAAAAACAAACATATGGATCAATGGGACAGAACAGGGAGCCCAGTAATAAACCCACACATCTACAGTGAGTTAATCTTCAACAATGGAGGCAAGAATATACAATGGAGAAAAGACAGTCTCTTCAGCAAGTGGTGTTAGGAAAGCTGGACAGCCACATGTAAATCAATGAAGTTCGAACACATCCTCACACCATACACAAAAATAAACTCAAAATGGCTTAAGGACTTAAATATAAGACATGACACCATAAAACTCCTAAAAGAGAACATAGGCAAAACATTCTCTGATAGAAATTGTACCACTGTTTTCTTAGGTCAATCTCTCAAGGCAACAGAAATAAAAGCAAAAATAAACAAATGGGACCTATTCAAACTTTATAAGCTTTTCTACAGCAAAGGAAACCATAAACAAAACGAGAAGACAACCTACAGATGAGGATAAAATATTTGCAAATGATGCGACTGAAAGGGCTCAATTTCCAACATATACAAACAGTTCACACAACTCAACAACAAAAAAAAACCCAATCGAAAAATGGGCAGAAGACCTAAACAGACATTTCTCCAAAGAAGACATACAGATGGCCAACAGGCACATCAAAAGATGCTCAACATTTCTAGTTATTAGAGAAATGCAAATCAAGACTACAATGAGGTAGCACCTCACAGCGGTCAGAATGGCCATCATTAAAAAGTCTACAAATAACAAATGCGGGAGAGAGTGTGGAGGAAAAGGAACCCTCTTACACTGTTAGTGGGAATGTAAATGGGTGCATCCACTGTGGAAAACAGTGTGGAGGTTCCTCAAAAAACTAAAAACAGAACTACCACATGATCTAGCAACCCCATTCCTGGGAATATAACCAGACAAAACTATAATTCAAAAAGAAACATGCATCCCTGTGTTCACAGCAGACTATTCACAGTAGCCAAGACATGGAAACAATCTAAATGTCCATCGACAGATGAATGGATAAAGAAAATGTGGTATGTGTGTATAGATATATACACATATACATATATACATACACACAATGGAATGCTACTCAACCATAAAAAGAATGAAATAATACCATTTGCAGCAACATGGATGGACTTAGAGATTATCATACTAAGTGACGTTAAGTCAGAAAGAGAAAGACAAATACCTTTGATATCATTTATATGGGGAATATACACAAATGAACTTATCTATGAAACAGAAAGAGACTCACAGATATAAAGAACAGACTTCTGGTTGCAAAGTGGGGCTGGGGAGGGATGAATTGAGAGTTTGGGATTAGCAGCTGCCAACTACTATATATAAAATAGATAAACAAGGTCCTACAGTACAGCACAGGGAACCATATTCAATATCCTGTGATAAACCATAATGGAAAAGAATATAAAAAATAGTGAATATATGTAAGTATAACTGAATCACTTTGCTGTACAGCAGAAATTAACACAACATTGTAAATCAACTGTACTTCAGTAAAAATAATAAAATTAAAAAATAAAGATGTCAGTATCTATGAGATGCATAGAAAAGAATATAGGTGGATGCACTGACGGCAGTTTGTCTAGAAAGGGAGGTGGCTGAGGGATGGGGTGTGGAAGGTGGGCTTTCATTTTATTAACTTTGATTTGTTGTAGAAGCGTATATTCATGCATTTCTTGTGTGATCAACAAATAGAGAACGATCCGCAGATGAGTAAATGCCTCATAATAGCAGACATTTTTAAGTGAATGACTGGCACAGGGAGCTCGGGTTTGGTTCTCAGGCCCCTAAGGGCTCCTGTCACTCTCATTCAACACGTCCTGGCTCTTGGCCCTTGGCTTGGTTCATCTCCGTGAGCCTCCCACCTCCTGAGGAGGAAGGCTGGTCCCCTTACATACTTCCGTGTCATGGAATCGGTGGGGCTCCAGGCATGGGTTCCACCTGACCAAGTAGGGAGGAGGCAGAAAGTCCAAAAACGGGTAAATGGATGTTCTTGTGAAGTTGAATCCATGGATGCCATCTTCTGGAAACACTATAATCTGTACACCCTGCAAGTCAAAACATAGAAATAGTCCGTTAACAGATAATGGGAAGCACCCCTTCATTCCTCTGACAGCCGTCCTGCAGCTGCTCTGAACCAGGAACCACAGAGGTCCAGACGTGGTAGCTGGGCTCGGCAGGGATCTGAGCCTTGGGGGAGCCGTCTCACTTGGCCTAACTCTGAGGGAAGAAAGACCAAGTCTTCTAGGGACCAGCACTGTACCGAGGGCTGGCCAGGGAAGAAGGTTACAAGTGAGTTTGGATGGGTTTGGAGTTGGTGGTGGTGCCATGGGAGATGGAGCGGCGACTATAACAGGCCTGAGTATCAGGCTTAGCAGATGTGCTACCTCTAGTCCGGTGGGGGGTTTTCAACCTTCATTGTGCTTCTAAATCAGACAGGGGACTTCTGAAAACAAAAGCTTTGCTCAGCAGTGATGCTTGGGCCCACCCTAAAAAGTCTGCTTCAATCAACTGTGGGTGCGGTCCCGGCAACAGGTCCCCACATGATTCTAATGGGCCCCAGTGGGCTGGTGGGTGAAAGTCAAGTGCATTGATTTTAGCATAGGGACCAGGACTTGCTCTAACTTGCATTTCTCCCACTGGGAGTTAGGAGACTCCCGTCAGAGCCCTGACCGCCCTACAGGCCTTCTCCCACACCTGGAGACGCTGGGGGTCCTTGCCTGTGACAGCCCGAGGCTCCCTGTGACAGTGGCAGCGACCTGAGGAAACCCAAACAGGGCAGCCCTCAGCTCCCAGCGCCAGGGCCCCTTCGGCTGCCGCTCTGCACTTGCTCGGCTGAAAATGTTAAGCCTGGAGCAGCATCACCCCACAGTGAAAGGTGGAGGAGGATGGTGGAGCAGGCATGAATAATCTAAAGTCACAGGCAATTTGAGTCACTATTTCTGGAATGCACTGCAAACTCCTTATAATTTTTTTCCGGGTTATAAAAAATTTTTCAAAAGTTTAAGTGTAGAAAATTTGGAAAACACAACATAAAGGAAGAATTCATAATCCTATATCATGAAGATACTTATTGTTAACATCTTGCCTCTTTTCATTTTTCCCCCTCTCTGTATAGGTGTGTGCGTGTATAATTGAGACAATAATAAACATACGGTTTTCCACCTTGACTCTCTCACTACAGAGCATCAAGACTACAAAGATACCTTCAGAAATATCGCTTGTATTATATGCTGGATTATATTTAAGAGGACACCGCAGTTTATCCTCTGTTATTGGGCATTTGAATTGTTCCCAACTTTTTGTAATAAAAAAAACTGTGGTGACCATCTGTGTACAGGGTGCTCAAAACACTTCCTGAATGAGCGTTGTACACAAATCTTTGATTGGAGCTCTGATTATTTCTTTAGAATAAAGGCTTATAAGTGAAAATACTGAGTCAAGTGTATGAAAAATTTTAAATTCTTAATATACGTTGCCAAGTAGCTTTCCAGAAAGCTTACAGCAATGTACACTCCCTCCAGCAGAATACGAGGCTGGTCATCTTATTGCACATTAGAAAGAAAAATGATCACAAACTTGGAAATAAAGCAAGACGAAGAATTTATGTATACATTCTTTGTATACGTATATCTTTCTACAATATACCAGGGTACTGACAAGCGCACTCGAGGATTATCCATCTAGTGAATGTATCACTGTTTGACTTTGCTATTTAATAAGACACCCTAAACATGACAGTTTTATTGCCCTGTACGACATTAGCCTGTTTTGTATCTATTAGCAGATTCATCTCAACATTCATTTGACTGATGGATACACTCACGTCTGTTCCTCAAGTTATCTTTTGAACCAGCTTTACCATCTTGCTGGTTCCTGAGTTAATTAATGAGTTAAATAAGAGCTTTGACACATGTCCATTCTTCTCTATGTGTAAGAGTCATGTTTCTAACTTTCCGAAAATTATACTTGGACACATGTTTTCCTTTATTAAAAACACAACTTTGAAAGCACAGAATGGTTTCCTATGGACATTAACAGCTATGGATACATATTAGATTAATATTCAAATTAAATTGCGTTTCCTCAATATACATCTGCCCAGAATGAGGACTCAGACTTGAGCCGGGACAGAACTTTGGGTCTGATGTGATTACTCATCCATTCTAGGAAGGAATTTGCATTCCTGATAAAGGACTTGAGCAATTTTCTGACAGACCAGTGAGCTCAAGAACTCCTGGGGAATTCCGGGTGCCAACCCAGCTGACCACCCAGCCTAATATCTTTAAGCGCAACTCCTTTTCTTCCCTGTAAATGAAAGAACTCAAGCGAGAACTCATTTAATTGGCCTGCAGGAACCTCTGCCCTTATAGCAAGTTTGATATAAAACTTTGACACATGCATGGCATCAACCTGTGTTAGAGGTTACTTTAACACATATAACCAAGTAGGGGAGCCGAGATGTCTGTAAGCCCTAAAAAATGACTGGATCAGCAGCTTTGTACCTGCTCCTGGACCACAAACAGAGAAGGAATGATGCCTGCTGGCAGCATGGGTTCAAGAAAAACATATGTTTCATTTGGGGGCAGGTGATTAAAATGCAGGGGAAACCTGCAGGCACAGTCTCTGGGTTTCAGTACGGCATCTGCCAAGTGTCTTAGCGTGGTCTTGTGGACAGGATGGAGAAGAAGGGGGTGACATTTCAGCTGCCTGCAAGCCAACACCTCCGTGCAAAGAACGGACCTGTGTCAGGAGGAGGCCTGCCGGCACGGGCTGGTATGTTTTTACACCGGCTTCGGTGCAGACACAAATGAGGTATGTCCCAGAAGTGTGAATGACGTGAAGGTAACTGATATGCAGGATGTCTGTCAGTGAAGATCCCCAAATAGCCCACCAGGATGAAATTTAATGGCACAAATGGGAGGCTTTGCTCTCGGGTTAAATAAATTAACCTTACAAGTACAGGACAGCCATGGCAGCGTGTGTGTCTGTGTGAAAAGGACTCAGGGGCTTTGGCTGACAGCGAGCGCCTGATGAACCCAAAGCAAGGTGTGGCTGCCAAAAGCTTTCCTTCTGGGGACAACATGTAGAATGAGAACGGTGGCAGGTTTCCTCCGCCCTGCCCTCGACAAAACCACGTGCAGCTCAGGGCACAGACGTAACCCGGAAAGTCTTGGGGGACAGGGCTGGAACCGCAACCCTTGGGGAACTGTGGATAGGACTGGAGAGACAGCCTGGGAGAGATGCTGGGGCCGTCCTCAGATCTGGGAAAGATGGCGTGTGTGGGATGGGATTCAGTCTGTTCTGTTTGGCTAGGAGGACAGGACGATGGGTGGCAGTTACAGGGAGGCTGACTGTTGTTCATGGAAAGGAAGCCCTTTCCAGAAGTTCCCACTGTCCTCAAGTGGACAGTGAGTCCTGGGCCACTGGAGGCGTCCAGGGGAAGCTGGACGTCGGGCTGGGAAAAAAAGAGCAGTGTCACCTATCAGAACAGCTGGACCGGGCCTTTAAGCGCCCTTCTAGCATTTGTGTGTTACATATATAGGTACTACAGGCTACATTTTAAAAGGTAGCGACGGCCAGTGGTTGTCCAGGCAGTGCTGACCACCCTGAACAGAGACAGGGGCTGTTTGGGCAGGACCTGCAGGCACCACAGGTCTGCCCGCTTAACTCACAGACACGGCCGTTCTGCTCGCAGGGAGCCCGCCTGCTGCCCGGGCAGGGCGGAGCGGGGCTTCCTCAAGCAGCCGGGCAGGTCCCCCCCCACCCCTGCCGGGGCTCAAGGCCAGACTGCCCTCCCAGCAGGCCATTTTCCTACAGAGACTTCTGGCTCCCACACCTCCCCGTCTGCCCCACCCTTCCCGGCAGGAGCGGAAAAGGGGCCGCGCAGGAAGCCTTCACAAAGGCGGCACCGGCGTCCTTTGTCTGCTGGGCTGGGTTCTGTCTGGACTGAGCTCTCAGGCTTCGGGGTCTGGCGCGGGGACCAGAAAGGAGCCCCACGTCATCGGGAGGCAGCAAACACAGCTCTGGGGCCGCTTATTACTTTAGTTATCCTTGAAAGCCTCTGAGAGCATGAGAGGCCGTCGTGCCTGCTGGCTTTCAGATGTTTCTGCACATCTGAATCCACCGGGGAACCTCAAAAAATCCCAGTGCCCCGACGTGCTCCCCAGCTGACTCTGCAGGCGTGGGAGCCGGGCACACACATTTGTTTACAAGCACCCGAGCGATTCTTCTGGCACTGCCACGTGCCTGGCCCTGGGCTTCCCAGGCCGGAGGGGAAACATCACCTGGGGAATCTTGCTAAAATGTACCTTCTGACTCAGCAAGTCTAGGGCAGGCCCCAAATTCTGCACTCCTCCCAGCCCTGGAGGGTCTGCTGACGCAGACCACCCACTCAGTAGCAGGACTCCAGCCAACGGACCCATTCAGCTCATCTTTACTGGCCGGGCTGATTTCCCAGAGGGAAACGCAACACCAAGGGCTAATCTGCCCTGCTCTGCAAACAAGCTGACCCGGGAGCACTTCTTGCCTTTTGGGCTGCGATCGTCACTTGCTGTTCATAGATGTCGAGGTTCTGGTTCATGAGCTCCAAGGCCTGCTTGCGGCTGGTGAGGGCCAGCGGGTTCGGGCTCAGGATGGACCGGTGCTCGTACACGGCAGCCACGTACTGGGCAGCCTGGTGACGCTCAGCCGGGCAGCGCTCCTCGGCCTGGGCCCCCAGGGCAGCCACGCAACAGCTGCAGAGGAGAAGAGCGAGCTGACGGCTGGCTCCAGACATAATGCAGACCATCAATCTAGAATGCAATGGGGCAAGGAGAAAACAGCTGAATCCAGAATCCCACCAAGACTGGGACTTGCGCTGCTGTGATTGATTAATCCCGGCAATCAGACTCACCGGCTGTGATGCTGCAGCTCAGAGAGTTTCAGGTTCCTAATACGAGGGTATGTGTTTCTCTCCAAACACGTAGTGAGTTATGTTTAAAATGGCTCCCTGTGTTAACAGTCTGGTTTTAGAACATTTCCACAACAGACCCAATGTTTGCCACGATTTGCTTCCCCAGCAGGACTCTTCTAGTTGCACACTTCAGATTTAGGCAATAATAGCTATTCTAATTATTTTAGAAAACTCTGTGACATACTCCACACCCCACCGCCTGCCCTCAATACACACAAACATACTACAGGTCAGCCATCTATACCAGCTGGGACTGTCGTGGTCCTAATAATACAGCTCGGCTATCTTAGCCATAGAAACCTGATGGATCACAATTCTCCCTGCCTTTCTTTGGTTAGTGATGAATATAAAGCGTAAGCCTCCCTTT
Organism: Aethalodelphis obliquidens; assembly: GCF_003676395.1. Classification (NCBI taxonomy): domain Eukaryota; kingdom Metazoa; phylum Chordata; class Mammalia; order Artiodactyla; family Delphinidae; genus Aethalodelphis; species Aethalodelphis obliquidens. The sequence continues at coordinate 10,423,720 of NW_020838000.1, forward strand.
ACCCAGCCCCACATTCTTTAACTTGGTGCAGAGAAACTGCTGACTTCTACTTAAATGCCAGTTTATGGACAGTCAAAAAGAAGTCTCCCCATCAAAGCATGACTTTTTCCCCCTCCTTGAACTTGAGAATTGCCATTGCACACCATCACCTTCTCAACCTCTGTCTCTGGGACTCCAAAACTCCTGCTCAAAAAAAGCATACTCACTGGAAATAAAATCCCTTTGCAGTAATAAAATGCAACTTTCTAGAAAATAAACTAGAATTTTCTAGAAAGTAAACTCAGCTTTGTAGCTTCTACTGTAAGAGATTAGAAGTAAACTTTCAATGACACTTCTGTGTGCCTTTTTCCCCCAAGAATAGGCATTTTAATTTCTAAAAGTTATGTGTCACTGGGTGTTTTTACTCACAGTTCTGCCTTGAAAATCGGCTTGGCCTCCCAGCCACAGTCCCTCCCCAAGCACACAGACTTGCGAGGCAGTGCCAAGGCCAGGCCCCGTGCTCCGTGGAGATGTGCCCGGGCCAACCAATTGCCCAGGAATCCAACTAAATGTCAAGACAGCAGAGACAAATCGAGGAACCACATTGCTGCTCTTTAAAGACAAAATGCCACCCTGCCAAAGTCTGACTCAGAACCCCCGTGTTTGCATTTCAAAACCAGACCCCCCAGGCCGCCACAAATTTCTTTTTCTCTCAAAGTTCCAGAAACAAAAGCAACCGTAAGTATTTTCAGCAGCAGACCACGGACTCGGGGTGCTCAGTCAGAATCCCCGCAAACTCAGGTACTTCTCAGGGTGAGCAGCGCTCTCCATCCCAACCCTGCCCTGTCTCAAACTGTCACTTCTCTCCTCAGGGAAGAAATGTTCCATCCAAATGCCAGGCGTGCTGCCGTCAGTCTGGGGCACTGTAAGCGGTGTTGGAAGATCAGATCAAGAGGCTTTGAGTGAGCGGCCATGAGCTTTTGAGTAGAAACGGAAGTATAACTGATAAGCTCTCTTATCTGAATTTTGCCTCTGAAGACCAGCAATGAATAATTTTTTTTGAATTTTATTTTATTTTTTTTATACAGCAGGTTCTTATTAGGTATCTATTTTATACCTATTAATGTATATATGTCAATCCCAATCTCCCAATTCATCCCCCCAGCCCCGCTTTCCCCCCTTGGTGTCCATACGTTTGTTCTCTACATCTGTGTCTCTATTTCTGCCCTGCAAACCGGTTCATCTGTACCATTTTTCTAGGTTCCACATATATGCGTTAATATACGGTATTTGTTTCTCTCTTTCTGACTTCCTTCACTCTGTATGACAGTCTCTACGTCCCAGCAGGGAATAATTTTTAAAGTCTCAAAATCGGTTTCCCATTCCAGCTCTGGTTTCAGAATGATGATAATGGGGAGTGGTTTGAGGGGAAAACTTTCATCTTCAAAGTCAAATTCACAATATTTCTAAAGTATAAGGCCATGGCCTCACTAAGAGGGGGGAAACAAGGCCGGGTGGTGGGGGGAGCACATGAACCAGGACCCGGTGGGGGCAGGTCAGGAGGTCCTGGAGCTGAGAGCGGCGTTTGCGGGGTCCTCCTTCCTCAGCTAAGAGCTGCATGCCGCTGATGTGGGGACAAAGAACATTCGTTTAAATCTCAGGGACTGGGCTTCCCTGGCGGCGCAGTGGTTGAGAGTCCGCCTGCCAATGCAGGGGACACGAGTTCGAGCCCTGGTCTGGGAAGATCCCACATGCCCTGGAGCAACTAAGCCCGTGCGCCACAGCTACTGAGCCCACGTGCCACAACTACTGAAGCCCACGCACAGCAATGAAGACCCAAGGCAGCCATAAATAAATAAATAAATAAATAAAATCTCAGGGCCTTGCAGTCCAGCAAAACAAGGAAATTGCGGAACCAGCAAGATATCCCCTTTCTATTTTGAGAAAATAAATTTAGATTATTTACAAAAAGAGCCTGGTAGGAGAGCCGTGAATGGCAATCATTTCTGCGTGAACAGAGGTAGGTCAATAATAAGGGGTTATGCAGATTCACCCAGGTATTCCCCCTTGAAAGAAGCAAGCCTAATGAGGTAGGAGAGAATGAGTCATTAAAATAAAAATAGGCACCACAGTGCACCCTTGCTGAAGAGTGGTGTTCTAGTTTTCCCTCTCTTCCTGGCAGGGGCTTTGAAAGGCCTGGATGGCAGCAGGGGGTGCTGGCAGGCGACAGGATGCAAGGGTACAGGTGGCCCGGTGATGGCTCAGGACGGCGCGCTCACCGAGTGGCTGAGGGGCCGGGGTCTCCCTGGGAGTCACGAGGTTCTTGGCGATCCAGCAACAGATCCACCTGCAGAGCAGGGCAGGGCCTGGACCATAAACAGAATGGTGGCTGGAGATGTGTGCTCAGTCTGAAAAGCTAGCTACGAACCTCCTTCCATCGTAGGCATTTGACGGGAGTCTAAACTCCAGGAAGGGCCCAGCGTGAAGGCACCACTGAGGTGACAGTGTGCTCCCACATCCTGCTTCCTGAGCTCCACTGAGGCGGGGGCAGGAGACGGCAGGGCCGGGAGCGCGCTCACTTCAACATCCACGTGATACCTGTGGAGGTGCAGGCATCGGGGACCCAGCAGTGAAGGCGCCTAGCCCTTCCGAGTGGACCCTCCCCATGTATGCGGAAACTGCTACAATCAACACAGATCGTCCTCCTACTCATGATGGTTCGACTTTACGATGGTGCGAAAGCCATATGCGTTCAGTGGAAACCGTGCTCAGAATTCAGAATGTGGACTTTCCCTGGGGGACCGGCATGCAGTACGACCCTCTCTCTGATCCTGGGCAGGGCAGCTGCAGCCCCCAGTCACGGGGGTGAACAACTAATACACTGACAACCATCCCGACCCGTACTCCATTCTGTTCTTCCCTTTCAGTGCAGTATTCCATAAACTCCGTGAAATAGTCAACACTTTATTATAAACTACGCCTTGCGTTAGAGGGTTCTGCCCACGTGCAGGCTAATGTGAGTGTTCTGAGCACGTGTGAGGTGGGCGGGGCTGAGCTGGGATGTCCGGGAGGCTGCATGTATCAAATGAATTTTTGACCCATGATATTTTCAACTTACGATGGGTTTATTGGGACGTTAACCCCATTGTCATTGCCAACTGACTGCACCTAACGTGTCATTTGGCAATAAGTACGAAGGAGCCATAAAGACGGGGAGGGGGCAGGGAGGGCCTGGCGTGGGTGGGGGTAGGTTTTAGACCAGGACGGGCTCCAGGAGAAGCCGGCGTCCGAAGAAGGTGCGAGAGGAGGCCCGTGGGTGCCGGGGGAAGAGGGTTCCAGGCAGCAGGCTGCTCGCTCTAAAGGCCCGAGTGGGAGCTTTCGGGTGGTTCAAGAAACAGCAAGGAGAGCGGTGGGCTGGGACCAGGGACCAGGGACCACGGAAGGCGGCAGAAAATGAAGTCAGAGGGAGATAACCGGCAGCTCCCACAGTGCCCCACTCTCTTCCAGCCTCATCTCCGTGGAGATCCGGTTAAACCCTGGGTCAATCAAGACGCTCCTCTGCTCAGAATTCCCCGCTGCCTGCAGAGTGAGAGCTGAGCCAGGAAATGATTGCTGGGGTGGGGACAGCACTGCTGGAGTGACATCTTCATGCAAAAGCATCCTGGTCTTCTCACCGCCCTACAGAAGCCTCTGCTTCTCAGTTCGTAAAGAAACACATTCCCCTGACACTAATCCTGGTCAGGAGGGTTCTTATGATCTATGAGGGAAAAAAATCAAAGTCTTAAATTACATGGAAATCTATTTTGTGGAAATTTGGTAACATGTCAATCACTAGATATTTTTACACACAAGGAACTTTTGTTTTCCATCTTGCTAAATGAGTCACCTTGAAAATAAGCTGTGTTTCCTTCCTAGCCATGCTATTACAATAGTGTCTTTTGCAATAAAATGAAAGGATTATTATGAAGGTATTCTTAATAAGATAATTTCAGAGGCAGGTATATACACTTAAAATTTTATATATAGACATACTGATCGTTTTAATAAAAGATCTTGTCACTCTTGTGAAGGAGAATGACAGCCCCATGATTGGGAAGTTGGCAGAGGAAATGTCATATCCTGTGGAACAAAGCTGAGGGACCAGCTAAGTCGTTAGGAGCGAGCACAGTATACGCTTCTATGTGTATCTGACAGGATGCCATGAAAAATACTGTTAAGTTCCAAATAGTTCTAAACCCATTCTCATGAGTTTTGTGATTTCCTTGTTTAAATCCTTTTACGTAAGCAGGAGAAATGCCCATCTCCATCTAACTTACATAATCTGAATTTAAAGAAACCCCAAAGAGACCTTTATTTCCCAGAAAGCCTCTTGTTCTCTGCCTCTGTGCCTAGTGACCTGGTCCATGACCGGCCCTGGAACAATGTAAAGCCCCCCAGTGTTGTAGCTTGAACAGCTTCGTGCAAACCATCCACCACCAAGACTCTGATGCCTCAGGGGTGTGTGTCAGGTGGCAACTGAGTGAGGGTGATGCTGAGGTTCAAGGCTGAACGTACATGGAACAGTGAGTAAATTACCAGAAACTCCTGGCTGAACTGCTAAATTGTCATTTTTCTTTTACAAACATTCCAGGGGCTTCCCTGGTGGCCCAGTGGTTGAGAGTCTGCCTGCCAATGCAGGGGACACGGGTTCGAACCCTGGTCTGGGAAGATTCCACATGCCATGGAGCAACTGGGCCCGTGAGCCACAATTACTGAGCCTGCGCATCTGGAGCCTGTGCTCCGCAACAAGAGAGGCCGCGATAGTGCTAGGCCCCGCGCACCGCGATGAAGAGTGGCCCCTGCTTGCCACAACTAGAGAAAGCCCTCGCACAAAAACGAAGACCCAACACAGCCATAAATAAATAAATAAAGCAAACTGTCAACAAGTAAAAATAAACACTATTATAAAACATTCCAGCTGTTACCTCCAAGAAGCGAGTGACATACAAAAGTGTAACCGTGGACCAGGCCTTGGACTGGGGCCCCTTTCTGGTGACGGGAGTAATTTCTCTTAGAACACTGAATGAGCAATCGTGGCACCTGAACCTAAATATGTCACCTTTCTTTTCCTCAAATGGGAAATTACCTTCATTATTTAAGACAAAACTTCCCCCTGAAACGCACAGGTGTTTAATGGAAGAAGTCTCTTTTCACCACTTGGTTGTGCAGACAGAAAAGAGTGCCCACGAGACTCTGCTCCAAAGAAGAGACCCCTCCAGGTCCGCTACTGCCACCCTGTGGGCCAACTGAGTACCACTTACCCACGTGGGGATTTGCGCTGAAGTGCCGCAAGAGTGGGTCATTCTTAAGAAGTAAATGGATGTTTTTTCCTCCTTTCCGTTCCTAACACCTCATCTATCTCTTTTTTCCCCACCTAACTCTTTTACAGTGAAAAAACTAGACAACATTTGATTTTCCAAGATTTGGGTCTCATGAAAGCTATTTTTTTGTTTGCCATGTTCCTAGGACCTGTTTCATCTTCTGTATTCACAGGTTCTAAATTTGCTGTGATTTCTTACAGCAGTACACCTCATAGATGTGAGTGGGTGTGCAAAGCAATGCAACCCATCCGTAGATGCACAGCACTCTTCACAGGGAAATCTAGTTGAGGTAAAGGATCCAAAGGGACAAAGTGTTACATGGCTGCCACGTTGCATTTTATGTTACATGTTAATGTTTTCAAACCACTTTAACATCCACTGCTTGACTTTATCTTCCTGTCACATAAAGCAATGAAAGCAGATGGTAAAATTCCATTTTCATGAAGAGGGAATCCTCCAGGACTAGTTAGTGGTGAGAACAGAATGGAAAGCAACTCTCCTGTCTCCTGGTCCAACCCTCCCAGTACATGTTCAAGACGGGGGTAATTTATCAGTCAGACCTTCAAAGACCACTGTGGTGTCTTCATTGCAGCTGCAGCAGAATTCAACAGAAATTCAAAGTACCCTCACAAGGGAGAGACTGGTTGGTCAGACCAGAGCAGTGGTTCTCAAATGGGGACGCTGACGCTGAGGCACCTGAAGGGCTTGAACGTGCAGTTCCCTGGACCCCTTGCCCAGAAGTTTTCACTCAGCAGACCTGGGGTAGGGCCCTAGAATATGCATTTTCTAATGAGTTCCCAGGTGATGGTGGTGCTGATACTCCTGGCCTGGGGTCACCTGCAGAGCCACTGGGCTGGAGGGTAAAGGCAGGTACATTCTGACACTATCTTCCCCTCGTGTCAAAGAAAGACATGAGTCAGAACCATCACCTTTATTTCCCAGGTGATTCTCCAACAAAAGGGCTGAGAGAATGTGGGCAGATTTCAAAGTGCTCCCACCACATTAGTGGAAATGATCAGCAAAGTATTTAAATACTCAAACTGGGGGGAAAAAAGTCCCCAAAACAATCTGGTCCAGGTCGGTTAAAGGATTCAGTGCTTGTCTTTGCCTTGACAGGAACATCACTGTAGAACCAGGTTGTTACTGGTTTTCATTTGTTTAAATAAGGTTCCTGATTTTAAAAGACTAGAACAGGGGTAAGAGATAGATATTCCATTAGGTAATTACATAAGATGAATAAAGAAATATGTAGGAATTAAATGAATAAGTAAATAATGTATAATATATTTATAAATTTAAATAAATTTTCATTTAAAAATTTTAACATAATTATTTATAAATATAATTATACATTTATAGGTAATCTGAAAAATCTTCCAATTATATTCTGCAAAAGTGTATCAGATTTCTTCTCAAAAGCTTATCTGGTGCTTCCCTGGTGGAGCAGTGGTTGGGAGTCTGCCTGCCTATGCAGGGGACGCGGGTTCGTGCCCCGGTTGGGGAGGATCCCGCGTGCCTCGGAGCGGCTGGGCCCGTGAGCCATGGCCGCTGAGCCTGCGCGTCCTGAGCCTGTGCTCCGCAATGGGAGAGGCCACAACAGTGAGAGTCCCGCGTACCGCAAAAAAAAAAAAAAAAAAAAAAGCTTATCTGAAATCTTTGGGAGCCAAAAATGAATTGCTGAGGAAGTAAGTCTTAAACTGTGGTTCGTAGACCTTGGCCAAGGGAGCAAGGAAAGCACTCAGAGAAGGCTTCCTCGCTGTCCGTCAGTCTTGGGAGAGAAGAACGGTGGGAGCATTTGTAGCTACCCTGCTCTTCTCAGTCCCCTAGAACTACCATCAGGGTCTCTGAAATAAGACTCCATGGGTGTCAGCAAAGAATTGTCTTTCAAAGCCCTTGGGAAGGGCTTCCCTGGTGGCGCAGTGGTTGAGAGTCCGCCTGCCGATGCAGGGGACATGGGTTCGTGCCCCGGTCCGGGAAGATCCCACATGCCGCGGAGCGGCTGGGCCCGTGAGCCATGGCCGCTGAGCCTGCGCGTCTGGAGCTGGTGCTCCGCAACGGGAGAGGCCACAACAGGAGCAACGGGAGAGGCCACAACAGTGAGAGGCCCGCGTACCACAAAAAAAAAAAAAAAAAAAAAAAAAAAGCCCTTGGGAAATTTCATCCCCATTTCTTTGTTGGACTACCTTCAATTAGAGTCATCAGAAGAAGCACCTTCTAGGGAATGAGGACCTGAAGACTGGACATGGAGAAACACAATTAGCACATGGAAAATATGATGCCCTAGAACCACAGGTCAAATTTTTCAGGGAAGATGTGCTCAGAAGTGAGGGCAATGCAAAGGTTCTTTGTGAATTAAATGTATGGTGGATACAACATCTCTAAGGGCATGGTGGGCCAAACATCATGACACCACGTCCCATCACCTCTGTGCTCTTGTCTGCCAGTGCTCGGGACTAAAACACCCAGATCACAGGACCAGCAAGATGGTGAGGATGCCCTGCATGCAGAGCGTGGAGGACAATGGAATGGGTATTAGAGCCAGGAAACCGTGGTCCCCAAGTCAAAAGAACAATCCCTAACAGGATAGTCTGGAAACACTGAGAATGAATGATAGTAGGAAGAGTGAAAGAAACAACAAAAAAATCTAAGGTCAAACACAGCACTAGAGAAAACATGCCAAAGGCCACCTTCTCCTATGGAGGGTCCAGGAAGCATCTGCTGGGGAGAGGCACAGTCAAGCTCACCAAGAGAGAAACAGCAAAAGGCAGGCAAATGGGTCCAGATGCTGTCCCCCTGAGTACCTGTGGAGGATGCTCTCGACACAAGCATGGTGGCAAGCTGTAGGTGACCCACAGTGCAGTTAGAGGGCAGCACATGATCAAGAATGAGAGTGACCTTAGCCCTACTCACAAACGTGGCCGACTCCATGCAGGGCATGGTAAATGGCAGAGAAATGGTCAGTATCGCTGCTTTCGCCTCTCTTCCTAGAGGCACTGAGCATTTTTGTTTTCTTCTGCTTTGGACAGACTGGTAATCATTTGTGTGCCTTACTGGTAGTTCTCTGTATGCCACCACACTCAGAACAAGAGGAAAAGTTTGATTGAATAAGTGATATTGGGATGACTGAACAACAATTTGGAAATAAGATTAAACACCTTACACCATAAACAAAAACAAACTCAAAATCAGGAGTTACATGTTGAATGTTAGGAAAACTAGAATAAATTATAATTGGCTAGCAAGGGTTTGATGAATCAACTTTCTAAAATTTGAAGCAGTTAAAATAATAGAAGAAACAGATTGATAAATTAAAATTTACATGCAAAATATAAACATCAAGACATCACTTATAAATAGGCAATAAACAAGAACAGATTTAAAGAAGAAAACAAATCATAAACAAACACTTTGAAAAACTTTGAACTTATATACAAAATAAACATTAACTTGCACTATTTTAAAATACTAAATTTGGAAAAAAAATAAACTAGTAAAGTGATTATAATAGTACTTTCTTATTGGGAAAGAAGTTTAATAATTCATATTATAAATCACAAACAGTATTCTTCTGGGACTTTATCTTAGGAAGTCATTTAAATAAGAAAAAAGTCAGTTGAAATGACAGCATACTATGGAAGTAAAGAATACGGGCTTTTGAGTTTTAAAATGTCTGATTTGAAATCCTGGATCTGGGAATTCCCTGGTGGTCCAGTGGTTAGGACTCCATACTTCCACTGCAGGGGGTACAGGTTTGATCCCTGGTTGGGGAAGTAAGATTCCTCATGCTGCGTGGCACAGCCAAAAAAAAAAAAAGTAAATCCTGCCTCTGATACTTACTCATTATATAAGCTTGGATAAGTTATTTAACACAACGAAGCTTCAACTTCTTCATCTACAAGCTGGAAGTGAAAATACCTGATGTAAAGCACTTAATGTTTAATAAGTGGATGCTAGCTAAAACTGAAGAATAAGTCCCAGTAGATGAAAGCTGGAAACAAACAATATCTAACATCCAATATGAAGAAAGCTATGAAAAGATATACAAACCAGGTGGAATATTAAGCAAAAATTTTAAAGATAGCTATGCTCAACAAACATAGTGAAAACTTTTCTCTGTTTACAGTGGTAATAGCGAAGTAAAACATGCATGCATGTGAACAAAGACTGGACAAGAATGCGAATAACTGAAAACATGACAGGTCATCTTATGGAGATTTAAAATGTTTTCTTAATGTCACACTGCTTTTCTACTAAATGAAAAACATAAGGAAAAAAATAAACGGTTGAGACTTCTGGTTTCCAGTCTGGCATATAAGGAGCTTGGAAGCAGCCATTCTATGTTAACAAGTAAAAATGTGAACAAACTGAAAACCAACAGCTCTTCTTAGATACATCTGAGAACTGAGACCACAGGGCAAACTGCTGCCTCCAAAATTTAGAGAGACAGACAGGTGAATACAAAATATCACAACCTAACTGAGTAGAAACCTGTGAGCAGAAACCTCAGTGGAGCCAGTACCGGTACAGGAAAAGCTAAACTGTAACTGACCAGTTGCTGGAGGCTCAGGGTGGACAGGTCCAAGAGTGAAGAACTTCAGGGGAGCCCGGCTTTGGCAGGGTGTGCCCACAGTTCTGAGTTCTTCCTCTAGGAGCTGTACCCGGTCCTCGCAGTACAGCTGGAGAAAATCTCTGCGGCTAGAGAGAGCGGAAAAGCAGCCAGAGTGCACTGTTCCTCAGGAGGCCTGCCCTCAAAAGAAACTTTTAGCACAGCGAACCTATTGGGGTTTTATAGAACCTAAACGACCTAGGGAGAGGGAGACACCCAACTCCAGCCCCCTCTAGCCATCCTGTCCCACCAGAGAGGTGGGCTAGACTGGGCAGTGTGAACTTGTCAAGTTCACTAAAAGACAGACCACAGGACAAAAGAGCACTTCTCACTTTCCACACCTGGCCAGCACTACTAAATGCCTGTTTATTACTGCTCCTCTACCCAGTACCTCATGTCTCATATCCAGCTTTCAAAAAAGAATTACTAGGCATACTAGAAGGAAAAAAAAAAATTTGAAGAGACACATCAAGCAACAGAACCAGAGTCAGAAGTGGCAGACATGTTGGAATGATCAGACCAGCAATTAAAAATAACTATGATTTGGACTTCCCTGGTGGCACAGTGGTTAAGAGTCCATCTGCCAATGGAGGGGACATGGGTTTGAGCCCTGGCCTGGGAAGATCCCACATGCCACAGAGCAACTAAGCCCGTGCGCCACAACTACTGAGCCTGCACTCTACAGCCCATGAGCTGTAACTACTGACCCCGTGTGCCACAACGACAGAAGCCCATGCACCTAGAGCCTGTGATCCACAACAAGAGAAGCCACCGCTATCAGAAGCCCACACACCGCAATGAAGAGCAGCCCTCGCTTGCCACAACTAGAGGAAGCCCGCGCGCAGCAATGAAGACCCAGTGCAGCCAAAAATAAACAATATAATTAAGAATATATATATATATATATATATATATATATATATATATATATATATATTATAAAGTTACCATTTAAAAAAAATAGTGAAGATTGGTTCAAGATGGCGGAGTAGAAGGATGTGCGCTCACTCCCTCTTGCGAGAGCACCGGAATCACAACTAACTGCTGAACAATCATTGACAGGAAAACACTGGAACTCACCAAAAAAGATACCCCACAACCAAAGACAAAGGAGAAGCCACAGGAGAAGCCAAAGGAGACAGTAGGAGGGGCACAATCACAATGAAATCAAACCCCATAACCGCAGGGTGGTTGACTCACAAACTGGAGAACACTTATACCACAGAAGTCCACCCGCTGGAGTGAAGGTTCTGAGCCCCACGTCAGCCTTCCCAACCTGGGGGTCTGGAAACAGGAGGAGGAATTCCTAGAGAATCAGACTTTGAAGGCTAGTGGGATTTGATTGCAGGACTTCGACAGGACTGGGGGAACCAGAGACTCCACCCTTGCAGGGCACACACAAAGTAGTGTGCACATTGGGACCCAGGAGGAGGAGCAGTGACCCCACAGGAGACTGAACCAGACCTACCTGCTAGTGTTGGATGGTCTCCTGCAGAGGTGGGGGGTGGCTGTGTCTCAACGTGGGGACAAGGACACTGGCAGCAGAAGTTCTGGGAAGTACTCCTTGGTGTGAGCCCTCCCGGAGTCCACCATTAGCCCCACCAAAGAGCCAGGTAGGCTCCAGTGTTGGGTCGCCTCAGGCCAAACAACCAACAGGGAGGGAACCCAGCCCCACCCATCAGCAGATAAGCAGATTAAAGTTTTACTGAGCTCTGCCCACCAGAGCAACAGCCAGCTCTACCCACCACCAGTCCCTCCCATCAGGAAACTTGCACAAGCCTCTTAGATAGCCTCATCCACCAAAGGGCAGAGAGCAGAAGCAAGAAAAACTACAATCCTGCAGCCTGTGGAACAAAAACCACATTCACAAAAAGATAGACAAGATGAAAAGGCAGAGGGCTAAGTACCAGATGAAGGAAAAAGATAAAACCCCAGAAAAACAACTAAATGAAATGGAGATAGGAAACCTTCCAGAAAAAGAATTCAGAATAATGATAGTGAAGATGATCCAGGATCTCGGAAAAAGAATGGAGGCAAAGATCGAGAAGATGCAAGAAATGTTTAACAAAGACCTAGAAAAATTAAAGAAAAAACACCTGGAAGAATTAAAGAACAAACAAACAGAGATGAACAATACAATAACTGAAATGAAAAATACACTAGAAGGAATCAATAGCAGAATAACTGAGGCAGAAGAACGGATAAGTGACCTGGAAGACGCAATGGTGGAATTCACTGCCATGGAACAGAATAAAGAAAAAAGAATGAAAAGAAATGAAGACAGCCTAACAGACCTCTGGGACAACATTAAATGCAACAACATTCGCATTACAGGGGTCCTAGAAGGAGAAGAGAGAGAGAAAAGACCCAAAAATATTTGAAGAGATTATAGTCAAAAACTTCCCTAACGTGGAAAAGGAAATAGCCACCCAAGTCCAGGAAGCACAGAGAGTCCTAGGCAGGATAAACTCAAGGAGAAACATGCCGAGACACAAAGTAATCAAATTGACAAAAATTAAAGACAAAGAAAAATTTTTGAAAGCAACAAGGGAAAAACAACAAATAACATAAAAGGCAACTCCCATAAGGTTAACAGCTGATTTCTCAGTAGAAACTCTGTAAGCCAGAAGGGAGTGGCATGATATGTTTAAAGTGATGAAAGGGAAGAACCTACAACCAAGATTACTCTACCCAGCAAGGATCTCATTCAGATTCAACGGAGAAATCAAAAGCTTTACAGACAAGCAAAAGCTAAGAGAATTCAGCACCCCAAAACCAGCTCTACAACAAATGCTAAAGGAACTTCTCTAAGTGGGAAACACAAGAGAAGAAAAGGACCTACAAAAACAAACCCATAACAATTAAGAAAATGGTAATAGGAACATACATATCGATAATTACATTAAAAGTGAATGGATTAAATGTGCCAACCAAAAGACACAGGCTCGCTGAATGGATACAAAAACAAGACCCATATATATGCTGTCTACAAGAAACCTACTTCAGACCTAGGGACACATACAGACTGAAAGTGAGGGGGTGCAAAAAGATATTCCATGCAAATGGAAATCAAAAGAAAGCTGGAGTAGCAATACTCATATCAGAAAAAATAGACTTTAAAATAAAGAATGTTAAATAAAGAGACAAGGAAGGACACTACATAATGATCAAGGGATCAATCCAAGAAGAAGATATAACAATTATAAATATATATGCATCCAACATAGGAGCACCTCAATATCTAAGGCAACTGTTAACAGCTATAAAAGAGGAAATCGACAGTAACACAATAATAGTGGGGGACTTTAACACTTCACTTACACCAGTGGACAGATTATCCAAACAGAAAATTAATAAGGAAACACAAGCTTTAAATGACACAATAGACCAGAAAGATTTAATTGGTATTTATAGGACACTCCATCCAAAAACAGATTACACTTTCTTCTCAAGTGTGCAAGGAACATTCTCCAGGATAGATCACATCTTGGGTCACAAATTAAGCCTCAGTAAATTTAAGAAAATTGAAATCATATCAAGCATCTTTTCTGACCACAATGCTATGAGATTAGAAATCAATTATAGGGAAAAAAACCTAAAAAACACAGACACATGGAGGTTAAACAATACGTTACTAAATAACCAAGAGATCACTGAAGAAATCAAAGAGGAAATAAAAAAATACCAAGAGACAAATGACAATGAAAACACGATGATCCAAAACCTATGGGATGCAGCAAAAGCATTTCTAAGAGGGAAATTTATAGCAATACAAGCCTACCTCAAGAAACAAGAAAAATGTCAAATAAACAATCTAACCTTACACCTAAAGGAACTAGAGAAAGAAGAACAAACAAAACCCAAAGTTAGTAGAAGAAGAGAAATCATAAAGATCAGAGCAGAAATAAATGAAATAGAAACAAAGAAAACAACAGTAAAGAGATCAATAAAACTAAAAGCTGGTTCTTTGAGAAGATAAACAACAAAATTGATAAACCATTAGCCAGACTCATCAAGAAAAAGAGGGAGAGGACTCAAATCAATAAAATTAGAAATGAAAAAGGAGAAGTTACAACAGACGCCACAGAAATACAAAGCATCCTAAGAGACTACTACAAGCAACTGTATGCCAATAAAATGGACAACCTGGAAGAAATGGACAAAGTCTTAGAAAGGTATAAGCTTCCAAGACTGAACCAGAAAGAAACAGAAAATATGAACAGACAAATCACAAGTGATGAAATTGAAACCGTGATTAAAAATCTTCCAACAAACAAAAGTCCAGGACCAGATGGCTTCACAGGTGACTTCTACCAAACATTTAGAGAAAAGCTAACACCCATCCTTCTCAAACTCTTCCAAAAAATTGCAGAGGAAGGAACACTCCCAAACTCATTCTATGAGGCCACCATCACCCTGATACCAAAACCAGACAAAGATACTACAAAAAAAGAAAATTACAGACCAATATCACTGATGAATATAGATGCAAAATTCCTCAACAAAATACTAGCAAACAGAATCCAACAACACATTAAAAGGATCATACACCATAATCAAGTGGGATTTATCCCAGGGATGCAAAATATTTATATTGCGTATCAATATACACAAATCAATCAGTGTGATACACCATATTAACAAATTGGGAGCAGGGAGAAGTTCACTCGCGTCAGCTGATCCTAACTGACAACAGGAGAGGAGGAACCCTAGGAGGCAGTGAAGGAGGAGGGGGATGGAAATGGAGATGAGGATGGATCCACTGGTGCCCTGAGGAACAGCCCACACCTCCACCGGGGCCCCGGGATCCCCTGACGCTTCCTCGCCACAGCAGAGCTGCTTCTTGGTAGGGTTCCCGGGACGCTGCGGTCGGGGAGGGAAGGGCATGGCCCTGCACCGGACGAGTGATAGCCCTGGAGCTCCCTCTGCCCCCGGAAGGAAGGCGGGGGTGGTGGGGCTGGTATAAACAATAGATGCAGCTCTGGCTTCTGCCAGCGTGGGGGGGATTTGGGGTGCCCTTCTTTGTTCTTAGACCTTGCTGCTGCCCCTCGGGTTGTGGTGGTGTTGTCCGGAAAGAAGGAAGGGTGAGGAATCCCTGGCTGGAGAGAGGCGTCGAGGTATCCTCTGAAATACTGACTTAAGCTGGATAATATTGAAAAGTTCCTGACCACTCTCCTTCATTACCAAAACCTTGTGTCTGAGGCCCCATGCATGCGCCCACCTCAGTGAACCCATCAGATCTCTCTCAGATAGCCATAACAGACCCTCTCAAGTTAATTTTAACCATATATTTGCCTGCACTTTATGGAGGATGAAACTATCAAGCCAAGTCAACATTGCTGCTGATCCAGGAGGCTTGGCAGCAGAAAATTAAACACCCGAATGTTTGTAAATGTGTGAAGAATTCTGATAGGACATCGAATGTTTTTTTAAAAACATTTTTTTAAGGGTGTTCAGAGCCCTGTGGAGGCTGTGCTCAGTCTTCAGACTCAACGCCTTTGTCTTCACTTCTGGGGAAAGCCCAGGTACTGTTATATTGTAGATGCTTTCCTTCCCAGTCTGAATATGAGTGCGCAGACTTCCCCAGCAGAGAAGGGCCTGAACCCTGGGCTGTTGTGCCAGGAGAGTTACACCTGCAGCAGGACTGATGAAGCCGTCTCCGAGTGTGATGAGTGCTGCAGCCTGCAGTGTCTCCGCTGCTAGGAGAAGCTCCAGCGGCAGGAGCGCCTGAGAAACCATGAGCGGATCAGACTCAAAGCTGGCCACGTCCCTTACTGTGACCCCTGCAAGGACCCCAGTGGGCGCTCTCGAGGTATGAAGCAGACGGCAGACGTGAGGTGCCAGACCTGTAAAATCAACTTGTGCCTGGAGTGCCAGAGAGGACTCATTCTGGGGGTAACAAAAGGAGGCACCCTGTTACTGTGTACCATGTGGCTAAGGTCCAGGCATTGCTGGAGGAAGAAGGGATGGATGAGGACACCAAGACAAAGAAGATGACTGAGAAGGTTGTGAGTTTCCTCCTAGTAGATGAGAATGAAGAAATTCAGGTAACGAATGAAGAGGACTTTATTAGGAAATTGGACTGCAAATCCTATCAGTATCTGAAAGTGGTTTCCATTTTTGGAAATACTGGGGATGAGAAGGCTCATACCCTCAACCACACTTTCTTTTGTGGCCGGGAAGTCTTCAAAACCTCCCCTGCCCAGGAGTCCTGCACTGTTGGAGTGTGGGCGGCATATGATCTAGTCCACAAAGTAGCAGTGATAGACACAGAAGGGCTCTTGTGGGCTACAGAGAATCTAAGCCAGAGAACACGGCTGCTGCTTAAGGTCCTGGCCATTTCAGACCTCGTCATCTATCGAACTCATGCAGACCGACTGCACAATGACCTCTTCAAGTTCCTTGGGGACGCCTCAGAAGCTTATCTGAAGCACTTCACCAAGGAGCTCAAGGCTACCACTGCCCGCTGTGGCCTGGATGTCCCCCTGTCCACCCTGGGCCCTGCTGTTATCGTTTTCCACGAGCCTGTGCACACTCAGCTGCTAGACTCTAATCGCCCCTCCGAGGTGCCCGAGAAGCTCATCCAGGACCGGTTCCAGAAGCTGGGCCACTTCCCTGAAGCCTTCAGTTCTATTCGTTACAAGGGAACGAGGACATACAATCCTCCCACAGACTTTTCTGGTCTTCGGCGTGCTTTGGAGCAACAACTAGAGAATAACAACACCCGTTCTCCCCGGCACCCGGGGACCATCTTCAAAGCTCTGAAGGACCTCAGCG
Source organism: Aethalodelphis obliquidens (assembly GCF_003676395.1). Classification (NCBI taxonomy): domain Eukaryota; kingdom Metazoa; phylum Chordata; class Mammalia; order Artiodactyla; family Delphinidae; genus Aethalodelphis; species Aethalodelphis obliquidens. The sequence continues at coordinate 10,440,442 of NW_020838000.1, forward strand.
ACCGCTTCAGCGGTGAGATCCCTGATGACGAGATGGCACACAGCTCCCTTTTTCCAGATGAGTACTTCACCTGCTCCGTCCTGTGCCTCAGCTGTGGGGCTGGATGTAAGAACAGCATGAATCACGGGAAAGAAGGAGTACCTCATGAAGCCAAAAGCCGCTGCAGATACTCTCACCAGTATGACAACCGGGTTTTTACCTGCAAGGCCTGCTACGAGAGAGGCAATGAAGTCAGCGTGGTGCCCAAGACGGCTGCTTCAACCGACTCCCCCTGGATGGGTCTCGCAAAATATGCCTGGTCTGGGTACATAATCGAATGTCCCAACTGCGGCGTGGTCTATCGTAGCCGGCGGTACTGGTTTGGGAACCAATATCCTGTGGACACAGTGGTGCAGACAGAGATTGTGCATGTGTGGCCTGGAACTGATGGATTTCTGAAGGACAACAACAATGCTGCCCAGCGCCTCTTGGATGGGATGAACTTCATGGCTCAGTCGGTGTTTGAGCTTAGCCTTGGGCCCACCAAGGTTGTGACGTCCTGGCTGACAGACCAGATCGCCCCTGCCTACTGGAGGCCCAACTCCCAGATCCTGAGCTGCAACAAGTGTGCTATACCCTTTAAAAATAATGACACCAAGCATCACTGCCGGGCCTGGGGGGAGGGCTTCTGTGACAGCTGTTCACCCACGACCCGGCCAGTGCTGGAGCGGGGCTAGGGCCCTGTGCCCGTGTGGGTGTGTGACAACTGCTATGAAGCCAGGAATTCTCAGTTAGAAGTTACTGAGGCACAGGTGGATGATAAGGGCGGGACGCTGATTGTTCGGAAGGTGGGCAAGTCCGTGCAGAACACTTTGGGAGCTGTGGTGACGGCCAATGACATACCACTAGGTTTGGTGAAGGATGCGGCCAGGCCGGTGTACTGGGTACCAGACCATGAGATCCTGCACTACCACAACTGCCAGAAGGGGTTCAGCGTCAAGCTTTCCAAGTACCACTGCTGGGCCTGCAGACAGGGCTTCTGTGATGAGTGTTCCCATGACCACTGGGCTGTCCCCTCTTGAGGCTGGGACCATCCTGTCCGAGTCTGCTTTAACTGCAATAAACGCCTCGTGACCTTTAATGCCCCCCGCAAAAGTGAAGAATAAAACCCATATGATCGTCTCAATAGATGCAGAAAAAGCTTCTGACAAAATTCAACACCCATTTATGATAAAAAAAACTCTCCAGAATGTGGGCATAGAGGGAACCTACCTCAACATAATAAAGGCCATATACAACAAACCCACAGCAAATATCATTCTCAGTGGTGAAAAACTGAAAGCATTTCCTCTAAGATCAGGAACAAGACAAGGATGTCCACTCTCACCACTATTATTCAACATAGTTTTGGAAGTCCTAGCCATGGCAATCAGAGAAGAAAAAGAAATAAAAGGAATACAAATTGGAAAAGAAGTAAAACTGTCACTGTTTGCAGATGACATGATACTATACATAGAGAATCCTAAAGACGCCACCAGAAAACTACTAGAGCTAATCAATGAATTTGGTAAAGTTGCAGGATATAAAATTAATGCACAGAAATCTCTTGCATTCCTACACACTAACAACAAAAGGTCAGAAAGAGAAATTACGGAAACAATTCCATTCATCATCGCAACAAAAAGAACAAAATACCTAGGAATAAATCTACCTAAGAAGGTAAAAGACCCGCACTCAGAAAATTATAAGACACTGATGAAAGAAATCAAAGATGACACGAACAGATGGAGAGATATACCATGTTCTTGGATTGGAAGAATCAATATTGTGAAAATGACTATAGTACCCAAAGCAATCTACAGAGTCAACGCAATCCCTATCAAATTACCAATGGCATTTTTTACAGAACTGGAACAAAAAATCTTAAAATTTGTATGGAGACACAAAAGACCCTGAATAGCCAATGCAATCTTGAGGGGAAAAAAATGGAGCTGGAGGAATCAGACTCCCTGACTTCAGACTATACTACAAAGCTACAGTAATCAAGACAATATGGTACTGGCACAAAAACAGAAATATAAATCAATGGAACAGGATAGAAAGCCCAGAGATAAACCCATACACATATAGTCAACTAATCTATGACAAAAATGCAAGGATATACAATGGAGAAAAGACAGTCTCTTCAATAAGTGGTGCTGGGAAAACTGGACAGCTACATGTAAAAGAATGAAATTAGAACACTCCCTAACACCATACACAAAAATAAACTCAAAATGGATTAGAGACCTAAATGTAAGATCAGACACTATAAAACTCTTAGAGGAAAACATAGGAAGAACACTCTTTGACATAAATCACAGCAAGATATTTTTTGATCCACCTCCTAGAGTAATGGAAATAAAAACAAAATTAAATGGGACCTTATGAAACTTAAAAGCTTTTGCAAAGCAAACTAAAAACAAGACAAAAAGACAACCCTCAGAGTGGGAGAAAGGATATGCAAATGAGTCAGCGGACAAAGGATTAATCTCCAAAATATATAAACAGCTCGTGCAGCTCAATTTTTATAAAAACAAACAACCCAATCCAAAAATAGGCAGAAGACCTAAATAGACATTTCTCCAAAGAGGACATACAGATGACCAAGAAGCACAAGAAAAGCTGCTCAACATCACTAATTATTAGAGAAATGCAAATCAAAATGACAATGAGGTATCACCTCACACCAGTTAGAATGAGCATCATCAGAAAATCCACAAACAACAAATGCTGGAGAGGGTGTGGAGAAAAGGGAACCCTCTTGCACTGTTGGTGGGAATGTAAATTAATACTGCTACTATGGAGAACAGTATGGAGGTTCCTTAAAAAACTAAAAATAGAACTACCATATGACCCAGCAGTCCCACTACTGTGCATATACCCTGAGAAAACCATAATTCAAAAAGACACATGCACCCCAATGTTCATTGCAGCACTATTTACAATAGCCAGGTCATGGAAGCAACCTAAATGCCCATGAACAGACGAATGGATAAAGAAGATGTGATACATATATACAATGGAATATTACTCAGCCACAAAAATGAAGGAAATCGAGTCATTTGTAGAGACGTGGATGGATCCAGAGACTGTCATACAGAGTGAAGTAAGTCAGAAAGAGAAAAACAAATATCGTATATTAACGCATATATGTGCAACCTAGAAAAATGGTACAGATGAACTGGTTTGCAAGGCAGAAATAGACACACAGATGTAGAGAACAAACGTATGGACAACAAGGGGGGAAAGTGGCCGGGGGGGTGGTTGTGGTGTGATGCATTGGGAGATTGGGATTGACATGTATACACTAATATGTATAAAATGGATAACTAATAAGAACCTGCTGTATAAAAAAATAAATTAAATAAATTTCAAAAATTCAAAAAAAATAGTATCACCAATTAATTGGATATAATTATAGACTACTTCATCCAATAACACCAGAATACACATTCTTCTCAAGCTTGCATGAAATATCCTGTATTCATCAAGAGAGAAAACATGATGGGCCATAAAACATACCTTAACAAATTCTAAAGAACAGAAATCATGCCATGTCTGCATTGAGACCGCAATGGAATGAAACTAGAAATCAATAACAGAAAGATAACTGGGAAACCCTCAAATACTTGGAGATTGAACAACTTGCTTCTATGGTGACACATGGGTCAAAGGGGAAAGTTTAAAATATTTTGAACTAAATGAAAATACAACTTATGAAAACTTGTGAGATGCAGCGATAGGAGTGTAGAGAGGGATATTTGGAACAGTATTGAATACATATACTAGGAAAGAAAAGAGATCTAAGATCAATAATCTAAGCTTTGGTGTGACCAAGGTGGTAGAGTAGGAAGGCTCTGAGCTCACCTCCTCCCATTTTGGGTGCACCAAAATTACACCTATTTACAAAACAACTATATGAGAACAACCTGAAGGCTAGCAGAAAAGATTTTCCACAACTAAAGATATAAAGAAGGAGCCACAGGAGACTGGTAGGAGGGGCAAAGATGCAGTTTAGTCAACACCCACAAACTGGAGGGTAATTACAATTGTGGAGGCTCTCCCCAAGGAGTGAAGGGTCTGAGTCCTACACTGGGCTCCAGCCCAGGGGTCCTGCATAGAGAAGATGAGTCCACAGAAGGTCTCGCTTTGAAAGTCAGTGGGGATTGCATAGGGGAGAGCCAGAAGGCTGAAGGAAATACAGACTCTGCTCTTAAAGGGCACAAGCAAAATCTCACAGGCTCCTAGACCCAGGGCAGAGGCAGTAACTTGAAAGGACCCTGGGTCAGACCTACTTGCTGATCTTAGAGAGTCCTAGAGAGGCAAGAGGCAAATGGGGTCCCCCAGGGCACATAGATACTGATGGCGGCCATTTTGAGGTACTTGTTCTACCACGAGGACACTAGTGCTAGCAAGCACCATTCCGGAGTCCTCCCTCTAGCCTATTAGTGCTGGGGGCTTAGCTACCCATCAGCAGATGGGCACCAGCCCTGTATCCCCCAGGGCCACACAGCCAGCCACCCTGGGACCCAGCCCTGTCCAACAGCAGGCCTTCCAAAACATATAAAACAGGCCCAGATAGGTTCACTGGTAAATTCTACCAAACACTTAAGGAAGAAATTATACTAATTCTTTACAATCTCTTCTAGAAGACAGAATCAGAGAGCATGCAGTCATCCCTTGGTATCCATGGTTCCAGGATCTGCTGCAGATACTAAATCCACGGATGCTCCAGTCCCAGAGCCGGCCCTCAGTACACAAGGTTCCACAACTGTGGATTCAACCAACTGCAGATTGTGTGGTACTGTAGTATTTATTGAAAAAAAAATCCACGTATAAGTGGACTCATGCAATTTAAACCCGTGTTGTTCAAGGATCAACTGTACTTCCAAACTCATTCTATGAGGCTGGCATTACCCTAATGCAAAAACCAGATAAAGACATTACAAGAAAATAAAACTGCAAAAATCCTCAACAAAATATTAGCAAATCCAATCCAATAATTTATAAAAAGGATTATACACCATGACCAAATGAGATTTATTCCAGGCATGCTAGGCTGATTCAACATTTGAAAATCAGTTCGTGTAATCCATCACAACAATGGACTAAAAAAGAAAAATTGGATGCAGAAAAAGCATTTGAATACACTAATATGTATAAAATAGATAACTAATAGAATCTGCTGTATAAAAAATAAATAAAATTAAATTTAAAATAAAGAAAAAGCATTTGATAAAATCCAAAACTCTTCATGATAAAAACTCTCAGTAAACTAGGAATAGAGGGGGGACCTTCCTCAACATGATCAAGAGCATCTACCAAAAAACCTACAGTTAGCATCATACTTAATGGTGAGAAAAACTAAGTTTTCCTATTAAGATCAGGTATAAAACAAGGATGCTCCCTCTTGCCATTCTTTTTCAACATTGTACTAGAAGTTCTAGCTAATGCAATAAGACAATTAAAGGAAATAAAAGACATACAGATTGAGAAAGAAGATATAAACCTGTCTTTCTTTGCAGATGACATGATTATCTACGTAGAAAATCTGAAAGAACTGATAAAAATAAACCTCCTGGAACTAATAAGTGATTATAGCAAGGTTACAGGATAAAATGTTAATATACAAAAGTCTATTGCTTTCCTAGGGACTTCCCAGGTGGTCCAGTGGTTAAGAGGATGCAGGGATCCAATGCAGGGGATGTGGGTTCGATCCCTGGTCGGGGAACTGGGATCCCACATGCCACGGGGCAACTAAGCCCACACGCGGCAACTACTGAGTCCACACGCCACAACTAGTGAGCCCACGTGCTGCAACTACAGAACCCATGTGCTCTGGAGCCCGTGCACCACAACGACAGAGCCCACGTGCTCTGCAGCCCATGTGCCACAACTAGAGAGAAGCCCATGAACCGCAACAAAAGATCCCACATGCTGCAACTAAGACCCGATGCAGCCAAAAATAAAATAAATAAATATTTTTTTTAAAAACTCGATTGCTTTTCTATATACCAGCAATTAACAAGTGGAATTTGAAATGAAAAACACAATACCATTTATATTAGCACCCCAAAAATGAAATACTTAGGTATAAATCTAATGAAATATGTAAGAGATCTATAAGAGAAATCACCAAACTCTGATGAATGAAATGAAAGGATTCCATGTTCATGGAGAGGAAGAATCAATATCGTCAAGATGTCAGTTCTTCCCTACTCGATCTACAGATTGAATCCAATCCCAAATAAAATCCCAGCAAGTTATTTTGTGGATATCGATAAACTGATTCAAAAGTTTATATGGAGAAACGAAAGACCCAGAATAGCCAATACACTATTGAAGGAGAAGAACAAAGTCTGAGAACTGACACTATCCAACTTCAAGACTTACTATAAAACTACAGTAATCAAGTCAGTGTGGTATTGGCAAAAGAATAAACAAATACATCAATAAAAAAATAAAACAGAGAGCACAGAAACAGATCTACATAAATACAGTCAACTGATCTCTGACAGAAGCAAAGGCAATACACTGAAGCAAAGACAGTCTTTTCAACAAATAGTGCTGGAACAAGTAGACATTACATGCAAGAAAATCAGTCTAGACACAGATCTTACCCCTTATGTGTTTTGTCCAATACCACCAAACAATTAACTCAGTTCTGACACTATCTACTTAAAGGTAGTGTCAGATCCCACAGCCTAAGGGCTCACTCCTTCCCCACTTTAGATGATAATTGCAAATCCAGGTTATCTGTGCTTCTGACTGACTAGTTATAGAGATTCCCACAACCCTCTCCTCCTGTTTGGTAATTTGCTAGAGCAACTTACAGAACTCAGAAACATTTATTTACATTAACAGTTAATTTAAAAAGACATGATAAAAGATAAAGATAAAAAAGCCAGATGAAGAGGCATATAGGAGCAAGGTATATGGGAAGGGGTGCCCTCTCCCTGTATCTCCAAATGTTCACCAACCCAGAAGCTCTCTGAACCCCATCTTTTTGGGTATGCTTGATTAAATCACTGGCCATTGGTGACTGAACTCAAACTCCATCCCCTCCCCTCTCCCAGGAGGTCAGGGGCTAAATTACAACCCTTCAATCACATGGTTGATTACCCTGGCAATCAGACCCCATACTTAGGAGCTTTCCAAAATTTAACACATTAACATAAACTCAGGTGTGGTTGAAAGGGGCTTGTTATGAATATCAGAAGACACATATTGCCCTTACCACTTCGGAAATTCCAAGGGTTTTAGGAGCCCTGTGATAGAAATGGGGATGAATACTAAACATATATTTGTTATTATAAATTTCATCACATACACCCTTCACAAAAATTAACTCAAAATTGATCACAGATCTAAATGTAAAGTGTAAAACTACAAAACTGCTAGAAGATAACATGGGAGAGAACCTAGATAACCTTGAGTATGGTGATGACTTCTTAGATACAACACCAAAGGCATGATCCATGAAAGAAATAACCGATAAGCTGGACTTCATTAAAATTAAAAACTTCTGTCCTGTGCCCAGAAATAAACTCACACACCTGAAACAGGAGGGAAGGGGGCAGGATACAACCTGTAAAAGAATGACATAGCTATTGGATAAAAAATAAACCGGTTAGAACCAACTAGGTCCAAGATGGAGGAAGATTCCACTTCCAGGAGACCTTGAGCCTAATTATATGTTCACTGTATACATTAGCATAAGCTACATGACACACCCACCAGCGCCATGACAGTTCCAAGGTTAACCATATAAGGTCAAAAAGCGGGCAGTTGCTCAATTTCTGGAAATTCCCACTCCTTCTCCAAAATAGTTGGAGTAATCCTTCCACTTGCTAGCCTATGAAATTACCCATCCCATAAAAACTAACCACCCCAGGGCTTCCCTGGTGGCACAGTGGTTGAGAATCTGCCTGCTAATGCAGGGGGCACGGGTTCAAGCCCTGGACTGGGAGGATCCCACGTGCCGCGGAGCAGCTGGGCCCGTGAGCCACAACGACTGAGCCTGCGCGTAGGGAGCCTGTGCTCCGCAACAAGAGAGGCCACGACAGTGAGAGGCCCGTGCACCGCGATGGGGAGTGGCTCCCGCTCGCCGCAATTGGGGAAAGCCCTCGCACAGAAACGAAGACCCAACACAGCCAAAAATAAATAAATAAATAAATAAATAAATAAATAATTAAAAAAAAAACTAACCACCCCATATTTTGGGGCCTCTCGCCTTCTGAGATGGCCCACATATTGTGTAGTGTGTTTCTCCCAGCGCCTTTTGAGATGGACCGTATTCTGTCTATGGAATGTGTATCTCTTTAAATAAATCCATTTCTTACCTATCACTTTCACTGAAAGTCTCTCACTGAATTCTTTCTGCAATGAGACATAAAGAAACTGAGCTTAAGTCCCGGGACCAGGTGTGTGATCGCAATTAAAAGAGAGTGGGTTCAATCCTAAAGATGCTACCAGAAAACTACTAGAGCTAATCAATGAATTTGGTAAAGTAGCAGGATACAAAATTAATGCACAGAAATCTCTGGCATTCCTATACACTAATAATAAATAATAAAGTGAAATCAAGAAAACACTCCCATTTACCATTGCAACAAAAAGAATAAAATATCTAGGAATAAACCTACCTAAGCAGACAAAAGACCTGTATGCAGAAAATTATAAGACACTGATGAAAGAAATTAAAGATGATACAAATAGATGGAGAGATATACCATGTTCTTGGACTGGAAGAATCAACATTGTGAAAATGACTCTACTACCCAAAGCAATCTACAGATTCAATGCAATCCCTATCAAACTACCACTGGCATTTTTCACAGAACTAGAACAAAAAATTTCACAATTTGTATGGAAACACAAAAGACCCCGAATAGCCAAAGCAATCTTGAGAACGAAAAACGGAGCTGGAGGAATCAGGCTCCCTGACTTCACACTATACTACAAAGCTACAGTAATCAAGACAGTATGGTACTGGCACAAAAACAGAAAGATAGATCAATGGAACAGGATAGAAAGCCCAGAGATAAACCCACGCACATATGGTCACCTTATCTTTGATAAAGGAGGCAGGAATGTACAGTGGAGAAAGGACAGCCTCTTCAATAAGTGGTGCTGGGAAAACTGGACAGGTACATATAAAAGTATGAGATTAGGTCATTCCCTAACACCATACACAAAAATAAGCTCAAAATGGATTAAAGACCTAAATGTAAGGCCAGAAACTATCAAACTCTTAGAGGAAAACATAGGCAGAACACTCTATGACATAAATCACAGCAAGGTCCTTTTTGACCCACCTCCCAGAGAAATGGAAATAAAAACAAAAATAAACAAATGGGACCCAATGAAACTTCAAAGCTTTTGCACAGCAAAGGAAGCCATAAAGAAGACCAAAAGACAACCCTCAGAATGGGAGAAAATATTTGCAAATGAAGCAACTGACAAAGGATTAATCTCCCAAATTTATAAGCAGCTTATGCAGCTCAATAACAAAAAAACAAACAACCCAATCCAAAAATGGGCAGAAGACCTAAATAGACATTTCTCCAAAGAAGATATACAGACTGCCAACAAACACATGAAAGAATGCTCAACATCATTAATCATTAGAGAAATGCAAATCAAAACTACAATGAGATATCATCTCACACTGGTCAGAATGGCTATCATCAAAAAACCTACAAACAACAAATGCTGGAGAGGATGTGGAGAAAAGGGAACACTCTTGCACTGCTGGTGTGAATGTGAATTGGTACAGCCACTATGGAGAACAGTATGGAGGTTCTTTAAAAAACTACAAATAGAACTACCATATGACCCAGCAATCCCACTACTGGGCATATACCCTGAGAAAACCATAATTCAAAAAGAGGCATGTACCAAAATGTTCATTGCAGCCCTATTTACAATAGCCCGGAGATGGAAACAACCTAAGTGTCCATCAGATGAATCCATCCATCCAACCTAAGTGTCCATCCATCAGATGAAGGGATAAAGAAGATGTGGCACATATATACAATGGAATATTACTCAGCCATAAAAAGAAATGAAATTGAGCTATTTGTAATGAGGTGGATGGATCTAGAGTCTGTCATATGAGTGAAGTAAGTCAGAAAGAGAAAGACAAATACCGTATGCTAACACATATATATGGAATCTAAGGAAAAAAAAGTCATGAAGAACCTAGGGGTAAGACAGGAATAAATACACAGACCTACTAGAGAATGGACTTGAGGATATGGGGAGGGGGAAGGGTAAGCTGTGACAAAGTGAGAGAGTGGCATGGACATATACACACTACCAAACGTAAAATAGATAGCTAGTGGGAAGCAGCCACATAGCACAGGGAGATCAGCTCGGTGCCCTATGACCACCTAGAGGGGTGGGATAGGGAGGGTGGGAGGGAGGGAGACGCAAGAAGGAAGAGATATGGGAACATATGTATATGTATAACTGATTCACTTTGTTATAAAGCAGAAAATAACACACCATTGTAAAGCAATTATACTCCAATAAAGATGTAAAAAAAAAAAAAAAAAAAGAGAGAGAGAGAGAGAGAGAGTGGGTTCAAGTCCCAATCTGGGTTTTGGCTGTGTTCGAGTCCCAATCTGAGGTGTGCAGTTTCACACCTATGGTCAATTAATCTTCGATAAAGGAGGCAAGAATTTACAATGGAGAAAAGGCAGTCTCTTCAGCAAGTGGTGTTAAGAAAGCTGGACAGCCGCATGTAAATCAATGAAGTCACAACATACCATCACACCATACACAAAAATAAACTCAAAAATTTTTAAGACTAAAATATAAAACATGACACCACAAAACTCCTAGAAGAGAACATAGGAGTTCTCTCGCAAAACATTCTCTGATGTGAATCACACCAATGTTTCTTTAGGTCAGTCTTCCAAGGCAATAGAAATAAAAGCAAAAATAAACAGGACCTAATCAAACTCATAAGCTTTTGTACAGCAAAGGAAACCATAAACAAAATGAAAAGACAACCTATGGACGGGGAGAAAGTATTTGCAAATGATGCGACTGACAGGGGCTTAATTTCCAAAATATACAAACAGCTCATGCAACTCAATAACAATAAAACCCAAATAACTCAATCAAAAAGTGGGCAGAAGATCTAAATAGACATTTCTCCAAAGAAGACATATAGATGGCCAACAGGCACGTGAAAAGATGCTCAACATTGCTAATTATTAGAGAAATGCAAATCAAAACTACAGTGAGGTATCACCTCACGCTGGCCAGAATGCCCATCATTAAAAAGTCTAAAAATAAATGCCGGAGAGGGTGTGGAGAAAAGGGAACCCTCCTACACTGTGGGTGGGAATGTAAATAGGTGCAGCCACTATGGAGAACAGTATGGAGATTCCACAAAAAACTAAAAACAGAGTTGCCATATGATCCAGCAATTCCTTCTTGGGTATAGATCCAAAGAAAACACTAATTCAAAAAGATACATGCACTCCTATGTTCATAGCAGCACTTTTTACAACAGCCAAACATGGAAGCAACCTAAATGTCCATCAACAGATGAATGTATAAAGAAGATGTCTTATATATACATACATACAAACATACACACACACACACACACACACACACACACACACTGGAATACTACTCAGCCATAAAAAAGAATGAAATAATGTCGTTTGCAGCAACATGGATGGACCTAGAGATTATCATACTAAGTGAAGTAAGTCAGACAGAGAAAGATGAATAGTATATGATATCGCTTGTATGTGGAATCTAAAATATGACACAAATGAACTTATTTATGAAACAGACTCAGACATAGAAAACAAACTTATGAATACCAAAGGGAAAAGGGGGTAGGGGAGGGATAAATTAGGAGTTTGGGATTAGCAGATACAAACTACTCTGTATAAAATAGATAAACAACAAGGTCCTTCTGTATAGCACAGGAAACTATACTCAATATCCTGTAATAAACCATATTGAAAAAGAATGTATACATATGTATAACTGAATCACTTTGCTGTATACCAGAAATTAACACAACATTGTAAATCAACTATACCTCAAATTAAAAACAAAACAAAACAAAAAAAAACAACAACTTCTGCTCTGTGTAAGACAATGTCAAGAGAATAAGACAAGCCACAGACTAGGAGAAAATATCTGCAAAAGATAAAAGATGGTTACCCAAAATATAAAAAGATCTCTTAAATTCAACAATAAGAAAACAAACAAATCAATTTAAAATAGGCAAAAGATCTGAACAATCACCTCACCAAAGAAGATATATAGATGACAAATAAGCATATGAAAAGATGCTTCACATCATGTATCATTAGGAAACTGCAAGTTAAAACAATGATAGATACCACTAAACACCTAATAAATGGCCCAAACTGAGAACTGAGAACCCTGACAACACCAAATGCTGGCAAGGATGTGGAGCAACATGAACTCTCATTCACAGCTGGTGGGAATACAAAGGTACAGCCACTTTGGGAAAAAAACTGGTAGTTCCTTAAAACCTAAACACACAGTTCTCTTACCATGTGATCCAGCAGCCATACACCTGTATTTCCCCAAATGAGTTGAAAACTTATGTCCATGCAAAAACCTGCACGTAAGTGTTTACAGCCACTTTATTCATAAGTGCCAATACTTGGAAGCAACTGAGAGTAAGTGAATGGATAAACCATGGTCCATCCAAACAATGGAATATTGTTCAGCATTAAGAAGAAAGGAACTATTAAGCCATGAAAAGACATGGAGGAAACTTAGATGCATTTTACTAAGTGAAAGAAGCCAATCTGAAAAGGGTATATATGTGTGACTTCAACTATATGACATTCTGGAGAAGGCAAAACTGTGGAGACAGTAAAAAGTTCAGAAGGGAGGGCTAAACAGGTGGAGCACAGAGGATTTTTAGGGCAGTGAAGCCATTCTGTATGATACTAGAGTGGGGGATACCTTTCATTATACATTTGTCAAACCCCACAAAACGTACATATAACACTAAGTGAATCCTAATGTAAATTACAAACTTTGGGTAATAATGATATTACCCAAATAATAATGCAATACCCAGTGCAATAATGCAATAATGATGTCAGACAAACATATAAACACCTGCCTGCCAGCAAAAGTAACTATCTGACATAGAAACTGGTACATCTCATCTTGGGTTTTGAAGGGGGGAAAAAGTATCCCCTGAGAAGTTATAACAAAGGTTGCCTTATGTGGGTTTAGGATTCAAATTCACAGATGTGGGATTCCCTGGTGGTGCAGTGGTTGAGAGTCTGCCTCCCGATGCAGGGGACACGGGTTCATGCCCTGGTCCGGGAAGATCCCACATGCCGCGGAGCGGCTGAGCCCGTGAGCCATGGCCACTAAGCCTGCGTGTCTGGAGCCTGTGCTCCGCAACGGGAGAGGCCACAACAGTGAGAGGCCTGCGTACCGCCAAAAAAAAAATTTTACTCCAGTTAAAAGAGAAAACTGAATCAAGCCAACAATCACAGAAGAAATAACAAAGTTATCATACAACTATTCCCTTTCCATCCTCCACCCTCAAAGCAGGCCCAGACAGTTTCCAGAGGAATTCTTCCTAATTATAAAGGAGCAGATAATCCCAATGCTACTCAGTGTACCAGAACATAGTAAAAGAAGAAAAGTTTTTCTAATGAAGTGAGGAAATTCTGGTAACAAAATATAACAAAGTTCCACGATGTTATCTAGAATCCCGGATCTTCCTCTCTGTGCTTCTCTGTCCTCAGCATGCAGCAGCTACCGTCTTCAGGGTCACCTCGTGGTCACAAGAAGACTGCTACAAGCCCAATGCCATGCTGCGTGGAAGAGTAGGAGGGTATCTGTTCAATCAGCTTTCCCCAAAGCCCTGCCCACTGACTTCATTTAAATTGCTCTGGCCAGGGAATTCCCTGGCAGTCCAGTGGTAAGGACTCGGCACTTTCACTGCCGTGGCCCAGGTTCCATCCCTGGTCAGGGAAATAAGATCCTGCAAGCCACGCAGCGTGGCCCAAAAAACAAAAATTCCTCTGGCCAACAAGGGAACTCACGACCACTCCGAGCTATAAGGAAGGCTGGGGAGTAAGCTGCATTACCATCTTGAATAAAATCAAGATTTTGCCAGATAAAATACAGGAGGCACAGTTAAGTTTGAGTTTGGATGTTGGAACATACGCTGAAAAATTATTCATTATTTACCTGAAATTCAAATTTAGCTGAGAGTCCTGGGTGTCCTGTTTTGTTCATTTTGTTTTTCTAAATCTGGTAATTCTACCCATAATTGGCCAAGTAACCATTACCCTGATTTTTATAGTTATCACTTCCTTTAAAAAATAAATAAAACTTTATCACCTAATGTATATCCTTAGGCAGTATACTTTAGTCTTCCCAATTAAAAAGAATTGATATATCCTTTAAGTCTCTTTTAATCTATAGGTTCCTTTTCCATTCCTTTTATTTCCTTAAAATCAGCCTGTTGGAGAAGCCTGGTCATTTTACCTGTAGATTTTCCAATAGAATGCATTTTGCTTGCACATACATGGTAAGATACAAACTTTTCCCCTTTCCTTGGTACTTCTTGCAAATCGACAGTTGAATCCAGAGATTGTACTGGACTCAGGTTCCATCCCTTTAGGAAGACTATGGGTGGTAGTATGTTCTTTCAACATGAGGCTTATGTCTGACTTTCTTTTTATGATCTTAGTACAAAACATTAACCCTTAATACTATTTTCTATTTGTTGGGGATTGCAAAATGCTGGTATTCTAATTCTATCATTTCATTTTTATTCATTAATTGGAATACTTTTCAAAAAGAGGTATTTTATTTTATCTACTATTTGGTTATCTAATGGTACAGTTCATAAAGGAAAGGCAGGATAAATGCTAGATTCTCTCTCCCATTCTTTTTTTTTTTTAATTTTTATTGGAGTATAGTTGATTTACAATGTTGTATTAGTTTCAGGTATACAGCAAAGTGAATCAGTTATACATACACATATATCCATTCTTTTTTTAGATTCTTTTCCCATACAGGACATCACAGAGTACTGAGTAGAGTTACCTGTCCTATACAGTAGGTTCTTATTAGTTATCTATTTTATATATAGTAGTGTGTATATGTCAATCCCAACCTCCTAATTCATCCCTGCCCCCTTATCCCCTGGTAACCATAAGTTTGTTTTCTACATCTGTGACTCTACTTCTGTTTTGTAAATAAGTTCATCTGTACCCTTTTTTTAGATTCCACATATAAGTAATATCTTATGATATTTGTGTTTCTGTATCTGACTTACTTCACTCAGTATGACAATCTCTAGGTCAATCCATGTGGCTGCAAATGGCACTATTTTGTTCTTTTTTATGGCTGAGTAACATTCCATTGCATATATGTTCTACATCTTCTTTATCCATTCCTCTGTTGATGGATATTTAGGTTACTTCCATGTCCTGGCTATTGTAAATAGTGCTGCAATGAACTTTGGGGTGCATGTATCTTTTCGAATTACAGTTTTCTCCGGGTATATGCCTAGGAGTGGGATTGCTTCTCTCCCATTCTTTTTATTTTTATTTATTTACTTATTTTAATTTTATTTTTTATTTATTTGTTTTTGGCTGTCTTGGGTCTTCGTTGCTGCGCGCGGGCTTTTTCTAGTTGCGGTGAGTGGGGGCTACTCTTTCTTGTGGTGCACAGGCTTCTCATTGTGGTGGCTTCTCTTGTTGCAGAGCACGGGCTCTAGGCATGTGGGCTTCAGTAGTTGTGGCACGTGGGCTCAGTAGTTGTGGCCCCCAGGCTCTAGAGCGCAGGCTCACTAGTTGTGGCACACGGGCTTAGTTGCTCTGCGGCATGTGGGATCTTGCCAGACCAGGGTTCAAACCTGTGTCCCCTGCATTGGCAGGTGGATTCCCAACCACTGCACCACCAGGGAAGTCCCTCCCCTTCTTTTAAAAATCAGTTTTCAAGATACGAAACTGGTATCTCTATTATTTTCCGAAGGTGACCAATTTTTTAAAAGTATTATAAACTCATGGATTTAAACATATTTCATGGATTTCTTTCCATTGCAATTATTATCATTATTGAAACTCATCCTACATTACCCTAATAGTTTCTGATACCTTTTTTGTAATCTAACATTAAAAGATGTCCCAACCTTATTGTGTACATTTCCTGGCTCAGCTCTGAAGTGGCCATTTTGCCAAGAAGGCTTGCATACAAAACGATTCTTTGAAAAGACTAATGAAATAAACAAGACTCCATCAAGACTGATCAAGGAGAAAAGTAAACAAATACACACATGAATATGAAAAAATTAAAAGGGAACATAACTGTGATTACAACAAAAATTTTAGAACTGATTATTGGATGCCCTAGAACAAATCTATGTTAAAGGGATATGTGGATGAAATACACAATTTTCTAGGAAAATAAAACTTACCAAAACTAAGTCCAAAAAAGATAGAAAAATGAAGTTGACCAATTACCCAAGAAAAATTAAATTATCAGGACTGCCCTGGTGGTCCAGTGGTTAGGACTTTGCCTTCCAATGCAGGGGGTGCGGGTTCGATCCCTGGTTGGGGAGCTAAGTTCCCACATGCCTTGGGGCCAAAAACCCAAAACAGAAGCACTATTGTAACAAACTCAATAAAGACTTAAAAAAAAAATGGTCCACATCAAAAAAATATATCTTAAAAAAAAAAGAAAAATTAAATTATCAAAGACTCTCTAAAGGCACCAATACTGGTATATTTTTCAGTGGAATTCTCCCAAACATTCAAGGGAAAGATACATACTGTATCTTTTTTATACATACATATTTTATACAAACTATTCTGAAAAATTTTAAAAGACAGTATAACCTTGAAACCCAAGCTAGATAAGGATAGTTTAAGAAAGTAAAATAGGGGGCTTCCCTGGTGGCGCAGTGGTTGAGAGTCCACCTGCCCATGCAGGGGACATGGGTTCGTGCCCCGGTCCAGGAGGATCCCACATGCCGTGGAGCGGCTGGGCCCGTGAGCCATGGCCACTGAGCTTGCACGTCCAGAGCCTGTGCTCTGCAACGGGAGAGGCCACAACAGTTAGAGGCCCGCATACAGCAAAAAAAAAAAAAAAGCAAACTAACTAAGCAATGTCTAAGAAGAAAATCATCATGACCAAGTTGGGTTTATCACAAGAATGATGGATCATTTAATATGAGAAAGTGTATCAACTTCATTCACCACATTAATAAATTAAAGGAAATTAAAACGTGACTTATCAGCGCTTATCTATATTGTACTGGAGGTCTTAGCCAGTGCAATAAGATAAGAAAAAGAAGTATATCCAAAGAAGAAATGCAGATGGCCAACAAACACATGAAAGGATGCTCAACATCACTAATCATCAGGAAAATGCAAATCAAAACCACAATAAGATATCACTTTACACCTGTCAGAATGGCTATCATCAAAAAGAACACAAATAACAAATGTGGTGAGGATGTGGAGAAAGGGAATCCTTGTATACTGTTGGCGGGAATGTTAATTGGTATAGTCACTGTGGAAAACAGTAGGGAGGTTCCTCAAAAAAATAAAAATAAAACGACCATATGACCCAGCAATGCTACTCCTGGGTATGTATCTAAAAAAACCCCAAAACGCTAATTTCAAAAAGATACAAGCACCCCAGTGTTCACAGCAGCACTATTTACAGTTGCTAAGATATGGAAGCAACCTAAGCGTCCAACAGATGAACAGGTAGAGAAGATGTGGTGTCTGTGTGTATATGCCTACACACATACATACACACACATAATGGAATACTACTCAGCCATATAAAAGAATGCGGTTTTGCCATTTGCAACAACATGGATGGACTTGGAGAGTATTATGTCAAGTGAAATAAGTCAGAGAAAGACAAATACTGTGTGATATAACTTATATGTGGAATCTAAAAAATACAACAAATGAATCTAAAAAATAAACAAATGAATATATACAACAAGTGAATATAACAAAAAAGAAGTAAAACTCAGAGATGTAGAGGACAAACTAGTGGTTACCAGTGGGGAGAGGGAAGAGGGAAGGGGCATTAAGAGGTGCAAACTATTATGTATATAGTAAGCTACAAGGATATATTGTATAACATAGGGAATATAGCCAATATTTTATAATAACTATAAATGGAGTATAACCTTTAAAAAATAAAAATAAAATAAATTTAGGAATGTTAAAAAAAGAAAAAGAAGTATAAAAGATATAAGAATAGGAAAAGAAGAAACAAAACTTTCATTAATGATATGATTATCTACAAAGAAACCCAAGAGCATCTATAAGCAAATTATAATTAATAAGAAAATACAGTAGTTAAATTTAAGACCAGCATAAGAAAATTAATTGCATTCTAATACATTGGCCTCCCCAAAACTAGAAAATGCAAATAACTAAACAGTAAGATACTTAGAAATAAACATAAGAAAAGATTTTAATTAAAAGATTAAGGAAGAGTAAAATAAATGGAGAGATATATAATGCTCATGGCAAGAGAGACTCAATATAAAGATACTGTTCTATCCAAATTAATTTATGAACAATGTAATTCCAATGAGTATTTCATGGAATTCGAGAAACTGATTCTATAATATGTACGAAAGAGAAAAAGGCTATGAATAAACCTAGAGGCAGAATAATGGCCCCGCAAAGATGTTCACATCCTAATCCCCAGAATCTGTGAGTATGTTAGGTTACATGGTAAAGGGGAATTAAGGTTGCTAATTAGCTGACTCTGAGATAGGGAGATTATCCCGGTAAACTTAATGTAATCACCAGCAACCTTGGGAGTGAAAGAGGGAGGCAGAAGAAGGGATGGCAGCATTAGAAGGACTTGGCCTGATACTGCTCACTTTGAAGATGGAGTCAAGAATTTGAGAGGCCTCTAGAAGCTAGAAGGAGAAAGGCATGGATTCTCTCCTAGAGCCTCCAGAAAGGAACGTGCTCCTGCCAACACCTTGCTGTTATCCCAGTGAACCCCATTTCAGATTTCTGAACTACAGAACTGTTAAAATAATAAATTTATGTTGTTTTAAGCCATTCATTTTGTGGTAATTTTTTACAGCAGTGATAGGAAACTAATTACAATAGATAAGATGGTTTCAAAAGAACAAAGTAGGACTTGTCCTAAAATAAAGACTTATTTTAAAAATATAGAAATTAAGATAGTGTAGGACTGGTGTTGGGATAGGAAAAGAACAGAGAGTCCAGAGACAGACCACACATATATGGCAACTTGATAGATAACATGGATCAGTGGGATAAGAATGAACTATACCATCAAAGGTGCTTGGACAACAGGTAGTTTAGTAAATTGACTACAAAAATGGCTAGCAATTATTCCTCTCTCTGTGTTCATTTTCCTTTATCATGTAACATTAATGCCATCCCACTCAGAGACTGAGCTCTACCTATAACTTACTTTGGCTAATGCGATGTTAGCAAACATGGGCACACAAAGGCTTCTGCCATGGGATTTGTCCCCTTTTGCAACCTGCTGCCAATAAAAGAAGCCCAGGGAAGCCTGCTGAATGATGAAAGATATATGGCACAGTGGGGATAAGCCTGCCACCGCTGGGGACCGGGGGTCAACTTCCAGTGGCAGAGTGACCTAGCTGACTAGCAACTGATCACAGACACAGCTGAGCCCAGCCTCACAGGATTATAAATTAAATAAATGGTGGTTGTTTTAGGTCACTGAGTTTTAGAGTGGTTAATTACACATCAAAATCTAATTGATATATATATTATATGGAAAAAAACCTTGGATTGCTACTTCTCATCATATATATAAATCAATTTCAGGTAGACCAAGAGGCTTAAATATTAAAAAAAACTAAACTTTTTAATGAAAATATAGAAAAAAAACTCCATATAACCTCAGTTTAGGGAAAGTTTTTTCAAGCAAGATACAAAGAGTATAAAATAAAGGAAAAGAATTGTCAGTTGTGGGAATTCCCTGGTGGTCCAGTGGTTAGGACTCTACACTTCCACTGCACGGGACGTGGGTTCAATTCCTGGTTGGGGAACTAAGATCCCACAAGCCGCACGCCACAGCCGAAAAACAAAATTGTCAGTTGTGACCACACACCGGAAAAACACAAAATTTTGTACCTCAAAAGTAACAAAGTTAAAAGACGAAGAATAAGTATCCAGAATATATAAAGAACATGTACAGATAAATAAGAAAAAGATAAACAATCCAATAAAGGACAAAAGATATAAACAGGTAATTCACAGCAGAAATCCCAATGGTAAATCCAAATATATAACTATATAATCTATACCTAGATATCTTCATTAGTAGTCAGAGAAATGGAAATGAAAATCTATTTCACAACCATCAAATTGGCAAAAAATTTTAAATTCCACAATTGAGGGTGCAGAGAAAGGGGAGTTCTTATATACAGAAGTTAGAGGTATAAATTGGTACAATAACTTTTTTTTTTTTTTTTTTTTTTTTTTGCGGTACGCGGGCTTCTCACTGTTGTGGCCTCTCCCGTTGTGGAGCACAGGCTCCAGACACGCAGGCTGAACGGCCACGGCTCACAGGCCCAGCCGCTCGGCGGCATGTGGGATCTTCCCGGACCCGGGCACGAACCCGTGTCCCCTGCATCGGCAGGCGGACTCTCAACCACTGCGCCACCAGGGAAGCCCGGTACAATAACTTTTGAGACCAATTTGGTAATATCTAGTAAAATTGATGACCCACCCCTGTTAAAGCAGGCAGTTAGCTAGATACGAGCAGAGAAGGAGGGGCAAGGGCCAAATGGCAGGAAACCACACATCTTGTAAACAATGGGGGTCCTTGGGCAGACAAAGAAAAGCAGGAACCTCCAGACTGACAGGAAACTACACATTTGGGGGGTGATAAGTGTCCTGGAGACAAAGAAAGGTGGGGAAAGGCAGGAATCTCCAGTGTCTGAATGTAACATTTCACTCACTATGCCCTCATTACAATAAAATTAGCCTCACAGATAAGAAGTACTCATCATACACCAATGTCATGACACTTCTGATCAAGGCTAAATAAGGACAGAAATCCCTCCTCCCCTTGGGAAGGTGGAGCTGGGAGGAAAATCAGGGAATATGAACCCACCCCTTCCCTCCCCAGTGAATATTCCACCCCTTCATTTCTATGCCCCACAAACCAGCTTGCTGAAGAAACTCAGTGCAGCTACTCACCTGAGACTGCCTGCTCTCCCCTTGAGAGCATACTTTCTCTTAAATAAATCCTCACTTTGCTTTCTTGACCTCCCTGTCTCATCTCTGAATTCTTTCTGCTATGAGATAAGAACCTACCCTCTGATAACACTGCTAGATACATATACATAAAAACTCACACATGTGCTTCCCTGGTGGCGCAGTGGTTGAGAGTCCGCCTGCAGATGCAGGGGACACGGGCTCGTGCCCCGATCCGGGAGGATCCCACATGCCGCGGAGGGGCTGGGCCCGTGAGCCATGGCCGCGTCCCGCAACGGGAGAGGCCACAACAGTGAGAGGCCCGCGTACCGCAAAAAAAAAAAAAAAAAAAAAACGTGCACAAGGAGACATGCAAGAATATTCAAAGAAAACTGTTTATAACACTAAAAAACTTAAAACAACCTAAATGCCAATCACCTAAAGAATGCACAAGTGGGAATTATAAACAAATTCAAGATAGTGGCTACCTCTATGGCACAGGGCAGGAGATGTGATGGGGGAAGGAAACATAGGGGTTTTGTTCTATTTGTTAAGTGTTTCTTAAGCTAGCGCTGGACACATGGGTGTGTGTTAATCTCTGTTCTTATTCATGTGTCTGAAAGATGTCATAAATGACATCTTTAAGTATATATAAATATATAAAAAATATATTTAAAAAAATATCGGGACTTCCCTGGTGGTGCAGTGGTTAAGAAACTACCTGCCAATGGAGGGGACATGGGTTCAAGCCCTGGTCTGGGAAGATCCCACATGCCACAGAGCAACTAAGCCCGTGCGCCACAACTACTGAGCCTGTGCTCTAGAGCCCATGAGCCACAACTACTGAGCCCGCGTGCCACAACTACTGAAGCCCGTGTGCCTAGAGCCCATGCTCCGCAACAAGAGAAGCCACCGCAATGAGAAGCCCGCGCACCGCAATGAAAAGTAGCCCCCACTTGCCATAACTAGAGAAAGCTCTCAGGCAGCAACAAAGACCCAACACAGCCAATAAATAAATAAATAGATTTAAAAAAAAAAAAAGCTAAAGGAAGGGGCTGTAATGAAAGCTGATGGCAAAACAGAAGAAACAAATGAAAACAGAAAACATTTAAAAACTGATACCATGTTTCATATGTGATGGTTGACCAACCCCTGGGCCACAGGCCACCTCCGAGTGTGGAGTACTTGCATATGGAGAAATACTATGTTATGACTTCTAAGCCATTTGACATAAATCATTTATGTCCTCATAGCAGTTAGTTTACCCATTAAAACATAATTCTGGGGCCTAAGAAGTTACTATAGAAGCTGCCTATTTTAAATCTTTAGCAAGTATATTTTCTCCAGGTATTATTTTGCAACTCTAAGGAAATGACCTGGTTGCCTGGATGTTCTCTTTGCCCAGATGTAAGAAAGCCACCAAATATCTCCCTCATAATCTCAGGTCCAGAGCCCACAAATACAGTAACCAGTATGCTCTCTGGAGAGCATGTAATCATTACTTTAGCCTTTTCTGTTAAGAAGAAACCTAGACTTACTCCTCCTTTGACCTCTTTCCACGAATAAACAAACAAGGCAAAACAAATAAAATTCCATGCCTACCACCAATGAAAGTAATAAAGAATGTGGTTAACGCTTACAATGTCTGCACAAAAGGCCTTGGGTAAGTTACAAAAGAATCCTGGAATCCTGTCATTGCCGTTGGATTGAAAGCAGTTGCTCCAAGTGCCTGCAAATCTTGGGGTGAGACTCTCAGCACTTTTGCTGAATCATCAGACCCAAGTGAACCATGGAATGTTGGGCCCTGAACTCAAAGCTGTAAGGTGAAGCAAATTTCAACAGTCTCACCGACTCCCTCTGCTAAAGGGCAGAGTCCAGTCAGTTGAGAATTTGTCCCTTTGCACAATTGGTTATTCTGAATTCAGGGAATTTGTTCCAATTCATAGTTTAGTTTTCTCACTTTATACTGAGTGATTCTGTCAGTGATTCTTTTGGGACAGAAGAACACAGTTCTTCTTTGAACACAAGTCCACATGAACTGACTAACTGCCATCTACATGGTCTGTGCTACTGATGTCAAACCAGCCTTGAACCCATAAATCCAAATTAAGCAACAGTTTTTGGTAACAGGCAATCACACATTTAATTATTAACTCATGCCTCTAGCATGAGTACAGAGCTAGTGGTTCTCAAGTCAGGCTGCAAATCAAATTTAGGTAGCAGCTTTAAAAAAAATACAGGTGCCTAATTTGTCTTAAGATGCTGATTCAGAAGATGTGGGGTAGTGCCCAAGCAACTGTTTGTTTAAAAAGCTTTCCTAGTGATTCTGAGGCTTGGGGATAGAAACTGTCATACAGGTACTGATATAAACAATCCCACATGGTACAGAGGTATAGGGTCTATGCTTCTCAAACAGGGACAGGAGACACTGTACCAAGGACTATTCAAAGCCACACAAAGAGCACTGTGCATCTTTCTGGAATGTCAATTTTATTTGACAGGTAAATATTTTAAAATGTCATTTGTATTTTGGGTGGTGGTTACATAGGTATATACAACTGTCAAAACTCATTTAAGATCTGTACATTTACGTGTATGTTTACCTCAATAAAAAGATCACTTTTATATTAAAATATGGATAGATTCTGGAATACAATTCAAGATCTGCATTTATTTTCTAGATGAACTCTGAGACTTCAAAGAAATCCCCCTCTTAGATGGACTACCTTAGGCTAGGTCCCCATATCCAAGGGGGCCAGGGTGGGCATTAGGGCTTGAAATTTGAGGGGAAACCTTTTTGGAAGGTCCCATTGTCTTTAGAAATCCTTTCACTTCTAATGCTTTTCATTCATTTTACTACCCATGACCCACTCCTCTCTCTTCTTGTTTTTTTACTTTCCACATATTACTGGTCTTTTTGCTTTAAAACACTCCAGATCGTCAAAAATTTAAAGTTCCATTCTTCCTTACCATTGGCGATTTTGTTTGCTACTGAGCAGATGGTCTAATGACCCTGAGGCCATAGCCTCATAAATCACACATTGTAAGACCATTTTTTCACTCAAAAATGTATTTTAAAAGGTTCTCGTCCTGTGATAAACCACAATGGAAAAGAATATGGAAAAGAAAACGAATTCATATATATGTATAACTGAATCACTTTGCTGTACAGAAGAAATTAACACATTGTAAATCAACTACTGATTTTCTTTTTTTAATCAGTAAACTTTTTTTTTAAAAAAAGGTTCTCAGCTGCAGGAGCTGGTTGTGGTGAGGGACTGACTTTTAAGCATCACAACCCACCCCCATTTCCTGACTTTGTAAAGACAAGAGTGGAGGGTTATTGGCAAGGGTTAGAGAAAATAACGGTCAAAAGTAACTAGGCTCAAGGGGCTCCTCTTATCTCCTGTGGCCAAAGGGCTTAACAGTGAATAGAGCCCAAGATTGTTAGTCTGAAGCACAGTCTGGTCCAATGGCTCTGGGTAAGTTACTTTATCTCTCGCTTGGGAGATTCCGTGTCCTCCTCTAAGACACGACGCAGAGTACACATCCGCTTACGGATTTAACTGACGGGTATTAATCTTCACGGACTGCAAAGCCACAAAAATATGAGCGTACAAATCAAAAAGCGTGTAAGTCAAATCCTCGAACTTAAGGGACGCGGAAGAATGACCACGCAACCCAAACACGACCTCGCCGTACAACCGGCAGCAACCAGCCATCCGCATCCCAGCAGCCTTTGCGAAACCAGCCCGCAGCCCCCAGAGCCCCGAGGCCAGGGGCGGGGCCGGGAGCGCGCGCCACGTCCCCTTCTGCCCAAGCCCCTAGCCCCCTTCCGCCCGGACTCTGCGTAAGTACCACCCGCCTTACGCAGTCTCGAAATGGCTCCGGGTGGTGGACTAAGGCGACAGGCCTCCGCGGTTCGACCTCTCACCTGCTCGGCACAGGCCTCCGCCTCCAGCTAGTCCCGCCTCCTCCTGACACTCTGCCGGCCGCGAATGGAGGGCCCGGGGAAAGGGCCAGGTTGTGGCAGGAGAGAGAGTGTGTTTACATCTCACCTCACCCCGAGCGGGCTGGTTTCAGCCCCGCCTCCTCCTCTCCGCCGTTTAAAGCGGTGGGTCGCCCTCCTCCTCACTCAGAGAAGCGGCCCCACAGTTGGTGTCTCCGGCGTTGGTTTGGCTGGGTGACTTCGCGTCAGCCTGCTGTCCACTGCGAGAGGGCCTCGAACTTCAGGTGGAAGATGTCGGAAAGTAACTTGGCAGAAAGCAGCGACGGACGCGAGACGCTGGTGTCTGGTGCTAAAGTCGTCGCCCAGGCCCTGAAAACACAGGTGTGCTGGACCTTCCTGATTGAAAGGCTCCTACGGCAGCCGACGGGGCCGAGACGTTGTCTTGGAAACGGGAGAGCGGCGGGGGAGGGCAGGGGGGAGCTTTGCTGGAGGTTTTCCTTTTAGCGGCCTCATTTCTCTGTTCTTGGCCCCCAGGATGTGAATTACATGTTTGGCATCGTAGGCATCCCGGTGACCGAAATCGCCCTTGCTGCCCAGGAGATGGGCATCAGATACATCGGGATGAGGAACGAGCAGGCGGTAAGTATGGACTTGGAGAGCCGAATGCAAGATTGGGGATGAGTAATAATAATGGCAAATTTTCACTGCGGACAGTCGCCGCTTATCTCGCCTCTAATACTTTACACGTATCAATCACAACAATCCTAGGAGGCAAGAACCATTGTTAATCCTAGTTACAAATGAGAAAAGTGAGACCCAGAGGGGTTAAGAAACTTGCTCAAGGAGGCAGCTGGTATTGGCAGAGCCAGGATTTGAACTTAGGTATTCTGGGTCTGGAGTCCATGCTCTTACAGTATACAGTATTGTACTCTGCCTAGTCTAGAGTGTCAGAATTGGAAGGGACATTTACCTGGTCTGAATCCTGTCCCCTGACCTTCACTCTGTAACTAACTATTATTATGTGTCTGTGTATTATTTGTCCGGTCTGACTTCCCTAGTAGGCTCTGAGCTTCAGGGGGTCACGGATATTATTTTTTCTTGACACATCTGTATCCCCAGTGCGTAGGTAGAGCCTGCACTTGATAGGAGGTCCGGTAGTACCTGCAAGGTGAATGGGTGAAGGCCAAGTCTCATGTTGTATAGTAGGTGGCTCTGCAAAGTGACAGGTATCACAAATGGTAAAGCCGTGATTGGACTCCAGAGGTGTCCTAAGCCCCAGTCCAGTGCTCATTCCACCTCATTACCTTGCCACCCTTCTCGGAGGCTTATTTGGAAGCACAAGAAAGGAAGTTAGGACATTTTGCCAACCCAGTCTCATTTCTTCCTAAAGGGCATTTAGCATTTTTCCAGATTATCTTGTATTTAATTTAGCACCTTCCTTGTCTTCCTATAGTGAGCTGAAGTGCAGTTTAAAAATAAAAACTAATCATATGAAGGCCATGAAGGAAATTTCAACAAATCTCCAAGGATTGGAAACAAACAGTATATGTGACCTGACCATATGGAAATAAACTGGAATTCAATTACAGAAAGATAGAAAATCCCCAAACATTTGGAAATTCAGTATGTTTGAATCCTTTGTAAATATTTGAAAAGATTAATAAAATCAATAACCTTCATGGCAGACTGATTAAGAATAAAAGAGAAAAAATACAAATTACCAGTGTCAGGGGTGAAAAAGGGGATGTCACCATGGACCCTAAATAACCAGTGGGGTGAAGAAGAAATCACAATGGAAAATGGAAAACATTTTGAATTGAATGATGATGAGAAGATGAGATCTCAAACATGTAAGCTATAGCTAAAGCAGTTCTTAGAGGAAATAGTTTTAAATGAATCTATACTTAGTAAAGAAGATCAAAAATCAATGCTCTAAGCTTACATATTAAGAAGCTAGAAAAAGAAAACCAAGGTAAACCCAAACTGAAGGTAGTAAAATAATAAGTACAAAAGCAGGAATTGGGCTTCCCTGGTGGAACAGTGGTTAAGAATCTGCCTGCCAATGCAAGGGACATGGGTTTGAGCCCTGGCCCAGGAAGATCCCACATGCCGCAGAGCAAGTAAGCCCATGTGCCACAACTACTGAGCCTGAGCTCTAGCCCGCAAGCCACAGCCACTGAGCCCACGTGACACAACTACTGAAGCCTGTGTACCTACAGCCCGTGCTCCGCAACAAGAGAAGCCACGACAATGAGAAGCCCACGCACTGCAAGGAAGAGTAGCCCCCACTCACCGCAACTAGAGAAAGCCCACGCATGGCAATGAAGACCCAACACAGCCAAAAATAAATAAATTTATTTTTTTAAAAAAAGCAGAAATCAATGGAAGAGGAAACAAAGAAACAATAGAGAAAAATCAACAAATCCAAAAATTGGTTCTTTGAAAAGATTAATAAATTTGGTAAATCCCTAGCAAGACTGATGAAGAATAAAAGAGAAAAAATACAAATTATCAATGTTAGGAATAAAAAAGAGGACATTCCTATTGATCCTGCAGACGTTTAAGCAATTATAAGATGATATTATGAATAAACTAGATGATATGGACAAATTCCTTGAAAAACTAAAAATTAGAATTAGATGTTTAAACCATTATTTAAAATTTACAGGTAGAACATTACTCGTTAGAATGAAAAATGTTCCAATTCCCCCTTACTTGAGAGTGAATTATTATATACATACTTTATACATGTATAATACTTAATAATACTTATTATCTAATACAATTTAATACTATAAGAGTCCCAAAATGCTTAAGTCCCAGTGTTTTTTCTTTATAGGCTTGTTATGCTGCCTCTGCGGTTGGATATCTGACAGGCAGGTAAACTCAAGTCTGTGTTTTATCTCAACTTCTTTTTTTAAACTGAGTTATAATTAACATACAGTATTATATTAGTTTTAGGTGTACAGCATAGTGATTCAGTATTTTTATACATTATGAAATGGTCACCACCATAAGACCAGTTCCCATCTATCACCATATAAAGTTGTTAAAATATTATTAACTGTGTTCCTATGCTGTACATGTCATCCCAATGACTTACGTATTTTATAGCTGGCAGTCTGTACCTCTTAATCCCCTTCACCTATTTTATCCATTCCTCCACACACCTCCCCTCTGGCAACCACCAGTTTTTTCTCTGTCTCTGAGTTTATTTTCTATTCATTGTTTTGTTTTTAAGAGTCCACATATAAGTGAAATCATATGGTGTTTGGTTTTCTCTATCTAACTTATTTCACTAAGCATAATATCCTCCGAGTCCATCCATGTTGACACAGATGGCAAGATTTCATTCTTTTTTATGGCTGAGTAATATTTCAGTGTGTGTGTGTATCAATCACATCTTCTCTATCCATTCATCCATGGATGGGCACTGAGGTTGCTTCCATATCTTGGCTGTTGTAAATAGTGCTGCATATATCTTTCGGAATTAGTGTTTTTGTTTTCTTCTGATAAATACCCAGAGTGGAATTGCTGGATTGTATGGTAGTTCTATTTTTAGTTTTTTGAGGAACCTCCATACTGTTTTTCACAGTGGCTGCACCAATTTAAAGGCTGTCTTAAATAGCGGTTCTTAAGAAATTACTGTATAAATTGAAAATGGCAAGTTGAATTATATGGAGATACCTTTTTTTCAGTGCTTTAAGCTTAGAAAGTCATCTAGGGTAAAGCTTTCAAGTTCAATTTAAAAAATTGGGGCAGAGCACTACATTT
Organism: Aethalodelphis obliquidens; assembly: GCF_003676395.1. NCBI lineage: Eukaryota > Metazoa > Chordata > Mammalia > Artiodactyla > Delphinidae > Aethalodelphis > Aethalodelphis obliquidens. The sequence continues at coordinate 10,469,425 of NW_020838000.1, forward strand.
CAGAATTACTTCCTGGCAAAGACCAATTTACATTATATATTTGTTAAGAAAATTTTTAAAAACACTTCTTTTCCATATAGAAATGTACTCAGTAGTCAAAAATTTGCTTCTGTATGCAGTCAACTTGATTTAGCCCAAATATAATAGGAGCAAAGTATAAAGAGGTTAGTGAAATACAGTGTGAGGATGGTAGGTACCTTATTTCTTGCAGGAAGACTGATATAACCTTTTTTATTCTAATTAAAAAAGTATTCTAATAATTGTTTTACAATTGTAGTAAAGATCTATATATCCTGCCTTTGAAGTTCAAGAAGGTGACATTTCACCCTAAAGTGATATGAATCAAGTGTTGCATTTGACCTGCTTTTAATAAAATTAATTCTGTTTTGCTTTTAGGCCGGGAGTTTGCCTTGTTGTTTCTGGCCCAGGTCTCATCCATGCTTTGGGTGGTATGGCAAATGCAAACATGAACTGTTGGTAATTACTTAAAACATTTTCTTAAAAATCTCAATGCATGATTTTACCTAGTGGAGCAACCACTGATCTGTGGTGGGAAGACCAGGGGTCAGGTGCTTAAGGAAATGGCTTAGTGAAAAATTAAGAGAGTTAGGAAGAAAATAAGAAAAAAACCATCAACAGCTCTTTTACCTAGAAAAAAAGACTATTAATATTTTGGAATAAATATGTGTATATTCCATATCTATCTATCTGTATATATGTATGTGTGAATGTGTGTATAAGTCTCTTTAAGTGAAGAACTGTTTATCAAAGATCCCAGTTCAATATGCAAGAATGTATTTAATTTTTCACCTTGTCTTGCATAACTAGCAGGACAATTGAAATCTTATATTTATTGAGTTGGCTTTATAAGTAGATTAGTTGCTCTTGCCCTTAATCCCATCTCTGGTTCTTTACTCATAAGATCATGTTAAAGGGGGATATGTTTTGATCAGTTCATAAAATGTTTAAATTTCCTGTGGGAAGGATATTGTTTTCTTTCTTGCCATGTGTTTCCTACTTTTTAGGGTTTGACTTCTTTTCTTTCGTCCTTCCTACACTTTCTCTTTCTTATCTACTTTAGTATCTGATAATTTTTGAGTAACTTTAACTTTGCTGTATCTTTTTTTTTTTCTCCCCAAAGCATAAGAATTTTATTGCTGAGGAATTTTTGTCATTCTGCCATTTCCAAATAGACTCATTTAGGAAAGTGTGACAAAAGTTTTTTTCTCCTCTTAATTTCAAGAATAATAGGAAGGGCATAACAATTCATTTTACATCATCACACCCAGAGGTTTAGAATCAGTATCCAAAAGAGGCAAGGGAGAGAGGGGCATGGAGGAAAAATATTTACCACAAATTACAGATTTTTCCAAAATTGAGGAAGTGTTCTCTCACACCAAGTTGTTTCCTAAATCTTTCTAAATTGGCAGTTTTTAAGGGAAAATGTAATTCTCTCTCTTTCTCTCTTTTTTAACATTCATTGAGTGTTTATTATTTATTGGGTACTTGCTGAGTACTGTACATGTTGATCTCATTTGTAATTCTCTTTTAAAAAAATTAATATTTCAGGCCCTTGATTGTGATTGGTGGTTCCTCTGAAAGAAGTCAGGAAACAATGGGGGCCTTCCAGGAGTTTCCTCAGGTACCCAACTCTAAGATCTTCCCTCTATCATTTTAGTAACGTAAGTATACTCCATTAAGATTTATGGAGAAGAAATTAAAACTCCTGTCTGCAAAATAAACAATTAAAATAAAAGTACCTGAGATATTTTAAAGGTAATTTTCCTCAACTACAAGAAACTCTCAGTGTGGTTATTAAGAAAGCTTAGGCTCTGTTTAGGAGCAATCTTCCAAGAAATACACCTTTTTGACAGAAATTTAAACTCTGAAAATAATCTCTTCAAAGAGTCAAGAAAATGCAGGAATAAAAATGGCTTGGGACTATCAGACTTTGAGGAAGAGAAAAGTTGAGAGGAAAACTCCTACTCATACCTGTGGGACTAAGACTACCAACTGTTAAGTAGATTTTATATCAAAAAGTATTAAGAGAAACAGTTTCTATTGAATATACAATGCTTCAAAGTACATTAAACAGTGAAAAATTAACACTACTGAATTTATGTCAAACAGCATAACAACAAAATATATAACAGGAAAACTGGCAGAAATGTAAAAATAGATTATTATTGTAATGAGATATAATAGATGAAGTTGTGTATTCCTGGCTTTAGAATTTCTGGGTCCAAGGATATACTTACTTACATTTTTAGGAGACCTTGTCAGCTTCCCTTCCTATTTATATTCTCACCAGAGTTTATGAGAGTGCCTGTTTTCTTGTATTATGATAGATGCTGGGTATTATCTAACTTTTTTATTTTTGCCAATCTAAGAAATGAAAATTGTGTCTTGTTTTGATTTTCTTCCTGAATCACACCAAGGCAGAGATTTGGTTGTACTTTGAATAGGCTTTTTTTTTTTTAAGACGATGTTGGGGGTAGGAGTTTATTAATTTATTTATTTATTTTTGGCTGTGTTGGGTCTTCGTTTCTGTGCGAGGGCTTTCTCTAGTTGTGGTGAGCGGGGGCCACTTTTCATTGCGGTGCATGGGCCTCTCACTATCGCGGCCTCTCTTCTTGCGGAGCACAGGCTCCAGACGCGCAGGCTCAGTAGTTGTGGCTCACAGGCCTAGTTGCTCTGCGGCATGTGGGATCCTCCCAGATTAGGATTCGAACCCGTGTCCCCTGCATTAGCAGGCAGATTCTCAACCACTGCACCACCAGGGAAGCCCCTGAATAGGCTTTTAAGAAGCAATCTAGGTAATGCATTTTTCTCCATCTTGCCTCTAAACATAATAGAAAGTAATGGTTTAACATTTTGTCATCTTTCAGAAGAGTAATATGATACATGAGCTGAATTTTAAGTGATTTTCTTTTCGCATATAGGTTGAAGCTTGTAGATTATATAGCAAGTTCTCTGCCCGGCCAAGTAGCATAGAAGCTATTCCCTCTATTATCGAAAAGGTACAGTATTTAATTACAAGCTCTCCAAGTCAGCTGGTTTTTCTCAATTGCTTATTACCTGTGTTACTTTTATTCTCCATAGAATGAGTAGCAATTTGGAATATATTCAGGCAGTTAGCAATGATATTGATAAATAGCTATGTACATTTTAATATTCACTGTCATTAACTTAATTAAAGAAACCGATAAAATAAATTATTTTGGAAAAAATTTCCCCTCTACTTTAGTTTTTAAAATTTTTTTAAATTATGGAAAAATAAAAAGAAGGATATAATGAAACCCTGGGTACCCTTTCTCTTATACTTTTGCAAGATTATTTTTGAAAATAATACTTATATTATTAAGTATTATTACTTAAATTTTTGAAAATTAGTACTTATTACTTAAATTATTTAAGTATTATTACTTAAATTTACTTTAAGTTTTTGAAAATTAGTACTTCTATTAGTATTAATGTAAGACCATCTCTTAGTTGATTAAACAACGTATTATAAGTTAGTTTTATATGTGAAGTTATATTTAAGCTGTTTCAAAAACCATGTGTTACAGAAACCATTTGATACATGTTACAACATCACAGTTTCTGAAACCTTTGCTAAATCATTAGGATTAGGAAGCAGGTGAAAGTAATGTTATAAAGTAAAGACTTGGAAGGCAGAACCTTGTAGATAATTTCTAGGACTAAAGTGTAATAGAAAATGAATTTTAAAGCCCTAAGTGTGTATTTTTTTCTTATCTCTCCCCTTTTAAACAAAAATATCTTTTAAAATATATAGAATCAATAGAGGGCATTTCAATGTAATTAAAATTGGTTACTTCTAAGGATGTTGCATCAACTAAGGATGTTGAGAAAAATCAAAATAGTGTTCATTTCACAATTTTAAATTATCTTTGAGTGGAATGTGATAATAAGGATTGAGATTTTTAAAATATTTTCTTCCATTTGTAATGAACTTAGGCAGTGAGAAGCAGTATTTATGGTCGTCCAGGTGCTTGCTATGTTGACATACCTGCAGATTTTGTGAACCTCCAGGTGAATGTGAACTCTATAAGGTGAGTAATAGTTAACTGGAGTTCTTTCTTAATTGTGTTACCATAATGCTTACCTTTTAAAAAGAATTTACCTAGCAGTTTATAAGTTAATCTTCAATTTGTCTTAACTTTTGAAGATTTAGTAATTAAACTGAATCCTGGCCAAAGGGCTTAATTCTCTTAATTAAAATGGCATTATTTAGGAATTATTTTGGGGTTTAATTACTAAATCAAATACTTGGAGCTTCCCAAACTCCTCATTTGAAATTATTCTTTCAGTAACCATAAAAAACTAATCCTCATGTAGTATGGTTACTTAGAGTCTTCATGGTATAAACCAAGAGATGAAGTGACTATTGAAAAATAGTAATTTTCAAATAGTTCTAGTAAGAACTCAGCATAAAAAATTTCAGTCTGTCTCTGTGATTTAAAAATATTTCAACACCAGATGTTACTATGATTTGCCAAGTTCCCCTATTCCATAAATAAACACTGAGTGAACAATAAGTACAACAAACTGGTATCTAAGTCACTCCTGGTAAGGATGGGTACTTGGGTTACTGCATCACCCTGAGTACCATTTAGCGCATTCCTGCTGTCATGGACCTAGTGACTACAGAGAGACAGTGGGCATTTCTGTTCACTCAGGATACCAAGTAGAGGTTTCCATTTGGGAGAGTCAGACATCTATTCTTCATAATACCTGAACATGACAATCAAAATAATATTATTGGGGTTGGGGGGAGATGTGCCTTAGGTAAGTTAACTCTGTAAGCCTTCTTTAAAATTTTTGTAAAGATTTGGATGTCCTTTTTTGGTATTATATGCCCAAGTTTTGTACAGTATGATGTTTATTAATTAGGATAAATGAACTAAAACACTGAGGAGTTGGTGTCTAGAAATACTTAACTATGACAGTTTTAATATTTAATATTTCTTTCACTAATGCATATTGTGATACTAAAATATTGACTTACTCAATGAGTGGAAATATAGTGAGGTAGTTAAAAGCATGGACTTTGGAGACAGAAAAACCGATTTCAATCCAGTCTTTGCCACATGCCATCTGGGGACCCCAGGCAAGTTACCTACTTTTTGAGGTTTTTTTTTTCACAGTAGTGAAACAGAGATAATGGTAATACCTAATCTCATTATTTTGAAAATTAAATAAGGATAAATGGTACATAGTAGGTATGAAATATTAACTTTTAGTATTTTTTTTTATTATTACTACAACAACAACTACTACCACAGTGTGAAGCCATTAATTCAGATTTCCTGTCAGTGAATTGCTCCTTTGGTTGTTAAATGATCTTAGGGAATAAATATTAATTTACCAGGTATGATAAGGATATTATGGTTATATGGGAGAAAGTCCTTATCTTTTAATTTTTAAGTCTTGCTGTGGTAATCTACTGTCAAATGGTTTAGAAAGAAATGTGTATGTATATTTATGCGTGTATGTGTGAGGCAAATGTGGTAAAATATTAGTAGTTGAATTTACAGGGTGGGCATATGGAGTTTATTATACTATTTTTTCTACCTTTTTCTGTATTTGATATTTTCACAATAAAAAAGTTAAAAAGTTGGCCTCCTAATTAACAGAGCTCTTTATTTCCAGGTACATGGAGTGCTGCATGCCACCTCCTGTTAGTATGGCAGAAAGCTCTGCTGTATGTATGGCAGCATCTGTTATTAGGAATGCCAAACAGCCCCTTCTTATCATCGGGAAAGGTAGCATTGAATGGAACTCTAAATCTTGCTAGGCTTTCAAAAGAATGCTGATTCTGTTTAGAAATTGTCTTCATTATTTATTAGCATTGGCTCTAATGTTTGAAATTGGAATAAAAATTCTCTTTATTCATTTAGCATTATTTATTAGTTTTGAAATCAGAATTATTCTAGAATGCCTGGAATATCACCTATTACATTTCTTTCTTTTTTTGTAAATTTATTTAGTTTATTTATTTTTGGCTGCGTTGGGTCTTCGTTGCTGAATGTGGGCTTTCTCTAGTTGTGTCGAGCGGGGGTCGTTGTGGTGTACAGGCTTCTCATTGTGGTGGCTTCTCTAGTTGCAGATCATGGGCTCTTGGTGCATGGGCTTCAGTAGTTCTGGCACGTGGGCTCAGTAGTTGTGGCTCGTGGGCTCTAGGCACACAGGCTTAAGTGGTTGTGGCACACGGGCTTAGTTGCTCCTTGGCATGTGGGATCTTCCCAGACCAGGGATCGAACCCGTGTCCCCTGCATTGGCAGGCGGATTCTTAACCACTGCACCACCAGGGAAGTCCCTATTACATTTCTTATGAATAAAATGTGTTTCTTTCCATTATGAAGATTACACATGAATATTATTAAAAATTTGGAAAATCCAGTAGATTAGAAAGAAGAAATCCCTTCATCCAAAGAAGATCATTTTAACATGTAGTACTTTTGTATTCCATTTTGCATGTATATTTTATACCTTGTGATCATACTGTATAGACAGTTTTTTATTTATTTATTTTTTGTGGTATACGGGCCTCTCACTGTTGTGGGCTCTCCCGTTGTGGAGCACAGGCTCCGGACGCGCAGGCTCAGCGGCCATGGCTCACAGGCCTAGCCGCTCCGCGGCATGTGGGATCTTCCTGGACCGGGACACGAACCCGTGTCCCCTGCATCGGCAGATGGACTCTCAACCACTGTGCCATCAGGGAAGCCCTAGACAGTTTTTTTTAAGTATACAATCTAATATCTTTTGGTATATTTACAAAGTTGTGCATCCATCACCACAATCAATTTTAGAATATCGTTATTACCCTCTCCCAAATCCCACATCCCTTAGCTGTCACCCCAAACCTCCTTAGCCCTCTGCCCCAGGCGACCGTGAATCTATTTTCTGTCTCTATAGATTTGCCTATTTGGACACTTCTTTTAAATAGAATCATATAATGTATGGTCCTTTGTGACTGACGTTTTTGATTTAGCGTAATGTTTTCAAGGTTCATCCACGTTGTAGCATGTATCAGTACATCATTTCTTTTTATTGCTGAATAATAATGATAATATATTTACTATAATTATATATAATATAATAAATATAATTCATAGTTACTATTGTTATTATTCCATTGTATGGACATACCACATTTAATTTAATCCATTCATAGTTGATGGACATTCGGGATGTTTCCACTTTTGAACTACTGTGAAAAATGTTGCTATGAACATTCATGTACAAATGTTTGTGTGGATGTATGTTTTCAGTTCTCTTCAGTACGTACCTAGGAGTGGGATTGCTGGGTCAAATGGCCACTCTATTAGACAGTTTCGTATTATACTTAGTTCATTTAATGCTAGAATAACATGTTCTCATGGTGTTAAATTTTCTTCCCAAATATAATTTTTAATGTCCATTCATGTATATACTAATACTTTGCTGGCAAATATTTAAATCTTTGCCAGTTTTTGTTTGTGTTTAGAATAGCTGCAACAGACTCGTTTGTACTTAAAGCTTTTTCCATATTTAGAATATAAGATAGATTCCCAGAAAGAAAATTAATTAAATTAAAATGTATTCATATTTTAAGGCCTTTGGAACATATTGTCCAATTGCTTTCTCCCAAGGTATTGTACCAGTTTATACACATGTCAGCAATTTATTATAGTATCCATTATATGTTCTAGACCTAAAGGGGCTATGAATCATCTATGACCATGCTAGTCATTTATCAACTACAGGAGGTAACTACATAGAAATTAAAAACAGTTTTAGTAAAAATGGTGGACAACAGAAAAAAATTGAAGTCAGAGCTGAGTTGTGTACAGCTATGTGATATATTAGCTCTGTGACCTTGGCAAAAACTGCTTTGAGTCTCAGTTACCTCACTTGTAAAATAGAGATTAGCTACCTCAACAGTACTGTTAAAATTAAACAACAAAATAATAGAAAGAGCTCAGTGGATGCTAGTTTTTGTACTTCCTTCAACCACCATTTAATGAGTCCTTATGATAAGGCAGGGATTATAGAAAACATTTGTGGGATATATAGAGAAATAATGGTTCCTACTTATAAGTAGACAGACCTGGTCACAAATAAGTGAGGTGTGTGTAGAGAGCTGAGGTGGATTCCCAGGGGAAGCAGCAACAATGTTCTTGTGTAGGTGGTGTGGAAAGACCGTTCAGAAGAGATGATGCTGTAGCCACCCCTTGAAATAATGGGTGACTGGTCACTGAGTGGACACAGAGAACCCACGCATTCCAGGAAGAGGGAACTGAATGGACAAATATTGAGGCAAGAAGGAGAATATAAGGAAACTTTCTGGATTAAAAAAAAGGGATTATTTTTCATCCTACATGGATGACAAAAGATTCTAAGGTAGTTTTATAGTGGGGAGCATTAAATTGAATCTGAACATACTATACTATTTACTGAGACTCAGTAGAGAATTATAACTTCTGGATATGGAGTAATATTCTACTAACCCTGAGAAAAAGCATAAAGTTAAATAGCTAAAACGATGGCCTTGATGACATTAGAAACGAAATCATTTCTTTTTTTTTAAACATATTTATTGGAGTATAATTGCTTTACAATGGTGTGTTAGTTTCTGCTTTATAACAAAGTGAATCAGTTATACATATACATATGTTCCCATATCTCTTCCCTCTTGCATCTCCCTCGAAATCATTTCTATATTCAAACAGTAAGTTGTTTTCAGTGCCATTGAGGGCATAAAGCATATGGTTATTCTGCAGGCACACAACTGTAAAAACAAATGATGTGACCCATTCGAGTTAGTCCGGTTGTGATCACAGGATTATAGAGCCTATGAAGCGATCCACAGAGCTTTAGAAATGTAGACCCCTTGTTAGAATTTCCATACACAGACTAGATGACGGTGCAGTCCTGGTTAGCTGGTGGTGGGGAGCAAAGTGTGAGGTTGCTCTTCCCTGTCAGGGCAGAGTCCTTCCTCTCCTACCTGCACCTACCTGCACCTACCAGTAGATGTGTGTCCAGGGAATTGTGAGTAGTAATCCAGTAGGAAGGTAGCATAGAACTGACAATTAAGAGCAGCAAGAGATGTGAAGTGCAACTTTTGTTTAGGGGTAGACATCTTTCAGAATAATTGATAATATCACTTGGGGGGGAAATTAGAACTATTGCCTTCTTAAACATTTTAAAATACCAAAGATAAAAACCATAGTCACAGGACTTCCCTGGTGGTCCAGTGGTTAAGACTCTGTGCTTCCACTGCAGGGGCACAGGTTTGATCCCTGGTCGGAGAACTAAGATCCCACATGCCGCGCGGCATGGCCAAAAAACAAACAAAAACCATAGTCACAATTTGTTTTGAGTTTAAGCCCTGAGCAGGAGAATGTTTGAGAAGTTCTAAAAGCAATTTCACATGAACTATTTTAAGGGTCACAGTGTCTGGAGCTTAACTGACTTGTCCAATACATTTCAATTTCTTGTAGGTGCTGCTTATGCCCGTGCAGAGGAGAGTATCAGGAAGTTGGTGGAGCAATGTAAATTGCCATTTCTGCCCACCCCCATGGGAAAGGGTGTTATCCCTGATAACCATCCAAACTGTGTAGGTGCTGCCAGATCCAGGTACGTGGCGCTCCAGATTTTAAATACAATGGCTTGGCGGATTCCAGGCTAATTTAAATTGTTTTGTGACTTTAATGAATCTAGGAGAAGTTCTGAAAGAATCACGTAATTTTAAGCACATTTGTTTCTTTTCAGACTTTTCAACACTTTAAAGATGTTGTCCTCTATCTCCTGACTTTCATGGTTTCAGATGAGAAATCTGTAGTCATGAGAATCTCTGTCCACCGATGTAGTTGTCTTTCTGTGGCTCCTTCCAGAATTTTTTTTTATCTTTGTTTCTCAGCAGTTTGATTATGATGTGTCTGGACACGGTTTACTTTTAGTTTATCCTGTTTGGGGTTCTCTAATCTTCTTGAATCTGTACATTGATACCTTTCACCAAATTTGGAAAGTTTCTGGCCATTACTTCTTCAAATATTTTTTTCTACACCAATCTCTTTCTCCTTTCTGGAGTAACACAAATATTAGGCATGTTGATATTCTCCCATAGGTCCCTGAATAACTGTTTAATTCTTTTTACTCCTTTTGTCTACTTTATATGTTCTATTTCTCTGCTGAGAACGTTTATCTTCCCATTTATTTCAAGAGTATTTTTGTTTACCTTATGGAACATAGTTATAATAGCTGATTTAAAGTATGTGTTTACTGATTCTAACATCTGGGTCATCAGTACAATTGGCATCTATTCATTATATTCTCTTTTGAAATTGGAATTTTTCTGGTTCTTTGTGTTTTGAGTAGTTTTGGATTGTATCCTAGAATTTTGAATACTGTGTTGTGAGATTCTAGGTCATACCAAAATCCTCTGTAGAATGCTGATTTTGTTTGTTTGTTTTAAGCAAGCAGTTAGCTTGGTTAGATTCAGAGTGCAGGTTCTGACTCACTCACTGTGAGCATGGTTCCAGGGTCAGTTGATTTCCAAAGCCTTTGCTATGCTCCTTTGGGTCTGTCCACACATGCCCAGCCCAGGGGTGAGCCCCAGCCCCAGTTCTGGATACAAACATGCTGGTTCATATCCAGAACTAGGGATTCCTTTTCTCTCTTAAGACATAGCCCACCCATTTCCCAGAGTCCCTTTTCCTGGCCCTTGCTGCTACCTTATCGTACCACACAACAGGTGCTGCCTTTGAGGCAAAGTGGCAGGAAAAAAAAGAAAGATGAAAAATAAGGGGGATGCCCCCATACTCTCCAGACCACAGGGGCCCCTTTTCCCAGTTCCTCTTGCCTGAAAAATGAAGTTTCTCTTGGGATTTTAGCTGCTTAGGACTTACCACAATGCCGCTGCGCTGCCCTCAGAGCACAGCTGTGAGAGAGAAATAGAGAAAAAGAAAATTTTGGAGCTTTCCCCCCATGCTCTCAGGCATGTGATCTTCTGGCCCAAAAGACACGGTTTCTCTCCAAGTTTTTGCTTTCCTTTAGTTCTGCAACTAGGACTGCTCTGAATCAAAGCGAAGAGATAAAAGAGGGGAAAACCTTAAAAACTCACCGCCTGCATGGGTCACTTCTTTGATCTCTTCCCAGTCCACCTACTGTTGTTTACTTTTCAGAAGCCTCAGGTAGTTGCTTTTTATACTTGGTTCAGAGTTTCCACTGTATCAGTGGGAGAGCTCGGCTGGAGTGGGATTACCCAGCCTTGGCTGGCACTGGAAGTCTCTTCTTAGATTTTTTTTTTTCTAATTGACTTCACCTCATTCTTTTTACGGTTGTTTTTTTTTTTTTTTTTGCCCTGCCACATGCGGCATCTTAGTCCCCAAGCAGGGATCAAACCCACACCCCCTGCAGTGGGAGCTTGGAGTCTTATCCACTGGACTGCCAGGGAAGCCCCTCTTCTTTTTAAATTTTTAAAACACACTTTCTGATAAACCATGTATTTTTTTCTTTTAATTTCTTTATTATGAAATATTATAAATATACAAATGAGAGAGTAATTCAATGAGCACTATGTAACCACCACTCAACTTTATCAAATATAATATTAAGTAGTATGTTGTTGCTTTAAGGTTTTTTTTTTAAGAAACAAAAAATTACAGATTTGTTTGTAGTCCCTGCATACCTTACCTGATCCCACTTCCTCCCTCCCTCTCCACAGTTTACCACTGTTCTACATTTGGTAATTTTCATGTTGTCATGCACACACTAAATTAATTTTGAGGGGTTTTTAAATGTCATGTTTGCTGTTCAATCTTTAATGTTGCTCATTTAATGCTATTTTAATAAGATTATATGTTTACTTTTTTCATATTAGTATACATTGTACAGTAGCCAAATTAATTATTACACTGTTTTTTTCTTTTAATATACTTTAACTTGGGTTGAGCTGAAGTTTATCTTCATTCCTGTTGAATTTTAAGAAGATAATATTGATGACATTAATAATATAAAAAAGGTTGTAAGGGGCTGTAAATAATTGTATCAACAATTTCAAGGGTTTTGGAATATCTATAAGCAAATCTGTCCTTCCATTTTCAGGTTTTTTTTGTTTTTTTGGGGTTTTTTTTGTGGTACGTGGGCCTCTCACTGTTGTGGCCTCTCCCGTTGCGGAGCACAGGCTCCGGATGCACAGGCTCAGTGGCCATGGCTCACGGGCCCAACCGCTCCGCAGCATGTAGGATCTTCCCGGACCGAGACACGAACCCATGTCCCCTGCATTGGCAGGCGGACTCTCAACCACTGCCACCAGGGAAGCCCCCATTTTCAGTTTTTATCTGTTAGTTAAATTGGGTCCCACAGGACCAAAACAGTATATGAGGATAGCTTTTTTGACTATATAGTTGAAATAATAACTGAATTTCTCTGAAAAATAGCATAAGCCACTGCAGAAGATAAAAGCAAAAAAAAAAAAAAAAACAAAACAGATCCTCTTTGGGCAAAAGATAAGAAAAATGGGAAATAGCCAAGAAGTAGAAAAAAGAAAACCCACGGCAGTTATTATAATAAAAATTATCCTGGAAAAAGGCATGACATTTCAATTGGATCAATAATAATGACAGTTGTATGCGTCATTAGAGCCACATCTGAAACAAAATGATACAGTGTAAAAGCAAGCAAAGATGTATGCGGTAAACAAAAGGAAAGCAAGGGTTATTAATATCAGAGTAGATATCAAAGTAAATATCAAAAAATTGAAGTTATATTGACAAAAATACTAAGATATATAAAACTGTTAGAAATATACTTGGTGTAATATTTTTTTAAAGCAGTTGGGGAAAGTGAATCAATCATCATAAAAATACCTGCTTCAAGGAATCAATATGAAGTATATATTAAGATTCAAATAAAGATGTGCAACCCAGTACTGTTACTAACAAAGAAAAATACCCAGCATTTGAGAAGAGGTGAAATAAATTTGTGTTCAACAAAATATGTAGCCTTTAAAATTTGTATTTAAGAAGAACTTAATGATAAAGGAAAACATTTATGATAAGCAAAAGCGCATGAGACATTTAGTGTATAAGCTCAACTATATAAAAATACACATGCATAGAAAAAAAGACTAGATGAAATTATGCCAGGATATTAATAATAGTTTATAAGTTGATAGTATTATTGGGAAATTTTGGCTTTTTCTTTATACTTTTCTGCTTTTTCCAGATTATCTACAGTATACTTATATTAATTTTTCTAATGATAAAAAAGTAATAAATGCTATAGAGTATAGATAAAGTCTTATGGTAGTATTTTCTACTTATTTCATCTTTTGGATTACCATTTAAATAGAATGGCTTCATAAATTATTTCAGTTTGAAAGATCAAATTTACCATATAAGCTGATTCTCAAGAACAGTGCAAGATCCAAAATTTAGACTTTTCCAAATACTTTAGAATAATTCAAATAAGAATGTAGATATCCCTTTTGTTATATCAGATTTTTCTTTTTAATAGGGCTTTGCAATTTGCTGATGTAATTGTGTTACTTGGTGCCAGATTAAATTGGATTTTACATTTTGGACTGCCTCCAAGATATCAGCCAGATGTGAAGTTTATCCAGGTACTCAGAGGAGAGATTAATTGATTGATTGATTGATTTTTGGCTGCGTTGGGTCTTCATTGCTGCACTTGGGCTTTCTCTAGTTGCGGTGAGCGGGGGCTACTCTTCATTGCAGTGCACGGGCTGCTCTTCATTGCGGTGCGCGGGCTTCTCATTGCAGTGGCTTCTCTTGTCGTGGAGCACAGGCTCTAGGCGCACAGGCTTCAGGAGTTGTTGTACGCAGGCTCAGTAGTTGTGGCTCGCAGGCTCTAGAGCTCAGGCTCATTAGTTGTGGCACATGGGCTTAGTTGCTCCTTGGCATGTGGGATCTTCCCGGACCAGGGCTCAAACCCACGTCCCCTATATTGGCAGGCAGATTCTTAACCACTGTGCCACCAGGGAAGTCCTAAGAAGAGAGATTTAAAATCAGAGCTATGTGTAGTTTATTGTTCTCTCAGCCATTATCAGCTCCACTTTCTTCTCGGCTTTTGTAAAGAACTGTTTCTCTTTTTACAAAAGTAGAATTTTATAAATTGTCTGGCATAATTACAGGTACCAAAGTAAGCTGCCTTTTCAAGCCTATGAAACATAATGTACCACTTTACTGCTAACCAGAAAACCTTTCAAAATCAAGTTTTCAATAGTTTAAAAAGCATAATTTGGCTCTCCTTCATAGTTCAAGTATATTTAAAGGTAGACAAAAGAGGTTCAAGTAGGAGGTAGATTAGAACAAAACATTCAGCATTGTTAGGGATCAAGTTATTCTTTTAGATTCCAAAACCGTCAAACACCCTTTGGATGGAAATATCTAAACAATGGTGCTAAAACTGTGTGTTTGGAATAAGCTCTTGTATCTTTATGACCCCTCTTTATAAACCAGTTTCCTTACTGATGTGAAAGGTACTTCCCAGAAACCTGTTTGCCCTACACAGATTGTGTAAAGGTATTTTAATGGCCTCACTGCAATTGCTGTCTTCTCCCTGCTTACCTTTTACTTCCTAAGTCAACTTCTAATAGGGGCCATTGAAAACTAAAACCACAAACAAGCAAGACCTGGATTGTACTGGAAGATGCTGCCTCTTGATTACAGAATGAAGTGCATCCCCTTTGGGGTGCCTAAATTACTTTTCCTCAAGAAGCTGTTTTCACTTGCCCATGGCCATCCAGAAATGGAGCTTCTGAGTAAATAGGATGAAATCATGCCGTTCCCTGGGAGTGGGTCTCAAAATGTGGTTCCTGGACCAGCAGCATCAGCACCTCCTGGGAAACCTGTTAGAAATGTATATTTTTGGGCCCCACCCCAGACCTCTTGAGGTCAGAAACTCTGAGGTGGATTCTTGCAGTCCGTGGCTTAACAGGCCTACCGGGAGGTTCTGATGTATGCTGAAATTTGAGAACTCCTGCTCTGAATAAGAATTCCAGGGTAATTAAATAGAACCTTATTATTCGTTACATTCAAAACTGTAATTGATCAAGTCAAATGCATTCCTGTGAGTATAGTGGAACAATAGTAAAGTTCTACAGAGTAGATTTTTTTTTTAATTTTTATTTATTTATTTTTGGCTGTGTTGGGTCTTTGTTGCTGCACACGGGCTTTCTGTAGTTGCGGCGAGCGGGGGCTACTCTTCGTTGCGGCGTGCGGGCTTCTCACTGCGGTGGCTTCTCATTGCAGAGCACAGGCTCTAGGCACGCGGGCTTCAGTAGGTGTGGCACACAGGCTCAGTAGTTGTGGCACGTGGGCTCAGTAGTTGTGGCTCATGGGCTCTAGAGCGCAGGATCAGTAGTTGTGCCCCACGGGCTTAGTTGCTCCTTGGCATGTGGGATCTTCCCAGACCAGGGCTCGAACCCACATCCCCCTGCATTGGCAGGTGGATTCTTAACCACTGCACCACCAGGAAAGTCCCCGGAGTAGATTTTAAAATGAAGGAAGATAGTGAGGTTTCTTCTTTTTTAATGAACAATTACACAAGGTTTAATAAAATTTTAAATGTTCAAGCCTAACTGACACAGCAATTTTACTTGAAGTGATGATAGTGAGGTTTCTATACTAGCTATGATACTCATATAGTTCCGCGGATTTATACTTTTATCAAGGAACTTCTTGAATATCAAATCTTAATCTTATGTTTAACATCCACAGTCCATTTACTGTCTTAATTCTTAAAGATTTTTAAGAATAAACACAGTTTGTTCTTTAGCCTTGCCTCTTTTTTAGGTTGATATCTGTGCAGAAGAGTTGGGGAATAATGTAAGACCTGCTGTGACCTTGCTAGGAGACATAAATGCTGTCACTAAACAGGTGAGAGCTTTTGCCTGGGTTTTAGTTTATGTGGCTTGGTCTTTAGGGAAGTCAGTTCTTGAAAATGTTTAAATCTTGATTCACTTGGTGACAGGTCTATTAATATCTATTTTAAATAAAATTTATGATGTAAAGCTATTCTTAAATATAACTATGGAACTTGGTAAATCCAACTCCTTATGTATAGATAATTTGTATGTGGGTAAGTTAAGCATTTTTGAAAGGTGATCGAAAATTTAAAGGCATTCAGTCGGCAAACTGATTTCAGCTATCTGAAAGATTATAATACAGCTCCCAGAGGAACTGAACTTACAGCCAAGAAATGGCTTTATGTACTGGAAAAAATCTAACTTAGTATTTCTTTAGGCAATAAAGAGATTTTTACTCTTCAAACTGTAATCAGTGACTTATCCAGATTCTTATTATTTGTATATAATTTATACATTTCACTGTGACAGATAAAATATAGGCACATTTGTTACATGACTTTGGATACAAATTGGTATCATTATCATGATTATACAAAATTAGGATGTAATCCCCAATATTAAAACTCTCTGGAGCATTTGGTCTGTATCATGGGAATTCCTAGGTATTGGGGCTATGAGTCTTCTTGCAGGGGTTCTTTGGCAGGGTGATTTTCCTTCTGTTGTCAGAGGCAGAGGAAGGCTTACAAGCCCCCTTGCCTGTGAAGTATGGAGGGGGTTACAGTTCTGCTTTGTCTTGTGGGATCCCAATTTCTGGTAGAAGTCGTCACTGAACCAAGCAGAAGCTTTCCGTGGTACCTATTTATCTTCTATCAGTTGTTTACTGCCCAGAGGAAAAAGAGAGTATGAGTGATGTGAAAGGTAGGCTACTGTAGCTGTGTTGTCTTTTTTAGAAGAGATTTTTATGCTAATATGATTTATTTTCAAAAAGGAAAGAAAAAGTTTCTGCTTTTTAGCTTTTAGAACAATTTGATAAAACACCATGGCAGTATCCTCCTGAGAGCAAGTGGTGGAAAATTCTGAGAGAAAAAATGAAGAGCAATGAAGCTTTATCCAAGGTAATATGGGACCCACTGAAACTCAAGAATACTTCAGGGCCATGGTTCAGTTAGTTCTGTCATAGCATGACATTTGCATTCCTAAAATCATAACGTGTAAGATACACACACACACATTCATATATGTATTACAATAAATATGGCACCTGAAGTTTCTTGTGGAAGTGGGCATTGGAAAGGTTATAGCTCGTGAGTTACCGTGAAGCGGTGGAAAGAGGGGATCTGACATTGGACAGAGAGTCGTAAGAGCCAGTGTGGATGGGTGTGGCTCCTTGTCCTCAGTTTGACCTTGGCACCAAATCACAAGAGATCTTTTGGAACTTTAAATCCTGGGGCATGTTGGGGCATGTTTGTCCTGTAAGATGTAAGTCCACCAAGGCATGCATTTATAATAGATGTTTCATCAAAACTGAAAATTTGATCTAATGTATAGCCACCTTTTTCGTTTTTTTTTAATTTCCACTTTATTGAGGTATAATTTTTTTAATTAATTAATTTATTTATTTTTGGCCACGTTGGGTCTTTGTTGCTGTGCGTGGGGTTTCTCTAGTTGCGGTGAGTGGGGGCTACTCTTCGTTGTGGTGCACGGGCTTCTCATTGTGGTGGCTTCTCTTTGTTGCGGAGCAAGGGCTCTAGGTGCTTGGGCTTCAGTAGTTGTGGCACGTGGGCTCAGTAGTTGTGGCTCACGGACCCTAGAGCGCAGGCTCAGTAGTTGTGATGCACGGTCTTAGCTGCTCTGCGACATGTGGGATCTTCCCGGACCAGGGCTTAGAGCTGTGTTACCTGCACTGGCAGGCAGATTCTTAAGCACTGAGCCACCAGGGAAGTCCCTGTAGAGGTGTAATTGATGTATAAAATTGTAAGATATTTAAAGGTACATCATGGTGCATTGATAAACACACTGTGAAAGAGTTTGCCCCATCTAGTTAATTAACACATCCATCCCCTCACATTTATTTCATTTCATTTCATTTCATTTTATGTTAGTGAGACCATTTGTAGCTTTCTTTTTCAATTAACTTTTGTATCACTGCTGGAAATTCTTTTGCAACTTCCTTATCTGCACTCATGGCTCTGCCTGATAGCTGAAGGCTTTGAAATTTATAGTAATGTATGAAACTACCAAACCATCCACTGTTAGCACTAAAATGAGCCACTTCTGCAGGATTTGGCAATTTTTGTTTAAAGTCTTTGTATATGGATAGTGTTTTCTCTTTGATTGTGAGAAAGTTGTTCCTGATTTTTTTTTTAACATCTTTATTGGAGTATAATTGCTTTACAGTGGTGTGTTAGTTTCTTCTTTATAACAAAGTGAATCAATTATACATATACATATATCTCCGTATCTCTTCCCTCTTGTGTCTCCCTCCCTGCCACCCTCCCTATCTCACCCCTCTAGGTGGTCACAAAGCACCGAGCTGATCTCCCCGTGCTATGCAGCTGCTTCCCACTAGCAATCTATTTTACGTTTGGTAGTGTATATATGTCCATGCCACTCTCTCACTTTGTCCCAGCTTAACCTTACCCCTCCTGTATCCTCAAGTCCATTCTCTAGTAGGTTTGTGTCTTTATTCCCATCTTGCCCCTAGGTTCTTCATGACCATTTTTTTTTCCTTTTTTAGATTCCATGTATATGTGTTAGCATACGGTATTTGTCTTTCTCTTTCTGACTTACTTCACTCTCTGTGACAGACTCTAGGTCCAACCACCTCACTACAAATAACTCAATTTCGTTTCTTTTTATGGCTGAGTAATATTCCATTGTATATATGTGCCACATCTTCTTTATCCCTTCATCTGTTGATGGACACTTAGGTTACTTCCATGTCATGGCTATTGTAAATAGAGCTGCAATGATCATTTTGGTACATGACTCTTTTTGAATTATGGTTTCCTCAGGGTATATGCCCAGTAGTGGGATTGCTGGGTTGTATGATAGTTCTATTTTTAGTTTTTTAAGGAACCTCCATACTGTTCTCCATGGTGGCTGTATCAATTTACATTCCCACCAACAGTGCAAGAGGGTTCCCTTTTCTCCACACCCTCTCCAGCATTTATTGTTTGTAGATTTTTGGATGGTGGCTATTCTGACCGGTGTGAGATGATATCTCACTGTAGTTTTGATTTGCATTTCTCTAATAATTCATGATGTTGAGCATTCTTTCATGTGTTTGTTGGCAATCTGTATATCTTCTTTGGAGAAATGTCTGTTTAGGTCTTCTGCCCATTTTTGGATTGGGTTGTTTGCTTTTTTCATATTGAGCTGCATGAGCTGCTTGTAAATTTTGGAGATTAATCCTTTGTCAGTTGCTTCATATGCAAATATTTTCTCCCATTCTGAAAGTTGTCTTTTCGTTCTTGTTTATGGTTTCCTTTGCTGTGCAAAAGCTTTTAAGTTTCATTAGGTCCCATTTGTTTATTTTTGCTTTTATTTCCGTTTCTCTAGGAGGTGGGTCAAAAAGGATCGTGCTGTGATTTATGTCATAGAGTGTTCTGCCTATGTTTTCCTCTAAGAGTTTGATAGTGTCTGGCATTACATTTCGGTCTTTAATCCATTTTGAGCTTATTTTTGTGTATGGTGTTAGGGAGTGTTCTAATTTCATTCTTTTACATGTAGCTGTCCAATTTTCCCAGCACCACTTATTGAAGAGGCTGTCCTTTCTCCACTGTACATTCCTGCCTCCTTTATCAAAGATAAGGTGACCATATGTGTGTGGGTTTATCTCTGGGCTTTCTATCCTGTTCCATTGATCTATCTTTCTGTTTTTGTGCCAGTACCATACTGTCTTGATTACTGTAGCTTTGTAGTCTAGTCTGAAGTCAGGGAGCCTGATTCCTCCAGCTCCGTTTTTTATTCTCAAGATTGCTTTGGCTATTCGAGGTCTTTTGTGTTTCCATACAAATTGTGAAATTTTTTGTTCTAGTTCTGTGAAAAATGCCAGTGGTAGTTTGATAGGGATTGCACTGAATCTGTAGTTTGCTTTGGGTAATATAGTCATTTTCACAATGTTGATTCTTCCAATCCAAGAACGTGGTATATCTCTCCATCTCTTTGTATCATATTTAATTTATTTCATCAGTGTCTTATAATTTTCTGCATATAGGTCTTTTGTCTCCTTAGGTAGGTTTATTCCTAGATATTTTATTCTTTTTGTTGCAGTGGTAAATGGGAGTGTTTTCTTGATTTCACTTTCAGATTTTTCATCATTAGTGTATAGGAATGCAAGAGATTTCTGTGCATTAATTTTGTATCCTGCTACTTTACCAAATTCATTGATTAGCTGTAGTAGTTTTCTGGTAGCATCTGTAGGATTCTCTATGTATAGTATCATGTCATCTGCAAACAGTGACAGCTTTACTTCTTCTTTTCCGATTTGGATTCCTTTTGTTTCTTTTTCTTCTCTGATTGCTGTGGCTAAAACTTCCAAAATATGTTGAATAATAGTGGTGAGAGTGGGCAACCTTGTCTTGTTCCTGATCTTAGTGGAAATGCTTTCAGTTTTTCACCATTGAGGATGATGTTGGCTGTGGGTTTGTCATATATGGCCTTTATTATGTTGAGGAAAGTTCCCTCTATGCCTGCTTTCTGAAGGGTTTTTATCATAAATAGGCATTGAATTTTTTCACAAGCTTTTTCTGCATCTATTGAGATGATCATATGTTTTTTCTCCTTCAATTTGTTAATATGGTGTATCACATTGATTGATTTGCATATATTGAAGATTCCTGGGATAAACCCCACTTGATCATGGTGTATGATCCTTTTAATGTGCTGTTGGATTCTGTTTGCTAGTATTTTGTTGAGGATTTTGCATCTATGTTCATCAGTGATATTGGCCTGTAGTTTTCTTTATTTGTGAAATCTTTGTCTGGTTTTGATATCAAGGTGATGGTGGCCTCGTAGAATGAGTTTGGGAGGTTCCTCCCTCTGCTATATTTGGAAGAGTTTGAGAAGAATAGGTGTTAGCTCTTCTCTAAATGTTTGATAGAATTCGCCTGTGAAGCCATCTGGTCCTTGGCTTTTGTTTGTTGGAAGATTTTTTATCACAGTTTCAATTTCAGTGCTTGTGATTGGTCTGCTCATATTTTCTATTTCTTCCTGGTTCAGTCTCCACAGGTTGTGCATTTCTAAGAATTTGTCCATTTCTTGCAGTTTGTGCATTTTATTGGCATAGAGTTGCTTGTAGTAATCTCTCATGATCCTTTGTATTTCTGCAGTGTCAGTTGTTTCTTCTCCTTTTCATTTCTAATTCTGTTGATTTGAGTCTTCTCCCTTTTTTTCTTCATGAGTCTGGCTAATGGCTCATCAATTTTGTTTATCTTCTCAAAGAACCAGCTTTTATTTTTATTGATCTTTGCTATCATTTCCTTTATTTCTTTTTTCTTTGATTTCTGATCTGATCTTTATGATTTCTTTCCTTCTGCTAACTTTGGGGTTATCTGTTCTTCTGTCTCTAATTGCTTTAGGTGTAAGGTTAGGTTGTTTATTTGAGATGTTTCTTGTTTCTTGAGGTAAGATTGTATTGCTGTAAACTTACCTCTTAAAACTGCTTTTGCTGCATCCCGTAGGTTTTGGATGGTTGTGTTTTCATTGTCATTTGTCCCTAGGTATTTTTTAAATTTTCTCTCTGATTTTTTCAATGATCTCTTGGTTATTTAGTAGTGTATTGTTTACCCTCCATGTGTTTGTATTTTTTACAGATTTTTTCCTGGAATTGATATCTACTCTCATAACGTTGTGGTCAAAAAAGATACTTGATAAGATCTCAGTTTTCTTAAATTTACCAAGCTTGATTTGTGACCCAAGATATGATCTATCCTGGAGAATATTCCATGAGCACTTGAGAAGAAAGTGTATTCTGTTGTTTTTGGATGGAATGTCCTATAAATATCAATTAAGTCCATCGTGTTTAATGTATCATTTAAAGCTTGTGTTTCCTTATTTATTTTCATTTTGGGTGATCTGTCCATTAGTGAAAGTGGGGTGTTTATGTCTGCTACTATTATTGTGTTACTGTCAATTTCCCCTATTATGGCTGTTAGCATTTGCCTTGTGTATTGAGGTGCTCCTATGTTGGTTGCATAAATATTTACAATTGTTATATCTTCTTCTTGGATAGATCCCTTCATCATTATGTAGTGTCCTTCTTTGTCTCTTGTAATCGTCTTTATTTTGAAGTCTGTTTTGTCTGATATGAGAATTGCTACTCCAGCTTTCTTTTGATTTCCATTTTCATGGAATATCTTTTTCCATCCCCTCACTTTCAGTCTGTATGTGTCCCTAGGTCTGAAGTGGGTCTCTTGTAGACAGCATATATACAGGTCTTGTTTTTGTATCCATTCAGCCAGTCTGTTTCTTTTGGTTGGATCATTTAATCCATTTACACTTAAGGTAATTATCGATATGTATGTTCCTATTCCCATTTTCTTAATTGTTTGGGGTTTGTTATTTTAGGTCATTTCCTTCTCTTGTGTTTCCTGCCGAGAAGTTCCTTTAGCATTTGTTGTAAGGCTGGTTTTGGTGGTGCTGAATTCTCTTAGCTTTTGCTTGTCTGTAAAGGTTTTAATTTTTCCATCAAATCTGAATGAGATCCTTGCTGGGTAATCTTGGTTGTGGGTTTTTCTCCTTCATCACTTTAAATATGTCCTGCCACTCCCTTCTGGCTTGCAGAGTTTCTGCTGAAAGATCAGCTGTTAACCTTATGGGGATTCCCTTGTGTGTTATTTGTTGTTTTTCCCTTGCTGCTTTTAATATTTTTTCTTTGTATTTAGTTTTTGATAGTTTGATTAATATGTGTCTTGGCATGTTTCTCCTTGGATTTATGGGACTCTCTGTGCTTCCTGGACTTGATTAACTATTTCCTTTCCCATATTAGGGAAGTTTTCAACTATAATCTCTTCAAATATTTTCTCAGTCCTTTTCTTTTTCTCTTCTTCTTCTGGAACCCCTATAATTCGAATGTTGGTGCGTTTAATGTTGTCCCAGAGGTCTCCGAGACTGTCCTCAATTCTTTTCATTCTTTTTTCTTTATTCTGCTCTGCAGTAGTTATTTCCACTATTTTATCTTCCAGGTCACTTATCCGTTCTTCTGCCTCAGTTATTCTGCTATTGATCCCATCTAGAAAATTTTTAATTTCATTTATTGTGTTGTTCATCACTGTTGTTTGCTCTTTAGTTCTTCTAGGTCCTTGTTAAACGTTTCTTGTATCTTCTTCATTCTATTTCCAAGATTTTGGATCATCTTTACTATCATTACTCTGAATTCTTTTTCAGGTAGACTGCCTATTTCCTCTTCATTTGTTTGGTCTGGTACGTTTTTACCTTGCTCCTTCATCTGCTGTGTGTTTCTCTGTCTTCTCATTTTGCTTAACTTACTGTGTTTGGGGTCTCCTTTTCACAGGCTGTATGTTCGTAGTTCCTGTTGGTTTTGGTGTCTGTCCCCAGTGGCTAAGGTTGGTTCAGTGGGTTGTGTAGGCTTCCTGGTGGAGGGGACCTGTGCCTGTGTTCTGGTGGATGAGACTGGATCTTGTCTTTCTGGTGGGCAGGTCCACATCTGGTGGTGTGTTTTGGGGTGTCTGTGGCCTTATTATGATTTTAGGCAGCCTCTCTGCTAATGGATGGGGTTGTGTTCCTGTCTTTCAGTTGTTTGGCATAGGGTGTCCAGTACTGTAGCTTGCTAGTCATTGAGTGGAACTGGGTCTTGTTGTTGAGATGGACATCTCTGGGAGATTTTTGCCATTTGATATTACATGGAGCTGGGAGGTCTCTTGTGGACCAGTGTCCTGAACTTGGCTCTCCCACCTCAGAGGCACAGCCTTGATGCCTGGCTGGAGCACCAAGAGCCTGTCATCCACACAGCTCAGAATAAAAGGGAGGAAAAAAAAGAAAGAAGAAGATAAAATTAAAAAAAGTAAAATTATTAAAATAAAAAATAATTATTAAAAAAATTTTTTTAAGTAATAAAAAAAAAGAGAGAAAGAAGAGAGCAAGGAAACCAAAAAACAAATGCACCAATGATAACAAGTGCTAAAAACGATGCTAAAAAAAAAAAAAAGAAAACGGACAGACAGAACCCTAGGACAAATGGTAAAAGCAAAGGTATACAGACAATATCACACACAGAAGCATACACATACACACTCACGAAAAGAGAAAAAGGGAAAAAAATATGTATATCATTGCTCCCAAAGTCCACCTCCTCAATTTGGGATGATTCATTATCTCTTCAGGTATTCCACAGATGCAGGGTACATCAAGTTGCTTGTAGAGATTTGATCTGCGGCTCCTGAGACTGCCTGTAGAGATTTCCCTTTCTCTTCTTTGTTCGCACAGCTCCTGGGGTTCAGCTTTGGATTTGGACCCACCTCTGCGTGCAGGTCGCCTGAGGGCATCTGTTCTTCACTCAGGCAGGACGGGGTTAAAGGAGCCGCTGATTCGGGGGCTCTGGCTCACTCAGGCCGGGGGGAGGGAGGGGCACGGAGTGCAGGGCGAGCCTGCGGCAGCAGAGGCCATCATGACGTTGCACCAGCCTGAGGCGCGCCGTGCATTCTCCCGGGGAAGTTGTCCCTGGATCCCGGGACCCTTGCAGTGGCGGGCTGCACAGGCTCCCCGGAAGGAGGGTGTGGATAGTGACCTGTGTTCGCACACAGGTTTCTTGGTGGCGGCAGCTGCAGCCTTAGCGTCTCATGCCCGGCTCTGGGGACCGCGCTTTTAGCCGCGGCTCGCGCCCGTCTCTGGTGCTCTTAATTTAATTTAATTTAAGCAGCGCTCTTAATCCCCTCTCCTCACGCACCAGGAAACAAAGAGGCAAGAAAAAGTCTCTTGCCTCTTTGGTAGCTCCAGACATTTTCCTGGACTCCCTCCCAGCTAGCTGTGGCGCACTAGCCTCCTTCAGGCTGTGTTCATGCAGCCAACCCCAGTCCTCTCCCTGTGATCCGACCGAAGCCCAAGCCTCAGCTCCCAGCCCCGCCCGTCTCAGCGGGTGAGCAGACAAGCCTCTCGGGCTGGTGAGTGCTGGTCGGCACCGATCCTCGGTGCGGGAATTGCCCTCCGCACCCCTGTTGCTGTGCTCTCCTCTGTGGCTCCGAAGCTTCCCCCTCTGCCACTCGCAGTCTTCACCCGCGAAGGGGCTTCCTAGTGTGTGGAAACCTTTCCTCCTTCACAGCTCCTTCCCCGAGGTTCAGGTTCCATCCCCATTCTTTTGTCTCTGTTTTTTCTTTTGTCCTACCCAGGTATGTGGGGAGTTTCTTTCCTTTTGGGAGGTCTGAGGTCTTCTGCCAGCGTTCAGTAGTTGTTCTGTAGGGGTTGATCCACATGTAGATGTATTTCTGATGTATTTGTGGGGAGGAAGGTGATCTCCACGTCTTACTCTTCTGCCATCTTGAAGTTCCTCTCCAGCTGTTCTGATTTTTTTTTTTTTTTGCTGTTTTGTGTATTCCTCTGCATCTTGGTTCAGCTGGGTGTAGTTTTCTGTGTTCATGTAGTGTTTCTAACTGATGGAATCATGCATAAGCAAATACAAAATTCCAGCTATATTCATATTGTTCCCTAATATATCAGTCGTCTTGGAATAAATTTGCATTTTCCAGACAAGTAGAGTTGTCTCTATATGATTCTTTCTTTTTTGGAAGTTTAATCAATGACTCTCTCCTATCAGGAGCCAGTCTCAGTTTTCTTTCCTGAATGGTATAGTGATTAATTCCTTCTTTTCCATAGGAATCACCTTAGTTTAAGATGGAAGGATCTTGCCTCTTTTCTCTGGTGCATGAGTATAGGAGGGTCCCTCATCCATCTTGAGTATAATCTCTAGCAGACCAAAGTAGTACAGGTGAAGAGACAGTGGGGCTTTGCTGCTGAAGCTCTAAAAGGCATTTGGCTAGACAAGGACAATAACCTTTCTGTTTCCCCTCCATTTAGAGACCCTCCAGAGTAGTGGGTGAAGCATATCCTCTTTCCAGTACATGTGGGGAAAGATTAGATTTTCTAAAACCCCAACTTCACTTTTAATTTTAAATATAGGGTCATATTTTAGATGAAAATATTCTAGAATAAAACTTTCACTTTTTCTAAGGCAGTGTTTCCCTGAAAGTGCTCAAATAAGACTGTTTAGTTTTGCTTAACCCAGTGTCTTCAGCTATCTTTACTATAGGACGTCTTAGTCTTTAATATGCTAGTGTGCGTTGTGGATCTCCAGGAAGAGGGATATTTCCTGCCTTATTTGATCGTGTCCCAAATTGGGACTGGGACCCGTTTTTCTTAGCCTGTCCCCTAGGACGGTTGACAGATCAATTAGCTTCTCAGAGTCGTCATCTAGTGGCCATTTGGGAATTTCATAGCCTTTGGCTATTGCAAGTAAGTTTGAAAGTAGCTTATTGATGCTGTTTATTTTCACTATATATTAATTTAATTTGATTCTATTTCCCTCTGATATTTTAGGAATTAGCTTTCAAAAAATCCCTGCCTATGAATTATTACACAGTATTCTACCACATTCAAGAACAACTGCCCAGAGACTGTTTTGTGGTGAGCGAAGGAGCAAATACTATGGATATTGGGCGCACTGTGCTTCAAAACTACCTTCCTCGTCACAGGTAAAGGCAATTATAATGAATTGGAATGTGTTAAATTAGAAACTACAAAAAGCAGATTGAGAAAACATTTGAAAATTATACGCAGCCAGTGTAAGGACATACTTCATAAAAGTATTCGTAGGTGACGTTTTGTAGTGTTTCTATGCTTGGTATGTCCTGAGATCATGTGGTAATTTGTATACTCAGTGTTCAGAGGATATATTCACAGTCTTCCAAGAAATCATGAGTGATTTCTCCCGTTCATTTGCTTATCCTTAACAAATTAGTTCCTCACAGTCTAAAAACTTAATATTAAGGAGAATGTTTTATTGTTCTTTATTTTTCCATGAGCCATGTAAAAATGACTAGATTTTTTGCCAACCCCACCATCTGTGATATGCCCCAGAGGGTTTCATTTTAGCTCTGTTCCCCAACAGGCTTGATGCTGGTACTTTTGGAACAATGGGAGTCGGTTTGGGTTTTGCCATTGCATCTGCTCTAGTGGCTAAAGATAGAAACCCAGGGCAGCAGGTCATCTGTGTGGAAGGAGACAGTGCATTTGGATTTTCTGGCATGGAAGTGGAAACCATCTGCAGGTAAGACAGCATCTTGAGTCAGCATTTCTTTCTCCAAAATATGAAAAATTATACCCAAGACCCACTTGCCTAACAAATAGTTACCAAGCGTTCACCATGTGCCAGGTGCCCCATGCATGGCACTGTGCTGTGTCCTGAGAATACTAGTATAAATACCCTGGGGTCTGTCTCATCCAGGACAGCATGTTCATGATCTCTCTACCATATGCCCAAAACCTGCAAAACTGGGGAGTAGTTTTTAGGTCACTGAAAGAAAAGTTCTGGTCTGATAAAAGCTTGTTTTCTGCAGGGAGATAGCAGAGCTTGGTGGTTAAAAGAACGGCCTCTGGGTCAGTTGGCCTGGATTTAAATACTGGCTTGACCACATCAGACCCAGGTGACTAGGGTTAAGTCTCTTAACCAAACTTAAGTCTCCTCTAAGGTAAGAATAGGAGTCGTACTAGTTCCTACCTTATAGGACAGTTGTGAGGAACAAGTGCTTCAGAGGGAATTAAGTATGGAAGGTGTCATTCTTATTAACTCCCAGATCTGTGAAAACCAAGGGTCAGAAAAGCTCAGTCATTTGCCTGAGGTCCGTAGCTGCATAGTGGTGCGACCAGGTCTGCCAACCACTAACCTTGCATTCTTTCTACTGCTCCATGATGTTTCTGTTAATAATTTGATAGTCTTTATTAGGATAGCAAATGCTTAATTTTTGGTCTTACCGTAATATTACAAAAAAGCTTATAGAAAACTATTCATTTTCAAGTTAAAATTTCAATCCAATGAAAAGAAATTGCTTCAGAATGAAAAATGATTTCCTTTATATTTTGCTCTCAATTTTAGGTACAACTTGCCAATCATACTTTTGGTGGTGAATAATAATGGAATTTACCAAGGTTTTGATACAGATACTTGGAAGGAAATGTTAAAATTTGGAGATGCTACTACAGTGTAAGTAACCCAGAACAGTGTATATTTATGTTTTCTCAACTATTTTAATCTCTCTTTAAAAAGTCTGCTATACTGGAAACCTGCTTCTGTGGTGTCAGTATTGCTTGTTTTCATGGTCAGCTGCTCTAAAGGACAGGAACCCTGTCTGCGTGGTTCCTTTTTGCACAACCATCCTTGACTGGCACTTCAATGAATAGTTTATGATCAGGGAGCCACTGAAGGCTCAGGTGAATGAGTTTCATGTCTAAGCCTTGTTAATGAAAAGGCTTATTGCAAATGCTACCAGTCCTACTATTCCTACTACACCATGTAGGAATATAGATGCTTACATATTGTTTATGATATAGAGGTCTTCCTTCCTTTTACCACTTAGCTAAATCTTGGTCATTTGATGACAGAGCCAAACTGAGACAGTATAGTGTCTGGCTGTGGGATGAGGAGGTTGTGAATCTGTTAGTCAGCCCCAGGGGAGCAGGCTGTGGGTATGTTTGCTATGCCTCGCTGACTGTTGTTTTGTTGTTATTTGCTGTTTTGTAGTAACCATTCCTTTTCTCCTCTTTTTTTTGGAGGGGGGATTCATAATAGTTGATGGTGTAGCCTTCACTGCCCAGTATAGCAGCCACTAGCCACATGTGGCTGTTTAAGTTAAAAATTCACTTCCTCTTTTTAACTAGTCACATTTCAAGTGCTCACTGCAACAGGTCACTAGTAACTACTATACTGGGCAGCACAGATATAAAAATTTCCATCATCACAGAAAGTTCTGTTGCACATTGCTATACATACAATAAAAAATGTATGGAAAGTTTAATATACTGGCATCTCAGTTTATATAAAAGCATGCCTTTCATTTTAGATGAAATTTTTCCACAAATTATTTTAGAGAATTTTTTCTATTGACTTGTGACCTTCTTTTTCAGGGCCCCTCCAATGTGTCTTCTGCCACACTCACATTACGAGCATGTCATGATTGCATTTGGAGGCAAAGGGTATTTTGTACAAACACCAGAAGAACTCCAGAAATCCCTGAGGCAGAGCCTGGCAGACACAACTAAACCCTCTCTTATCAACATCATGATTGAGCCGCAAGCCATGCGGAAAGCTCAGGTAAAGATGATTGCTAAGCAGAAAGCAGAAATGCATCTCCCCTCCCACCCCCAAGAGTATCTACCAAATAGAACACCCTGTCATTTACTGAGTTCTGTCTAAACTGTTTCTGAGCTTGTCACTTTCATTTGTTTGTTCAATGAATATTTGTTGAGGTATGTGTTAGTTGTGCTGTGTCAGGTGCTAAGAATAGCGTAGTGAGCAAACCAGGCTCAGACCTCACTTCATGGAGTTTACTGTCCAGTAGGAGAGTGCAGTCCAGTCACCTCTCAACTGAATGTATCACAGTAGAGTGAGGCAATTCCTCTGAAGAAAAGAAACCCAGTTCTGAATGAACATAAAACAAAGGAACCCAAGAGGTGTGTGGAGAAAGGGAACCCTCCTACACTGTTGATGGGAAAGTAAATTTCCGTACTGTGGAAAACAGTATGGAGGTTCCTCAAAAAACTAAAAACAGATTTGCCACATGATCTAGCAGTCCCGCTGCTGGGCATATATCTGGAGAAAACCATAATTTGAAAAGATACACACACCTCAGTGTTCACTGCAGCACTATTTACAGCAGCCAAGACATGGAATCAACCTAAATGTCCAATGACAGATGAAGATGTAGCATATATATATATATATATATATATATACATATATATATATATATACACACACACACACACACACATACATACATACATACACACAGTGGAATACTACTCAGTCATAAAAAAGGATGAAATAATGCCATTTGCAGCAATATGGATGGACCTAGATGGTATCATACTAAGTGAAGTAAGAAAGTGAAAGACAAATACCATATGATATCACTTGTGTGTGGAATCTAAAATATGACAAATGAACTTATCTACGAAACAGAGACAGATATAGAGAACAAACTTATGGTTGCCAAGGTGGAGAGGGAGTTGGGAAGGGATGGATTGGGAGTTTAGGATTAGCAGGTGCAAACTATTATATATAAAATGGGTAAACAACAAGGTCCTACTGTATAACACAGGAAACTATATTCAAAATTCTATTATAAACCATAATGGAAAAGAATATGAAAAAGAATGTGTTTGTGTATACACACACACACATATATAATTGAATCACTTTGCTGTATAGCAAATTAACACAACATTGTAAATCAACTATACTTCAATAAAGTAAATTTAAACAAACAAAAAAACCCCACAAAGGAATTCAGTTTATATTGGAGTCACAAGGAAGACTTCTCAGAAGTGATGCTTAAACCGAGAGCTGAAGGATAAGTAGGGACAAATTCAGCAAAGAAGTGAGGGAAAAGATGTGCAAAGGCTCTTTGGCAGGAGGGAGCACGGCAAGTCCAAGGAATTGAAAGAAAGCCGAAGTGGCTGGAAGACAGAGAGTGGAGGAGGAAGCACATTGGGATATGAGACTATAGTAGGGTAACTTATGCAATTATATTCAGAGTTAGGTACTTTGGCCTCTAAAGCAAAACTACGGTGTAGACTGTAGCAGTAAAATAAATGACAAAGTGTGTAGTATGTTCCTCTCCCATCCCAGATTAAGTTGCTTTTCATACTTTGTACTCTGATTCTGATCCAGCTACTTTTGCTTTCTCTTACATACCTGGCCTCCATGCCTGCACCTTACATATCAGCTGCTGTTTTCAGTGTTTTACTTTTTTTCAAGTATTTTCTGTCTTGGTTCTTTATACATGTATCTGCTGTTAGATTTTTTTTCTTTTTTGAACAAGGCAGTGGACAAATGGGCAGAACAGATACCTGGACAATCAATGAAATATAAATTAATTTGGAAACTATGAAATATATAGAATTCTACTGAAATTCTGTTTCTATAAGACAGATATCAAGGATGTTGGTGAAAGGGTAACTACAGAACAGCCAGAAAACAGCAAAATGGCAATAAGTACATACCTATCAATAATAACTTTAAGTATTAATGGATTAGATTCTTGAATCAAAATAAATAGAGTGGCTGAATGCATAAAAATAAGGCATATCTATATGCTGCCTATAAGAGACTCACTTCAGATATAAGGACACAGACTGAAAGTGAAGAGATGGAAAAAGATAATTCATACAAATAGAAACCAAAAGAAAGCTGGGGTAGCTATACTTATATCAGATAAAATAGACTTTAAAACAAAGACTGTAATAAGGGACAAAGAAGGGCATTGCACAATGATAAAGGGGTCAGTCCAACAATAGGACATAACATTTGTAAATATTTATGCACACAACATAGGAGTGCATATATATGCAAATATTAACAGATCTAAAAGGAGAAATAGACAGCAATACAATAATAGTAGGAGACTTTAATACCCACTTACATCAATGGATAGCTCATCCAGACAGAAAATCAGTTAGGAAACATTCGCCTTAAATGACACATTAGAACAGATGACCTTAACAGATATATTCAGAACATTCCATCCAAAAGCAGCAGAATACACATTCTTCAAGTGCACATGGAATGTTCTACAAGATAGATCATATGTTAGGCCACAAAACAAATCTTCATATATTTAAGAAGATTAAAAGCATCTTTTCCAACCACAGTGGTGTGAAACTAGAAATGAATTACAAGAAGAAAACTAGAAAATTCACAAATATGTGGAGATAAAACAGCATGCCACTGAACAACTGAGGGGTCGAAGAAGAAATCAAAAGAAAAAATTTTTAATGTCTTTGAGACAAATGAAAATGGAAATACAACATATCAAAATTTATGGGACACAGCAGAAGCAATTCTAAGAAGGAGGTTCATAGCAGTAAAAGCCTACCTCAAAAAACAACAACAACAAAAATCAAACAACCTAACTTTACACCTGAGGGAACTAGGGAAAAAACAAAGCCCAAAGTTAGTAGAAGGAAGGAAATAACAAAGATCAGAGCACAAATAAATGACATGGAGCCTAAAAAGACAATAGAAAAGACCACTGGACCTAAGAGCTGATTCTTTAAAAAGATAAAATTGACAAAGCTTTAGCTAGACTCACCAAGAAAAAAAGAGAGAGGACTCAAATAAATAAAATCAGAAATGAAAGATGAGCCATTACAACTGATACCATGGAAATACAAAATTTCATACAGACTACTATGAATAATTATATACCAATAAATTTGACAGCCTAGAATAAATGGATAAATTCCCAGAAACATATAACCTACCAAGACTGAGTCATGAAGAAATAGAAAATATGAACAGACCGATTACAAGTTAGGAGATTGAATCAGTAATCAGAACCTCTCAAACAAAAGTTCAGGACCAGATGGCTTCATTGGTGAATTCTACCAAACATTAAAAGCAGAATTAATATCAATTCCTCTCAAATTCTTCCAAAAATTAAAGGAGGAAGGGACACTTCCAAACTCATTTTTACAAGGCCAGCCTTACCCTGATAACCAAGACCAGACAAAGATACCACAAGAAAAGAAAATTACAGGCCAGTATCCCTGATGAACGTAGATGTAAAAATCCTTAATAAAACATTAGCGAACCAAATTCAACATTAAAAGGATTATATACTGTGATCAAGTGAGATTTATTCCAGGTATGCAAAGATGGTTCGATAACTACAAATCAATCAAAGTGGTAGACTTCGTTAACAAAATGAAGGATAAAAATCATATGATCATCTCAACAGATACAGAAAAAAGCATTTGACAAAATTCAACATTTGTGATAAAAAAAATCTCAACAAAGTGGTTATAGAGGGAACATAACTCAACATAATCAAGGTCATGTGTCACAAGCCCACAGCTAAGATCATATTTAACAGTGAAAAGCTAGAGCTTCCTCTAAGATCAAGACCAAGACAAGGATGCTCAGTCTTACCACTTTTATTCAACATGGTATTGGAGGTCCTATCCAGAGCAATTAGGCAAGAAAAATGTATGAAAAGCATCCAAATTGGAAGCAAAGAAGTAGAAGTGTTACTATTTGCAGATGGTATGACATTATATATAGAAAACCCTAAAAACTCCACTGAAAAACTATTATAATAAATTCAGTAAAGTTGTAGGATACAAAATTAACACACAGAGTTCTGTTGTGTTTCTATACAGTAACAACAAACTATCAGAGAAATTAAGAAAACGACTTCATTTACAACTGCATCACAAAGAATAGAGCTTCCCTGGTGGCGCAGTGGTTGAGAGTCCCCTGCCGATGCAGGGGACACGGATTCATGCCCCGGTCCGGGGAGATCCCACTTGCCGCGGAGCGGCTGGGCCCGTGAGCGATGGCTGCTGAGCCTGTGCGTCCGGAGCCTGTGCTCCGCAACGGGAGAGGCGACAACAGTGAGAGGCCCACGTACCGCAAAAAAAAAAAGAATAAAATACCTAGGAATAAATTTAACCAAGGAGATGAAAGATCTGTACACTGAAAACTATAAGACATTAATGAAAAAAATTGAAGAAGGCACAAAGAAATGGAAACTATTCCATGCTCTCGGATTGGAAGAATTCATATTGTTAAGCTGTCCATACTACCCAAAACAATATGCAGATTCAGTGCAATCTCTTATCAGAATTTTAATGGCATTTTTCACAGAAATAGAACAAACAATCCTAAAATTTGTGTGGAACCACAAAAGACCTCAAATAGAGCAATCTTAGAAAGAACAAAGCTGGAGGCATTAAATTACTTGATTTCAAAATATATAATACAAAATTTTATTAATCAAAACAATATGGTGTTGGCATTAAAATAGATATATGGATCAATAGAACAGAATAGAGATCCCAGAAATAAAGCCATGCATATATGATCAATTAATTTATGACAAAGGAGAAAAGAATATACAGTGGGGTAAGGACAATCTCTTCATTAAATGGTGTTGAGAAAACTAGGTAGCCACATGCAAAAGAATGAAACTGGACCACGATCTTACACTATACACAATAATTAACTTAAAATGGATGAAAGATTTGAATATAAGACCTGAAACAATAAAATTCTTAGAGGAAAACTGACAGTAAGCTCCTTGACACTGGTCTTGGAGATAATTTTTTGAATTTGACATAAAAGCTAAGGCAACAAAAGCAAAAATAAAGCGGGACTACCTCAAACTAAAAAGCTTCTGCATAGTAAAGGGAATCATCAACAAAACAAAAAGGCAACCTATTGAGTGGGAGAAAATATTTGAAATCATATTGTCTGATAAGGGGTTAATATCCAAAAAATATAAAGAACTCATTTAGCTCAATAGCAAAGAACAATCCAATTAAAAACTGGGCAGAAAATATGAATTGACATTTTTCCAAACAAGATATACAGATAGTCAACAGGTACATGAAAAGATGCTAGCATCACTAATCATCAGGGAAATGCAAATCAAAACTACAATGAGGTATCACCTCATACATGTTAGAATGGCTGTTATCAAAAGACAAGAAATAAGTGTTGGCAAGGATGCAGAGAAAAAGGGAATCCTTGTGCCCTCTTGGTGGCAATATAAATACATGCAGCCATTATGGAAAGCAATATGGAGTTTCCTCAAAAAATTAAATGCAAAACTACCATGTTATCCAGCAATTCCACTTCTGTGTATTTATGGGAAGAAAATTAAAACACTAACTCTAAAAGATACATGCACTTCCTTGTTTATTGCAGCATTATTTACAGTAGCCAAGATATGAAACAGTCTACAATGGATGACTGGATAAAGAAAATGTGGTGTATATATACACAATGGATTATTATTTAGCCATAAAAAAATAATGAAATCTTAGCATTACAACAACGTGGATGGGCCTTGAGGGCGTTATGCTGTATGACTTAAGTCAGACAGAGAAAGACAAGTATCATATAATCTCTCTTATGGAACCTAGAACAAACAAAAAAACCAAGCTCATAGATACAGAAAACAGATTGGTGGTTGCCAGAGTTGGGGGGTGGGGAGTGGGCAAAATGGGTGATGGGGGTCAAAATGTATAAGCTTACAGTTATAAAGTCTTTGGAGATGTAATGCACAGCATAGTGACTTTAGTTAATAATACTGTGTTGCATATTTGAAAGTTACTAAGACAATAGATATTAAAAGTTCTCATTACAAGAAAAATTTCTGTGACTATATATGGTGATGGATGTTAACTAGGTTTATTGTAATGATCATTTCTCGATGTGTACAAATATCAAATCATTATGTTGTATACCTGAAACTAATATAAGGTTGTATGTCTATTATACTTCAATTAAAATTTAGAAAGAGAGAGAGAGGCTCTGGCATAGCCTCTCAGGCTCTTCTCATAGCAGAGAGAAGAGCTACTTAAGAAGAAGCATGGTGATGGGGATGGTGAGCACAGAAAGGCTAGGCCAGAAAGGTGATGGCGTAGGTGGCATTAGCAGGGATTTATGTGGAGCAAGCAGGCAGGCTGTTTTCAGGTAGGATTAACAACTTTCAGAACCTACTCAGTACCTTTGTGGGTTTACTGATTGCCTTGAAAAAGAAAAAAACTATTTGTTGAAATGATTTCTGCAAGCTAGACACCCAATAGGTAGGTTTTAAAATCGCATGTCATTTTATCTGTAGCTGAGTATATGCTTTTCAATAGCTGGGATGTCAGTTTTGCAACCAGAATGCCCTCCTCCTGGCATCAGGGCATCAGAGCACTAAGGAAACTAAAGCCACAAGGGGCTTGGTAAGCACATTCAGAACACACAGACAAAATAGACTTGAGACCTGTGTTAGTCACGGAAGGGCCCTAATTGATTGTCCCTTCTCTGCTAATGCCTGTCTAAATGATCTGCTTCTAATGGTCTATTCTCTGAATTCTCTATGAATTTGGGGGCTATTGCTGGAGAATACAAGTTCTTATTTCCTCTTGTATAATTCCATGAGGATTATCCTTGTATTTTTTGCATCTACCACTTCAACATTATTTATCTTCATTCCAGTAGAATTCCCCATATATTATCGTTTCTAAACTGTTTATTTTTCATTGATTGATTGTGTGTCCATTACCATTTGTCATTTTTTAAAAATGAAGTATAGTTGATTTTGCAATATCATGTTTTAGGTGTACAGCATAGTGATTCAATATTTTTTATAGATTATACTTTTATAAAATTATTCATAAAGTTATTATAAAATATTGGCTATATTCTCTGTGCTGTGCAATATATCCTTGTAGCTTATTTATTTTATACATAGTAATTTGCGTCTCTTAATCTCATACCCGTATCTTGTCCCTCTCCCCACTGGTGACCACTAATTTGTTGTCTGTATCTGTGAGTCTGAAAAGATACATGCACCCTAGTGTTCATAGCAACGTTATTTACGATAGCCAAGATATGGAAGCAACGTAAGTGTCCATCGACAGAGGAATGGATAAAGAAGATGTGGTATAGATATACAATGGAATACTACTCAGTCATAAAAAGAAGGAAATTTCATGATCTGCAACAACACGAATGGACCTAGAGGATATTATGCTTAGTGAAGTAAGTCAGACAGAGAAAGAAAAACACTGTATATTATCACTTATATGTGGAATCTAAAATAAAACAAATGAATATAACAGAAGAGAAACAGACTCACAGATATAGAGAACAAACTATAAATGGTTACCATTTGTCATCAATTCATGGTGTAGCTGGCTGCTTCCTGCTATAAATACAGGGAAGACCTAATCTCTGCAGTTGCCTGTGTCCAGGCCACGTGGGTAGGACGGTTTTAGTCCTGGGCAAGGCTTCCATGCACTGCTTTTTCTCCTCAAGTTCTTCTTAGACATGGGAGCTCGTGGTCCTCTTTGGGCCTCCTTCATTCCCTCTCTCCCTTTTTTTTTTTTATTAATTTTTTTTGGAGTATAGTTGATTTACAATGTTGTGTTAGTTTCTACTGTACAGCAAAGTGAATCAGTTATACATATATCCACTCTTTTTTTAGATTCTATTCCCATATAGGACATTACAGAGTATTGAGTAGAGTTCCCTGTGCTATACAGTAGGTTCTTATTAGTTATCTATTTTATATATAATAGTGTGTATATATGTCAATTCCAATCTCCCAGTTTATCCCTCTCCCCCTTTTCCCCTTTGGTAACCATAAGTTTTTTTTCTACATCTGTGACTCTAATTTCTGTTCTGTAAATTCCTCTCTTCTTTTGCATGTACTTCTGGTTCTTTCAGACTCTAGTTTTTTTGTGCCCTGATTATTGTTAATGGGGGAAGATCCAGAAAGTGATGTTAGGTTGTTTTGTAGGACAAGACAGCAAGATTCATTAATGGATTTTTAGCTCCTTTTTGGGAAAAGCTCTAGACCAAAGACAAACTTCACTTTACCACCACTGTGGCTAGTGTGGTTATAATGGGACTTTTAGATTTTAGAGCAAGCAAAACAGGATATAGTTTGACACAGTTATTTCTTTTGACTGAATGTTTGTTGTCTTTTCTTTTTCTAGGATTTTCACTGGCTGACCCGCTCTAATATGTAAATAAAGATGCCAATGAGTGACTTGGCATCTCTTTCCTGTAAGATGGAATTTTATTTTCCACAGCAAAATTACTATAATGTTAAAATTGTTCTGCAAAGAAAAATAAAAAACATTTCTAAATGACATTTTATAGTGCAGGAATTGATTAAAACCATAAAAAGATACCAGTATTCTACGACAGAAATAACCATTTACAGATGAAAGAGGGGTTTATTAAATAGCATCATAACTGGTTTATTGAATGACACATCAGTATTCTTTTAAGGAAATCCATTCTTAAAGTCACATATCTTTCAATAACATCTTCGAAGAAAAAAGCTTCAGAACTATGCAATGTAGAGGCATGTTCAGTAAGTTGGAGTACCTAGACTATCTCTCCTTCATAGTTTATCCGTTGACCACTTCATACCTTAGTCTACCCAACCTTAGTCTACCCAGTATTTACTGGGGCTTGTTCTACATCTTATGAGTTGGGTTTTTGTTCTGTTTAGTTTTTTCAGGAAAGAACTTATTAAGCCAAAGGAGAAGTCACACCACACCCAAACTAATAATTTCAGGGTATATTTGGATTATCAACCTTAGTTTATGTGTACCACATTGAGACCAACAGAATCAACAGCCTTAATATGTAAAGAACTCTTATAAATAAGAAAAATATTAATGCACTAGTAGAAAAATGGGGAAAGGGCATGAATGCATAATTAACAGAAAAACACAAATGATCAATAAAAGTATGAGTATGAATACAAATGAGTAGGTAAGTTAAATAGAAAAACCTTTTTTTTTACCCCAGCCACTTAGCAAAGCACTTTTTAAATTATAATTTTCAGTGTTTGGTGAGGGTGAAGTGAGGAGAGGAGTGCTGTGCTGGGGCGGAAGATGAAATTGGTACAAATTCCATAGAGGAATTCTAGCGTTGCTTGTATTTGCAATCATAAAATGTTCATACCCCATAACTTTTGACCCAGTGGGCCTATTTCAAGAATGTATTTTAAAGAAATAATAAAACATTTGGTCAAATATTTATATATAAGGACATTCAGCATAGTTTTATTTAGGAACAACCACAATGTTTAATAATAAGACATTGGTTATATAAATTATGATTTGTCAACATCATAAAATAAAAATTATGTTAAAGAATGAATATTTATTAATGGAAAAATAATCACAGCTACAAAAATGGATGGGTCCAGGTCAGGATATACATCTTTACTCATACACAAATACATACATAGAGAAAAAAGGTGGGCACAAAATAAACCAAAATTTTAATATAACTTGGTGATGGGATTTAAGTAATTTTTATTTCCCTCATGTTTTTCCTACTTTTATAAGATTTTAAAGTAAAAATAATTATGTAATTGTATTACCAGAAACAGACATTGTTTTAAGAAAATATTAGAAATGGAAAAGTATCACCTATTTTCAGAGTCATTCTTGTTTATTATCTGCAGTTTTATAGATGAGTTGGAGTATAGGACTTTATATCCAAGTTCAGCTAGTTTGACTGTACCGTACATATCAGACTTATATCCGTTGGCTAGTTAGGGGCCTGAGTGACCTCCACAATGTTGTGGACTCCAGCTTCGAGGTGGGAACCCAGGAGATACTTGCAGGGAGCTGTGGCTTTGCCTGACAGGCCCTTGAGATCAGGCCCCCTGGCAGGTCCTCTTATGTATTCTGAGATACAGACTAGAGAGCCTGGGCTGCGGAAGAGCATAGGGAAGATCCAAGGAGGGCAGAGAGTGGGCGGCTTATGTAATCTCATCAGTGTCCTACTCTGCCCGTGGACACTGGCCTCTGGCGGCCAAGTGCTACGTAAGATTTTGCTGAAAGGTTGAGGGCTTGATGAACATTTGTGAGTTGAACTATATAAATCTGGATACTAGATGTAATTTGGGGAAAAGGCTCCTTCTCTAGTCATGTTATCTCAAGAGAGAAAAAACGTTGGCAGGTTAATAGACTGACCAGCAGAGGTCAGTCTGAACAAAGATCAGATTAGTCCAGGAGCACTGTCCACTGACTGCCTGCTTTATAAATGGGATCTTTCCTTAGAAGGATAAGATATTGAATAAGCCCCTCTAAAATGAAGCTGTTGGTTGATAGTCAAAGTTTACTGGTAAATATTTTGTATCCCCTAGTTTAATAAGGAACATTCTTACGGGATCCTAGTATGTTGAATACTCAAGTGCCTCATAAAAACTGAACTTTGAAAGATTATGGTTGTTTTCTTAATTTAGGAATGCTGAGAATTCAGGCTTGGAAATGACTTACCAGGTTAGTTCCTCTACTGATATTCTTTCCCAAACCTTTCATACTTCATGGGGTTGTCTAGGGGTTCAAAAAGTTATCCAGAAGCCCAGTGCCTGGTATATAGAAGGCACTCCATAAATGCCATTGTGTTTTAGGAAGATGCAACTTTAGAGAAGAGGAGAATGTTGGCTGGAATTGTGTCCTGTTTAGCAGTGTGGTTTCACTTTGCAAGTAAATGGGTCTTATTTCCCAAATAGAATGAGTCATTTCCTGGAAGACAGGGGCTGTGTGTTTTTATTTCCTTAAACAGCCACCTGCTCACTGGATAATAGCTGAATGAGAATTCATGATGTTTGGAAATAGCTCAGTGGATATTTTCTATGGTTATTTCACATATGCACCTCTGAAGTAGCTCAGCTTATTATGTCACTTGAGTATGTTTTCCTTAGGGAAAAGTTCTCAGATCTGTTACAAAGAAATAATAGGATTTCGAACACCAAAGGAAAATGAAAATAATATTGCTTCCAAAAATGTATTTGTTCTTTACTACTTTTAACTGAATTATAAGAAACATACAATATTGTGTTAGTTTCAGGTGTACAACATGGTGATTTGCTATTTTTATACATTATGAAATGGTCACCACAATAAGACCGGTTACCATCTGTCACCATACAAAGTTGTTACAATATTAGTGATTATGTTCCCTATGTGTACATTACATCCTCATGACTTATTTATTTTATAGCTGGAAGTTTTTACCTCTTAAACCTTGTCCCCTATTTCATCTATCCTTCCACCCTCCTTCCTTCTGGCAACCACCAGTTTATTCTCTGTATCTATGAGTCTGTTTTATTTTGTTTGTTCATTTGTTTTGTTTTTTAGATTCCACATGTAAGCGAAATCATACAGTATTTGTTTTTCTGTTTGACTTACTTAGCATACCACCCTCCAGATCTATCCATGTTGCTGCAAATGGCAAGATTTCATTCTTTGTATGGCTGAGTAGTAGTATATTGTATATATTAACACCATATCTTCTTTATCCAGTCATCTATGAATGGACATTGAGGTTGTTTCCATACCTTGGCTATTGTAAATAATTCTGCAATGAACATAGGGGTGCATATATCTTTTTGAATTAATGTTTTTATTTTCTTTGGATAAATACCCAGAAGTGGAATTGCTGGATTGTATGGTAGTTCTATTTTTAGTTTTTTGAGGAACCTCCATACTGTTTCCCATAGTGGCTGCACCAACTTCCTTTACTGTTTTTAAGACACTTCTCTAGGCAGTGGGGAAGCAGTGCACTGCCATGAAGAAGTGGCACATGATTATTAAAGTATTGATACATGCAAACTTAGAGTGACTAGGATGGAATTTCATATGAGTGTACTAAGAAAGTTGGAAACCAGTTAAATTCCAGATGGGAATTATGATTGAGAAACTGGTAAAACTGACTCTGCTGACTGCTGTGGAGAGTGAAATGTATACAGATGAAGTTTGAATCATCTGGTGTTTTCTGGTTGCATTTGCTGCTGCTCATCTGAATAATGGAGTAATGTGGATAAAGGAAATTGAAGATCCTGTGAAATCCTCCCAAAGATAAGGTGCAGATTAAAGTACGCCTTGGGTTCAGATCTGACAGGCAAGGCTGCCTAAGCCTCTGGTTTTCACTGGATTATCTTGGATCGTCCCTCCCCTCCAAGGCCTTTTCTTCTAGGAGAGAGGCTAGCTGGTTAGTGAACCCATGGCGAATCCAGGTTGTGTGGTTAACCCTGCAGTTAGGGAGCAGAGAGAAAAGGCACAGCTAGAAACCCCTGGATCTCCAGTTTCAAAGTTTGAAGGGAACACTTTAAATTTTGACTCAGGCCTGGAAATATCCAGAGATGGCCTCATCCATGATCTTCTTCCCAGGGGTCACTGGAGCCAGCTCTGTGGAGTGCTTCATCTACAGCTACCTGGTTCGTCCTGAGGCTCATTCCCTGGTCCCAGCGTGTTCCCAGGTACTGCCTCCTCACCCCAGTGATCAGGGAGGGCTCAGGAAATCAGACCTGCTTTCCCCCTAGCCTGAGCTCTGTGTGCTCCCCGCCGTTTGCCATGTGGTATCAGCCATGTTGTCGCCTCTTCCGTGAAGCTATCCTCTCTCCCAGCCCTCCTACAGCACCCTGCGTGTACCTTCGTCACTACGCACATCGAATTCCCATCTCCCTTCCTACCTCGACCTAGTGCCTGTGTGCCCAGATGTCACCCACCCCTCATCTTCCAGGGCCTGCATCCTCCTGCTGCTTGGCAAGCTCCTCTGTGGGCTCCCCCTTGAAGAATCGTGATATATACATCACGGACATTTTCTTGCAGGGGTGGCGGCCCCGGGGCGGGGGTTATATCACAAAAGCCGCAGCAAACAATTCTGAGGGTGCAGCGTGGAGAGGTGAGCCACGGAGGATCAATGCCCAGCCCTGGTGCCTGGATTAGACAAGCCCCACCGTCCTTAGAGCCGTGTAGGGGTGGGGTCTGGGCCTCGAGGCCCTGATGGAACTGGGCCAAGTTCCTCCTCCAAATGGAGGTCAAAAGTAAAGTTGAGTTACTGGAGAGAAATACTTCTTTCACACTTTAGTGCTGTGCACTGATATTTACATCCACTATACTCCTAACTCCATTTCATAACTCACAGTGCCATTCTCGCCCCCTGCCCTTCGCCCACCGTCCAGCTGTGCCCTCTCCCCACCACTCTGCCTACGTCATTCTTCTTCAGAGCTTTCATGCTTATCTTCATTTGATTATTTTTCTGTATTAACTCTAGTAGCACAAAAAATCTAGTATTTTCATTGGAGTACATTTTAAAATTTAGTGCATTAATAGAAGGACTTCACATTCAGCAAGGCCAACAGATCAGGAGACGATTGCCTAGAAAAGATAGTTTCTTACTCACAGTTCTGGAGAGGAGAGGGTCCCACACCGTGCAGGGCTGCATGGGGAAAGGGTGAGGGTGGTCTCCGGGCACAGAGAAAGAGGCAACTTACAGCGGAAGCCTTTACCGTGCTTTCCTTGGAAAGAAACAGGTGAGGCAGATTAAGCTGGTTTAGGATTGGCTAGTTTGAACAATATCCATGGGCTCCAGGGTGCAGGGGCTGCCCCAGGCATCTGGTACCTGACCCTGTGGTGATTAGGGCAGGGAGATAAGAGGCCTGGAATGTGAGAGCCCAATACAGAGCACTATAAAGAGGGAGGTTGGGATCATGGGCTCAGGGTTGATTTGCATATAAAAAGAGTTGTTTGCCAACAGGGAACTAGCTAACCTGGGAGGGGCAGTCCCTGGGGTCAGCAAGGCCCAGGTGTCAAAGCATCAGCATTACAGAAAATAAGATGTGGTTAATACAGAGTGACGTTAAATGGATATGTATTAAATATTGTATTAAATATGAATATTTGGATGATTGGATCTTAAACTTTTATTTCTATTCAAGAATAAGGTATCTTTGAATTTATTAAAGTATTTGTTCCTCCGTGGAGTTTTAAAATTCTCATCCTATTGGCACTACACAACTTTTGTTAAACTTGTTCGTAGACATTATTCTGTTTTGTCACTATTGTAAATAAGTTCTTATCTTCCACTATATTTATATTTGGCTATTGTTTGCATATTTTGTATACTAATTCCGTACCTTAATGAATTCTCTCTAACCTCTTCTTCCTTTTTCTCATCTGGTGGCATTGGCTAGTACTTCCAGAACAATGCTAAATGATACTGATGACCGTGGACCACTTCCTTCTAGGTGTTTTAGAATCAGGATATCGTTTACGTGCTCTCTTCCTTCACAGGGAGCAAAAGATGGCAAGAAAATCTCCCCACAAGGAGTTACTGAGGGTGCAGGGCTTGAATATCTTCCCCAAGGGACATAACAAGATGGGGAAAAAATCCAAACTGTTGTTTGTGCTTGTGGTCACCTGCAACAAAAAGTGACTTCTTGGCAGTTGAATTAGGGCAAATGGGAGTGCTAGTCAATTACTTGCCACTTCGACTTCCTTCCTTCATTGGCACTGAGACCAGTGACGAAGGCAAACATATTGCCTCTGTCATCTGCACCTTCAGAATCTCAGGCCAGGGTCCCCAGGTGAATCAGCAGAAGGTGACCTCCTTTGCTCCCTCTTCCACCCATGGTGATGTGTGCATGGCTGGGGCACCAGTGGGGAGAGGCATTACTTCAGTCCAGGTCCTTTGAGAAGCAGATGCGAAGATGGGATTAAACGTGAGAATTTTATTAAGGGAAACATCTGTGTGAGAGGAAATGGGAGGGGCTGGGAAGGCTGGGAGGGCCATCAGACGCGATGAAGACGGGACCCCAGGAAAGGAGGACAGGGGGAAGGTTGGGTGGGAGCACCCTGGTTGCCACACAGTCCAAGGAAGCTTTGGCAAGGCTTCTATCCGAGATCCATGTCTCCCGGGAAAGGGCCCCCCCGTTCACATCCTTCTGGACGCAGACATGGGAGGGGAGC
This sequence comes from Aethalodelphis obliquidens, assembly GCF_003676395.1. Classification (NCBI taxonomy): domain Eukaryota; kingdom Metazoa; phylum Chordata; class Mammalia; order Artiodactyla; family Delphinidae; genus Aethalodelphis; species Aethalodelphis obliquidens. The sequence continues at coordinate 10,513,778 of NW_020838000.1, forward strand.
CACATGGTGCCTGGGTGATGCAGGTTCAGCACAGATGCCAGAGACAGGTTTCAGGGAACCTCCACTGGGGCTCTCTGTCAGTTCTGCTGCCGCAGGGCACTTCTGGAGGTCTCTCTACTGCTGCCGTAAGACTGTTAGAGCTGAAAAATAAGGGGGCCAAAGTGCATTCACCAAGACTTAAAATCTAAGGATCTGACCCAGGTCCATCAACAGCTCATTTTTCAGCTTTGGGCCGGGACTCTTCTCTTGGGCAGAGGATGATAAGCCTGAATTTCCACCCTGCTCTGCTTTGGTGGTTATACCATTCCGAGCCTCAGTTTCCTCATCTCTGTAATGGGGGGAGGAAATAGAACACCTAACTCAGAGTTGCCTGGAGCATGTCTGTTTACAGAAATGCTTAGCAGGAAACCTTGTACAAAAGAGTGCTTTGATCACCATTAACTCTTCTCCCTTCACACCCTCTTCTGCCTCTGGCCCCCAACCCTCATGGAGTCACAGAGCTAGCTTTGTCCCACTGTGATAAGAGAAGTCCCCATGTCCCTGTAGTGACTGTGTACCTTTGACAGCTTGTCTGTTCCCATTGGGAAACTGGCCACAGCCAGCTTTTAATTTGGCCACCTTCCTTCCACAGCTCAGCACAGGCCTGGGCTGTCAGTGTAAAATCAGGAAAAGGCGCATTCATTTGAGCCAAACTGAATTAGCCAGGCCAGTCTGCGGCCGGGAAGTCACGTGCTGCTTTCCCAAACCAAACAAATTATTTTTAGATTATTCACTCTTTGGCATTATCCATGCCACAGCTCTCTCCTGTTAGGGCACATCAGAGAAAATTGGCTACGGCCAATTAATGCATATTTCACAGCATTTGTCTGCACTGGACCTCCGTGTGCAAAGTGAAAAGTGGTTGAAATTGTGAAAAGTGGTTGAAATTGACCCCTAAGTTCTCAACCCTAGTGGTGAGTGCACTGCCATCACCGGGGGAGCTTCTATTTTATTTTTTTTAAGTTTTTTTTAAATTGAAGTAATTACAATGTTGTGTTACTTTCTGGTGTACAGCAAAGTGATTCAGCTATGTACATATATATTCTTTTTCATATTCTTTTCCATTATGGTTTATTACAGGATATTGAATATAGTTCCCTGTGCTATACAGTAGGACCTTGGTTCATCTACTTTATATATAGTAGTTTGTATCTGCTAATCCCAAACTCCTAATTTATTCCTCCCCCACCTTCCCTTTTGGTAACCACAAGTTTGTTTTCTATGTCTGTGAGTCTGTTTCTGTTTTGTAAATAAATTCATTTGTATCATATTTTAGATTCCACATATAAGTGATATCATCTGATATTTGTCTTTCTCTTTCTGACTTCACTTAGTATGATAATCTCTAGGTCCATCCATGTTACTGCAGATGGCATTGTTCATTCTTTTTTATAGCTGAATAGTATTCCATTGTGTATATATGTGTGTGTGTGTGTGTGTGTATACATCTTCTTTATCTATTCATCTGTCGATGGACATTTAGGTTGCTTCCATGTCTTGGCTATTGTAAATAGTGCTGCTATGAACATAGGGGTGCATGTATCTTTTGGAATTAGAGTTTTCTCTAGATATATGCCCAGGAGTAGGATTGCTGGATCGTATGGCAACACTAGTTTTAGTTTTTTGGGGAACCTCCATACTGTTCTCCATAGTGGCTGCACCAATTTACAATTCCCACCAACAGTGTAGGAGGGTTCTCTTTTCTCCACACCCTCTCCAGCATGTATTATTTGTAGACTTTTTAATGATGGCCATTCCAACCAGTGTGAGGTGATATCTTGTTGTTTTGACTTGTATTTCTATAGTTATTAACGATGTTGAGCATCTTTTCATGTGCCTGTTGGCCATCTGACCCCCAACCCTCTGCCTCTGGTCCCCAACCCTCATGGAGTCACAGAGCTAGCTTTGTCCCACTGTGATAAGAGAAGTCCCCATGTCCCTATAGTGACTGTGTGCCTAAATAGACATTGGAGAAATGTCTATTTAGGTCTTCTGCTTATTTTTTGATTGGGTTGTTTGGTTTTCTGATAATTAAGCTGTATGAGCTGTTTGTGTATTTTGGAAATTCAGCCCTTGTCAGTCACATCATTTGCAAATACTTTCTCCCAGTCCGTAGGTTGTCTTTTCATTTTGTTTATGGTTTCCTTTGCTGTGCGAAATCTTATAAAGTTTGATTAGGTTCCATTTGTTTATTTTTGCTTTTACTTCTATTGCCTTGGGAGACTGGCCTAAGAAAACATTTGTACGACTTCTGTCAGAGAACATTTTGCCTATGTTCTCTTCTAGGAGTTTTATGGTGTCATGTCTTATGTTTAAGTCTTTAAGCCATTTTGAGTTTATTTTTTGTGTATGGTGTGAGGGTGTGTTCTAACTTCATTGATTTACATGAAGCTGTCCAGCTTTCTTAACACCACTTGCTGAAGAGACTGTCTTTTTTCCATTGTATATTCCTGCCTCCTTTGTCAAAGATTAATTGACTGTAGGTGTGTGGGTCTATTTCTGGGCTCTTGATTCTGTACCATTGATCTATGTTTTTGATCTATGTTTTGATCTCTGTTTTTGTGCCAATACCACACTGTTTGGATTACTGTAGCTTTGTAGTATTGTCTGAAGTCTGGGAGGGTTATGCCTCCAGCTTTGTTCTTTTTCCTCAGGATTGCTTTGGCAATTCTGGGCCTTTTATGGTTCCATATAAATTTTAGGATTATTTGTTCTAGTTCTGTGAAACATGTTATGGGTAATTTGATAGGGATTGCATTAAATCTGTAGATTGCTTTGCGTAGTATGGCCATCTTAACAATGTTAATTTTTCCAATCCAAGAGCCTGGGATATCTTGCCATTTCTTTGAATAATCTTCAGTTTCCTTTATCAGTGTTTTATAGTTCCTAGCATATAAGTCTTTCACTTCCTTTATTTATTCATATATTTTTTGATGCGATTTTAAAAGGGATCGTTTTTTACTTTACCTGGGGAGCTTTTAAAGATCCTGGTTCTCAGGCCACATCCCAGCCCAATTACATCAGAATCTCTAGGGTGGGACCCAGGCATCAGTGTCTTTTAAAGCTCCCCTGGTGATGCCAGTGTGCAGACCAGTTTGAGAACCAGTAAAAGACAATTTCAAAGCTTCCTTCCATCTCTAATTCCAGTGACAGTGATCTTGAAGAGGGTACAGCCTACTTCTAATTTAATTCATAAAATAGGAATTGTGTGAGTGAATATTCCAGCAATTTTGTAATTTTATATTCTTCTTAAATTCCCTGCTCTCAATCATGTTCCTCTTTGGCATCTTTTTCAGTCAGTGTTTAGACTCATAATTAATACCTTTTCCCTGCATAAATATTTATTTACTTCATGCATCTGTCATAATTCCTTGTGTTCACTTGTACAGCCTGTTTGCGGCAGGTATACATTTCACAGAACTAGTTAACTTTTCTTTGTTACTCTAATAGAAATTAGCTCCTGAGCTCCAGTTCTGCTTGCTGTCTTACGTGTACAGCTCAGTGAATTGTTATGTACGTGCGCGTCCATGTAAGCCCTGCCCAGATTGAGATATTTAACACTTCCCCCCGGCAATCCAGAGGGCTCCCTCCTGCCCTTTCCACCCAACCCTACATCCCCCAGAGGTAACTGTGCTCTAACTTCTATCACCAGAGGGTAACACTCAAGTCTCCTTTGACTAAGTGCTTCCTCTAATTGAGGTTCACGCCTCTCCCCGGGCTTCTTCTTCCCTGAGGGTGATCTAGGTCTCCCATCAGAGGAGAGGTCTGCTTCAGGCATGGCTGTTCAGTAATCTATTTATGTATCACAGACCATCCCCAAATGTAGTGGGTAAACACAGGACATTCTCTCTCACAGTTTGGTGGGTTGATGGGGCTCAGTCCATTCTTCTCATCTCACCTGAGATCTCGAGCAGCTGCGGTCTGACAGCAGCTGCACCTGGGTCCCAGAGGCCCCGCTGAGCTGGAAGGTCTGGGTTGCCTTCTCTTTCTGAGAAAGTAAAAATTAGCTCTGGCTAAGAATGTAAAAATCTGCTCAGCCTTTCATTCGGCTGGAGTATGAGACATGGATTGAATGATATGCAGAATTGACAGAATATATTCCATCCAGGGACTCACTGCAAGGGGAAAGGCCTAACAACCATCTTTGTTATTCCTGAGTAACTTTGTTTTCTAAAATCATAGACTATCAGAAACTTTCATCAGTAAGAATGACACGCCCTGATTTTGCCCAGAGGAGCCAAGTCACTTGGACACAGAGAAAAAGCCTTGGTTTGTTTCTGGGCAAACCTCAGATGCACCTCCTCAGGTGCAGAGTTTCTGGACACGGCATTTTCCGTCTAACATAACCCTTTAGTGTCTGAGGAAACATGACCCTGGCGTCCATCTCGCAGTCCTGAGCAGATGTGGAATCCTTTACACGGAGCCTGCTTTGCTTTGAGCCTATCAAAACTTTGATTCAGTACCATAATCGCCGAATTGTATACTCTAAAATGGTGAATTTTATGGTATGTGAATTTTGCGTCTGTGGAATACGGCATCTCAGTTTTAAAAATGATAGACAAGCCCTTGGCATGGAAAATTGTTGGCTCTTAATGCCACTTTACACTGAGTTTCTTTGATGACCTCAGTTTAGTAAACTGGTTTTTCAATTAAAAACAAACAAAAATCTCAGCTTCATTTGTATTCCGCTAAACCCCACCCTTCCCCCAAACCTTATGCTAACTCTGCTTTACTTTTGTTGGTGAGTTGCCCCATGATTCCTCTGGGGTGTGGTCTGTCTTTGCAGTGGCTCAATACACCTGGCTTTGTCAGGCCAGTTTGTACCTGACAGTCGTAAGCTGTCAGGAGGACAACCCTGGTGCCTTGGCACTCCTCCACATGGCCTCTCTCCACCAGTGGTGTCTTCCCCTCTAGGGCCTCTCCACGGGCTGCTCTCTCCAGCAGGGGACCTGGGCTTCTCACACGGTGGCTGACTTCCACAAAAACTAGAGTAAAAGCTGCCAGGCTTTCTTAAGACTTAGGCCTGGAGCTGTTACAGCATTTCTTCTGCTGCACTCTGTCGGTTACAGGGAGTAAGAGGCCAACCCAGATTCAGCGTGGGAGGGGACGGCACAGGTGTGGTTCATTGGGGGCCATCTTCGGAGGCCAGCTGCCACCACTGTCCTCTCTTCTCATGGCGTTCCATCATTAGGCTTCATCTGCCTTGTGTTTCAGCCTCAGGCCCTGCTAATCTGCAGATAGCATCCACTCTCTACAGACAGCCAGAGCTCTTCCAGTTTGCCCTCTGCTCAGTCCCTTCGGCTTCCCTCCGGGACCATGGGGAGTTTCTGGCCGCATTCCCCACACTGTGCTGGGATGCCCGGGTCTCTGCAGGCCTCTCTCAGGCCCAGCTGCCTGGGCTTCTCCCTCAGACCTTGTAATGCTACCACCAGGTGCCATGCTGGATGTGGCTTCTCGTCGGGGTCCACACCCTGGGGGTTCAGGCCCCTTGTGCTGGGGATTCCCCAGACCTGGCAGACTTACCCATCCTCTGAGGTAGTGAATGCCACTGACTGAAGGAATGGGGGGCTTTGGGAAAACAAGAAAAAAATGTGCAAGAGAAAATAGATAAAATGTAAGTATTTAGTATAACTTTTCTAGGAAATCTGCAACAGTGAGGGCTGTTCTGTTTCAGCCAGCTATTAATAGGGTTTTTTTTTTCTTTTTTTTTATTTTTTTTTTTTTTTTTTTGGCTGCAACCTGCAGCTTGTGGGATCTTAGTTCCCCAACCAGGGATCGAACCTGGGCCCCTTGCAGTGGAAGCTCTGAGTCCTAACCACTGGACCGCCAGGGGATTCCCAGGCGGCATTAATATTGATTATCGGTATTGTTTTGATCTGAATTTGAGGTAATGATAATCAAGTTTACATAACTCTTAAGAACTTTCATACATATAATTTATTTCATCTTCACAGCAATCTTTTGAAAGGAGGGATTATTATTATTCCCATATTACAGATTATCTGTAATTCCCATATTACGGATAAGGAAACAGACTCGGGGAAATCAAGGGACTTTTCCAAGGTCACATATTGTATGGTTTTATCTTGAAGGGACAATTTTAAAAGAAAAAAGATTTGAAAGAGAACCAATGGGCCTGTGAATTTAAATGAGAATGTTTTGATTTTTCCATTTTGATTATCTTGCAAAATACTGGGCTTTTAGGGGGGGAAACCTCAGGATTCCTAAAGACAATAATGGCAAAGTATGGAGAACAGTTGTGATAAAGTGAGAAAGAAATAGATCACACAGTACCATTCACTTCGCTAACCCTGCGTGTGGAAAACGTGAGCCTCTGGATTCCTCATCTGAGAAAAGATACGAGACGCAGCTCGAGCCCTGGAGCCGCTAATGGGGCCACCAGGCTGACTTTGGGCTGAGGTTTGAGGGTTCAGGGCCCTGAGCGACAGGCACCTGAGGATAAATCCAGCTCCTCAGCGATAATCTGCGTGGCCGCGTGTTTGAGTGTGTGCAGCTGAGACTGCTCCACAAATTCCTGTATAAAGGAACTCACCAGAACAGGACATGGCGTTCATGAGACCTGCAGACGTGGGGGAGGAAGTGCTCCTCAAAGACCTTGGCTTTGGGGCCTTAACTTGGAAAATTGCCTCCCAGTAGGTCTTTTAATACATAGTGATCCTGCCTCTAAGTTATTATGTAATAAACGCTTTACATTCATTATTCTTTAAAAGCTGGACTCCATTTTAAATAAAAATAGACTGGAGACAAGAGAGGTCACTGACAGAAAAATAGTATATATTGGTATGGCTTTATTTTCCTTTTTCTCTAAATGTGTTTATAATTGCACACCAGGACAAACAAGTTTGAGCTCTGTGAATAGAAACCATTTAAGCTTTCTTTGACAGTGTGACTCAACTTGGGCAAATAGGGTTGAGAACGATCCACAGAAAAATAAAACAAATTGGCTACTTATGGAGCCACCTACTAATGGAAATGGAAATGCTTTTAGCACAAGTTCTTTCCAGGAATCTCCCAGACTGACTGAAATAGGGCAGGAATAAAAATGGAAAATTGGGCTTCCCTGGTGGCGCAGTGGTTGAGAGTCAGCCTGCCAATGCAGGGGACACGGGTTCGTTCCCCGGTCCGGGAAGATCCCACATGCCGTGGAGCGGTTGGGCCCATGAGCCATGGCCGCTGAGCCTGCGCGTCCGGAGCCTGTGCTCCGCAACGGGAGAGGCCACAACAGTGAGAGGCCCGCGTACCGCAAAAAAAAAAAGGAAAATTACTTTAGAATGTCATTTGAATATTGGATGCTACGACTTATCAGTTGCCTTGAGTTTGTGAAGTTCCTAATTCAAGAGCTGTTCACTTTTATAAAGACAATTGAAACTGATATATAAGGCGGGGGGTGGGGGGATGGTAAAAGAAATTTGGAGCATGTAAGAAAGGCCAAAAAGAAGTAATGATATATATTTTAAATTGACCTCAGTTCAAAATATGTTTTTGAATTTGCAAACCACAGGCCTCTTCCAGAGTGCCTCAATTCTGAGAATCTGTACGCCGATGAACTGAAATATAGTTACAAACGGAAATCTTAAAATACGGTTATGTATGCTTTTAAGGTGGATGTGATGTTTAAAGGGAGGGCAGGAACGTAGGGAGAAGATAAGAGACCAGAAGAAGACTGTCACAAAGTAGAATTTTCCAAGGAAGTTGTAAGTTTATCCAAATTTCCCTGCAGAAAACGGTCATCTGAGTAAGTGTACCCTAATAATTCAGTCACTGAAGATACACTTATTTTGCTAACTTAACCCTTAGACCAGTGGTTCTCAAAGTGTGGTCCATGGACCAGCAGCAGCACCTGGAAACATAAGAACTGCAAATCCCCACCCAACTTCCAAGACTTCTGAGTCTTGGAAACTCAGAAATCTGTGTTTTAACAAGTCCTCTGGGTGATCTGACGCACGCTCAAGTTAGACCTGTTTACCCCAGATTCATAAGTTTTTAGTTCCAGGCATCCAAGAGAGGAAACTTGGCCCATTTTTCTGCTATTCAGGTGTGCCTCATTTCCAAAACACAGGGTGTCAGGAGGGGGAAGACGGGTGTGAATTGGTTCTGGGCGACAATGTCACATAGTTGGAGAAAGAGTGCTAAGCTCAAGAGAAGGACCAGCTGTGTGCCCCCTGCAGATTCAGGGCGGAGAGCTGGCGAGGATGCACAAGGAACCCAGAAGCCTTCTGAGAAGGAAAGAGCAGGTTGGAAAGCACAGGCTGGACGAAAGAAGAGCAGATAGTGGGGGAATGGCCACAGTTTTTTTGGTGCTCTGCCTTCAAGAGGTGGAGCTTAACTCTCCTTCCTTTGACTGTGGCCTGGACTCAGTGACTTGCTTCCAGTGACAGTGTGTCACTTCCAGGACTAGGTCACAAAAGGCTATGGCCTTTTCCTTTTTCTCACTCTTGTATCGCTCGTTCTTGGGGAAGCCTGCTGAGGTGTCACGAAGACACTCACAAAGCCTTGTGAAAAAGTCTGTGTGGCCAGGAACTGAGGTCTCTGAAGAGCCTCCAACTCCAGCCAGGCCTTCAGATGACTGCAGAGACTAGGCCCCCTGCACCGCCCCGCCCTGCCCCACAGTGTGACTCAGATGGCCCTGGCTTCTGCCCTTTACCCCTCTCATCACCCACACTTGCACTCGAGCCCTCAGAAGAGGAGGACCTTAAATCACTGGGGTCTCTGTGTGTTTCCCCCTCTTTCAACTACAGTCCACCCCTGCAGGGGCAGAGGGAGGAGCGGTGGGAATAGATACACGCGTGAGCATGACAGGGGACCCCTCCCTGTTGCCTGGCACTACGGCACCAAAAATGCCTGTACTCAGAGCTGGAAGGGCAGTGGTGAGCAGGAACACATCTCCAGCCCCGTGTGAGGATGCATCAGGATTAACAGGTTAGGGCCATCTGAATATAGACTTGAACAGGCGGGGGCGGTGGTGTGAGAACACTTAAGATCTACTCCCCTAGCAAATTTCAAAAAGTATACAATACAGTATTGATAATATTAGTCACCATGCTGTACATTAGGTCTTTGGAACTTATTCATCCTGCATAATTCTGCAGCTTTGTTCCCTTTGACCAACATCTCCCCATTTACCCCACCCACACCCCCTGGAAACCACCATTCTACTCCTTGCTTCTATGAATTTTGACTTTTTTAGGTTCCATATATAAGTGAGGTCCTGTAGTATTTGTCTTTCTGTGCCTGGCTTCTTTTATTTCATTTAGCGTAATGTCCTCCAGGTTCATCTGTTGCTGTGATCTGAATGTTTTTGTTTTCCACAATGGCTGTACATTACGTTCTCACCAACAGAGCACAGGGGTTTTTTCTCGTCAGCACTTCAACTTTTATTATTTTGATAATAGCCATTCTGACAGGTGTGGTGTGATATCTCATTGTGGTTTGATTTGCATTTCCCTGATGATTAGTGATGTTGAACACTTTTTCATATACCTGTTGACCATTTGGGTGTCTTTGGAAAAATATCTACTCAGGTTCTTGCCCTTTTTAACATCAGGTTATTTGTATTCTTGCTTGAGTTGTTTGAGTTCCCTATATATTTTGGATATTAATCCCTTATCAGATGTATGGTTGGCAGATATTTTCCCCATCCCATAGGTTGTTCCTTCACTGTTTCTTGTTTCCTTTGCTATACGGAAGCTTTTTAGTTTAATACAACCTCATTTGACTATCTTTTTTTCATTGCCTATGCTTTTTGCAGTCTTATCTAATAAAGGATTGCACGCACCAATGTCAAGAAGCCTTTCCCCTATGTTTTCTTCCAGTATTTTTATAGTTTCAGATCATATGTTTTAGACTTTAATCCATTTGAGTTGATTTTTGTATATGGTGTGAGATAAGGATCCAATTTTATTCTTCTGCTTGTGGCTGTCAAGTTTTCCCAACACCATTTATGGAAGAAACTGTCCTTTCTCCATTGTGTGTTGTTGCACTTTTTTGAAATCAATTGACCATAAATGTGTGGATTTTATTTCTTGGCTCTCTGTTCTCTTTTATTTGTCTACATGTCTGTTTTTATGCTAGTCTCATACTATTTTGATTAATATAGCTTTGTAATATATTTTGAAATCAGGTAATGTAATACCTTCAGCTTTGTTCTTCCTGTTCAAGATGACTTTGGTTATCAGGGTCTTTTGTGGTTCCATATAAATTTTAGGATTGTTTTTTCTACTTCTCTTAAAACTGCCATTGGAATCTTGATAGGGATTGCACTGAATCTTTAGATGGCCTTGGGTAGCATGGAAATTTTAACAATATTAGTTCTTCCAATCAATGAACACAGGATATATTTCCATTTATATGTGTCTTCTTCAATTTCTTTCATCAGTGTTTTATAGTTTTCAGTGTACAGATCTCTCATTTCCTTGGTTAAATTTATTCCTAAGTATTTTATTTTATTTTACGCAATTGAAAATGTAATTGTTTTCTTAATTTCTTTTTCAGATATTTCATTGTTAATTCTAAACAGACAACTGATTTTTCTATGTTGATTTTACATCCTGCAACTTTACTGAACGTGTTTATTAGTTTCAATAGCTTGTGTAGTCTTTAAGGTGTTCTCTATGTAATATCATGTAATCTGCAAACAGAGACAATTTTATTTCTTCTTTTCCAATTTAAATGCCTTCTATTACTTTTTCTTGCCTAATTGCTCTGGCTAGGACTTCTAGTGGTATATAGAATAGAAATGATGACAGTGGGCACTCTTTTCTTTTTCCTGATAGTAGAGGGAAAACTTTCAGCTTTTCACCATTTAGTATGATGTTAACTGTCGGCTTGTCATATATGGTCTTTATTTTAACATGCTTTTTAAAAAGTGCTTTGTAAGAGGTTTTCTGTGGAAAATTGGTAAAATCAAGTGAGATATAATGTTTTATTCAAAGGGGAAAACTCAATTAAGAGAATGCTTTAAATTGACTCTTGTGTTGCGGGAAAAGTTGAAAGATCTGAATCTTTGGTACTTTGAGGGGTATTAAGGGACACAAGACAACAAAGATACAAGAAATAACAAGTGCTAATAACCAGGTTTTAAAAAAGTTTTTTTTAATATTTATTTATTTGGTCGTGCTAGGTCTAGGTTGCAGCAGGTGGGCTCCTTAGTTGAAGCTCATGGGCTCCTTAGTTGCGGCTCACCAGCTCCTTAGTTGTAGCACGCAGACTCCTTAGTTGTGGCATGCGAACTCTTGGTTGGGGCATGCATATGGGATCTAGTTCCCTGACCAGGGATTGAACCTGGGCCCCCTGCATTGGGAGTGTGGAGTCTTAGCCACTGCACCACCAGGGAAGCCCCTAACCAGTTTATTGAAAGATTTAAGTTCCTTTTTTTTTTTTAATATTTATTTATGTTTTTGGCTGTTCCAGGTCTTAGCTGCGGCATATGCGATCTTAGTTGTGGCATGCGGGATCTAGTTCCCTGACCAGGGATTGAACCCAGGCCCCCTGCATTGGGAGTGCAGAGTCTTAACCACTGGACCACCAAGGAAGTCCCAGAAAGCTTTAGGTTCTTAAACAAGCTCTATCACATCCCCCTTTCACAGATCCCAGGCAATAGTTCAAACAGGAATCATAGCTTTTGCTGTCAGTTTCAGGTATAAACCAACTCTCATTTTCAGGCTTTAGAAAGTCCAGCTCAATCTATACCAAAACTTCAACCTCTCATCCATTTCAAACACCAAGGGGTGTTAGGTGCCCACACCTAAAGAGAGTTACTGATGCTCTCTTATATGCTTGACCCCTGATCTGTTTCCTGTGCCCTGCACCATCACAGTGGTCGGAAAACGTCCTAATGCATCTGCTCTGTAGCAGCCTTCTTTCTTCATGGGGTAGTACAGGACTAAAAGAAGCCATGAGCAGTCCTCTCCTCCCACCCCACCAGGTCCATAAGCAACATGTTTTGTATATACAAGAGTCTAAACATTCCCACATATAGGCTGAGAGGGAAACCAGCATTCCTTAAGCACCCGCTGTGTGCCAGGCACTTGCCACATGGTAATTCCTTTCATTCTCGCAAAACCCCGGAGCCCAGTTTGCAAATGAGGAAGCACAAGCTCAGAGAGGCTTAGCAACTTGCCTATGATCACACAACCAGGAAATGGACTTGAATCCAGTTCTTCTGAATTGTATCCACTCCCAAATTTATATCCTGAAGCTATAACCCCCAGTACTTCAAACTGTGACTGTATTTGGAGATAGGGCCTTATGGCTGGGCCCTAATTCAATGTGACTGCTATCCTTATAAGGAGAGGATATTTGGACACATAGACAACAGGGATGTCCATGCACAGAGGAAAGGCCATGGGAGGATGCAGCTGGAAGGTGGCCATCTACAAGCCAAGGAGAGAGGCCTCAGAGGAAACCAAACCTGCAGACACCTTGATCTTGGACTTCTAGCCTCCAGAACTGTGAGAAAATACGTTTGTTCTTTAAACCACCTAATCTGTGGTCTTTTGGTTATGGCCGCCCTAGCAAATGAATATACTGGACTAATGCATTTTCCAGACAGCATGTGCAGAATCACAGACTGTAACTGAGGATATGTCAGCATCTTCTCCTCTGAAGACTATTTTTCAGGAGTTGTTGACATGGCATTGAGGCATGGAAGCCAGAGCTGGACAGAGCTAGTTGTTTTGTTCCCAGCTAGGTGCAGGCCTGATGTGGGAGGTGTCTGGCACATGGTGGAGAGAGCCTGGGGGAGGTGGGGGGAGAATGCATTCGCCCAGCCCTCACCTTACACAGGGGGCTCTGGAACCTAACATTTATAGGCCAGACTGTGTGAAAGTGCCTTACACATGTCATTTCATTTACAGCTAAGGCCTCTACAGCTGCAAACTTGCATTTCCCTTGGCAAGAGGCAAGTCTGTTCTGAGACTTTGCAAGGGGAATCTTGACCCAGGCTGAATTACTCTTAGGGATTTTGGATATCTTGCAATGTAGTTTACCATTTTGCATATACCATGGAAATCCATTCATTAGTTCATTTAATGTTTATTGAACGTCTACTGTGTGTCAGATTTGACACTTGGGCGGATAAAGAGAATAACCAGTCATGGGCCTTGTGTTCAAGGAATTAATAATTTACTCAGAGAAATAAGACATGTATCAAAATAACTATATTGCAAGGTTGAAAGCACAGAGTAGAACTCCCTTTATATTAGCACATATACATACACACGAACATAAGTATTCTTCTTTTTGAATAGTTTAAATGTCTCCTACCACATGGCAAGGCATTGTATAAGGCATTTTAGAAGTGGTACATTGAGGGACTTCCCTGGCAGCCCAGTGGTTAAGAGTCCACGCTCCCAATGCAGGGGGCAAGTGTTCAATCCCTGGTTGGGGAACTAAGATCCTGCATGTTGCATGGCGCGGCCAAAAAAAAAAAAAAAAGGATAGAAGTGGTATATTGAATCCATAGTGTGGAAGAGGAGACCCCTCTCCCACACTTATACCCTGGGCCACTCCTTCTAAGGCCATGTGCCCATGCCCTCCAAAAAAAAGGAGTTATCGGTCTGATGGGTCAGAACCCAGGATCCTCACAGGGCCGTGTTGCTCATGGATGGGCTCACTCTGCCTTAAAGATCAGCTCTGTGGCCTCCTGAGAATTCCTAGGGGCTGCTCACCAGGTCTGGCCTTGTCCCCCCCACCCCTCATTCTTGTCTCTGGAGGGGAGGGGAGCAGAAGCCCAAAGAAGGGCTGGTCGTCTCAATTCCCTGGGGAGGAAGAAGAACCCTCTGTGGCTTCCAGGTCTGACCCACATTCCCCAGCTCAGCCTTTGCCAGAATCCATCTTGGTTGTTACCACAATTAATAAAGTGTCCCCAGTTCCCACTTGGGTGCTGAGACTTGCATGCAGCCCCCTAGTCAGATCCTGAGTGGGGAGAGGTGAGTCCCGAGGTTGGCTGTTCCTAGTACAGGGAATCTCAGGGTTCAGCCCCGACCCTTCCTCAGAGCCCCATAAGGGATGTTATCTCTCCTGAGCTCTGAAAAGTTTCCTCAGCTGTTGACTGGCCAAGCCGGGATTCCAACCAGCTACCGTTTGACTTGAAACCGTTGTGCTGTTGCCACCATGCACACTGCCCTCTAAGTGCAAGAATGAAAATGAGGGAACAAGCGGGGATGGTCCCAGGAGCAAATGCATCCCTCCTGGCAGAGTTTTCATGGAGGAGGGAACATTTAAACTTGGGAGATCTGGGAGGATTTGGACATGCAGGGAGGGGGCCTTTGCCAGTGGAGGGGAGAGCAGGGATTCTGGAATAGGTGGAATAGGAGAGAAACGTGAGGCCAGCATTCCCTGCTGGCAGCTCGCAGCAGGAGCTGGAATGCCCTGCACACATGGAGAATCTTCCCGCATCGCCCAGCCGTTCACACTGGGAAGCAACCGCCTGTGTTCCAGGCCACCAAGATCTGCATCCAGCATCTTAGCTTGTTCCCTTTCCTTTGAGGACTCTCTGGCCATGAGGCCCTGCCACTGGCCCCCGAAGGGCCATGGTCACACCCACCCTGTGCCCGGGCCGGTCCCCTCAGGTGCCTCCCCATTCCCTGTGGTGTCTGAACTGGGGCTGGTGGTGTATAGAATGCAGGCTTCGGGGTACTTGTGTTCTAGCTCTGTGGCCCTGGGCAGGTCACCTAAGCTGCCTTCATTGGCCTCTGTTTCTGCATCTGTAACATGCAGGGAGTGACAGCTACCTCCCAGAGTTGCTGTGAGGCAACCTGCCGATGCAGGGGACGTGGGTTCGTGCCCCGGTCCGGGAAGATCCCACATGCCACAGAGCGGCTGGGCCCGTGAGCCATGGCCGCTGGGCCTGCGCGTCCGGAGCCTGTGCTCCGCAACAGGAGAGGCCACAACAGTGGGAGACCCGGGTACGGCAAAAAAAAAAAAAAAAAAAGAAAGAAAGAAAGAACAGGCATGCAAGTATAATAGGTGTTTGATGACCGGTGATTGGCATCAGTGTTTTTATCCCTTAAGATCAGAAAGGCCTCAGAGTCTTCCATGAATCCCTCCCTGAGAACTACAGTCAAATCTCACCTCTTACCTTCCTCATCGGCTCCGGCACGCCTCCTGCCAAATTCCTGTAATCTAGACAGCGGTGGGCCCTCCCCAGATCACCTCTGACCCCGGTTCCACAGTCCTGGTCACTCCAAGTCTCCTCAGCACTTCTGCAGATTCCGAGGAAAGGCTTTTCTATCCTGCCCAGTCTCTACTTTGTCCTACACCAGCCCAGCATCTGTGAGAAATGTGCCCTTCATCGGTTCTAGTAACTTTATAAAGACCTGGGGGGTGGGGAGGCCTTTGACTGGGGCCAGTGTGATGTGAGAAAGATAAAGCCGTCCAGAGGGCTGAGGAGAGGCTAGGGGTCCGGGCTCAGCAGAGGTGTGGCAGCATCACACTGTAACGAGGAGGTGTAGGACATGTGCAGATTGGTGCAGCTGCCTTGGGAAAACACAATCGGCCACACTCCACCCTAGAAATACACCCAATCTGGTCGTTACTCACTGTCTCCCTCATCTCCACCTTCAGGACCCTCCTAAGGGGCCTCCTGCATCCTCCCACGTCCATTTCTGAGTCCCTTTCTTGCCATTTATATGCCAGGGTGATCCCGTTAAAACAAGAGTCAGAGCTTGTTGCTCCTCTGTTCAAAACCCTCCACTGGCTTCCACCTTAAAACAAAGCCCAGACTCTACATGACCTGGCCCCTGTGGCTTCTCCCACCCTTTCTCCCTCACCCACCCCTGCTTATTCTACTCCAGCCACAGGGGCCTCCTTTCCGCACCTGAGACACACCACGTCCTCTCGGGTCTCTGCCAAGATGTCACCTCCTCAGGGAGGCCCTCCCTGATTAGTTCTCTCTCCATTCTGCATCACGCTGAATGCCTGGACTACGCCTGGACTAGGCTTCTTGGCTGTCTTGACACTTTCACTAGATTGCAATTTCCTGAGGGCAAGGAATTTTATATATTCAGTTCACGTTAAATCCCTAACTCTTAGATCTTTGCATGGGACACAGCAGGAACTCAGTAATTATTTGTTGAGTGAATAAACCCTCTGACCTCTCTCTTACCTTCCTGAATCATTTTTTTTCCATTTCCATCTTCTCCAGTTTAGCCTTGTCCATCCACGTCCTAAGGACACGTGTGTTTGCAAAACATTTGGTAACTGTATATAAGGAAACAGGTTATCACATAATCCATGGTAACCGCATGGAACATTTTTTTTTTAATCTCTCTAGTGCTTAAAAAAAAAAAAAATCACTGCTCTCTTAACCCAGATTGTGTAGGTATATATTTTGGCCTTGCAGTTAGCCCTTTCCCTGTGGCTGAGCATTTTTAAAGCACTTTAAGACTTTAAGGAGGGGATTAAATACGGCACGTGCTGAGGCCCCGGTTTGCGCAGTTTGTTCCCACACAGCCTGCAGGATGGGGAACCTCCTGGTTGCACGAACCACAGGGCCTCACTGAACGCAAACCCCAAAGCGGCGAGGGGCTGCCATGCCTGTGGGTGTTCTGCTCTGCCTCTCAGGTTATTTTTTCCTAAAGTCTGTGGTTCTCAAACATCCCTCAGCAGCTGCTGGTATTGCTTGCATTGGCCAAGATGTCCCTTCCCACAACAGGGGTGGGCATGTGCATAATTTTACAGAGCTGGGGCCATGCTCCTTTCCCACCCTGTGGAGTCCTGGGCAGCCCTGGCCTAGCAGTGTGTTAGGAGCGAGCCGTCCTGTTCCAGGGCCTCAGCAAACAGCACAGCCCCATGCCCTCGATCTCCACCTTCAGCTGCACAGAGACTAGATCCAAGCTTTGAGACCGATGCTTTGCCTTTACCTTGGACCAGGTCAAATTATGGCACGGCCTTCCTCCCCACCCCATCCAATCTCTTGGAATCCGAGGTGGGAGGGTATTGGTGCTGGGGAGGGGTATGAGGTCGGGGAGGTGACGGGGTCGGGAGTGATAACGTTCTCGCAATAAAGATATCATGGCCAGTACAGACAGTAAACTAGGAACATGCATTTGGTCTGGCTAGTAGACGATGAAATGAATGTCAGCTATGTTTTTGAGGGCTCACCCTCTGGGAAACCTCAGGCAGACCCACCACCCCACCTGCGAGAGTGGAGCCGAGGTCTGTTGTGTAGGTATGTATTTTATTACATGTAAGCCATTGGTGACTTAACAATTCTTTTGAGCTCTTTTATTTCTGTGATTCTTGAAATATGTAACATCAGGAAACTGGCTTTGCTCAGGATTCAGGATGTTTTCCCTGCCTGTGGGCTTCAGTTCAAGCTCCATCCATCCTTGGTTGTCACAGACGATTTGGGGGTCTCCTCCAGCATCTCGAGCCCTCTCTGACTTCCTGTCTTAAAGCTGTGACCTTCCCATTTCCCTACCAAGAATGTGGTTTCCCCTCTTCATAGCTGAATGATTCTTGGACCCACAGCTGAGTCTGGTAGAGACGAGGTTGACTGATGATATTCCCTTGGGGAGCAAGTCTGGCCTGAGGCCTTGGAGCAACCGTGGCATCTGGAGAGGGTGTCAGCGTGAGGGGTTCAGGTCCAGTCTTGCCAGTGATTGCTCCGCCTGCCGGACAGTGGCCTGAATCTCTGCTGCTGCCCCTGGAGCCTCACAGAAGCCTCAATTTTCTCATCTGTAAAACAGGAACTATTAACTTTAGTCCTGCTGCCTTGCTCGTGACCGTCAAATGAAAAACAAAACCAAAAAACTGTTAAACAAGATTTTATAAAAAGTAAAGCCCTAGGACTTCCCTGGTGGCGCAGTGGTTAAGAATCCGCCTGCCAATGCAGGGGTCATGGCTTCGAGCCCTGGTCCTGAGGATCCCACATGCCACAGAGCAACTAAGCCCGTGGGCCACAACTACTGAGCCTGTGCTCTAGAGCCCGTGAGCCACAACTACTGAGCCCACGTGCCACAACTACTGAAGCCCACATGTCTAGAGCCCGTGCTCTGCAACAAGAGAAGTCCCTGCAATGAGAAGCCCACGCATCACAACAAAGAGTAGCCCCCGCTGGCCGCAACCAGAGAAAGCCCGTGGGCAGCAACGAAGACCCAATGCAGCCAAAAATAAATAATAAATAAATTTATTACAGAAACATGTATATATTCACTTAAAAAAAAAGTAAAGCCCTACATCACAATTATTTATTTAGCACACCAATGACATGTTTATTGTATAAAACAGAAGTAAAAGGGGGGATTAAATAATAGGAATTAAATAAAAATAGATTTGGGGTCAAGGTCCTTTTAGGGGAAAAAGCAAAGTAAATGGGTTTCTTTTCTGCAGAACTTCCCAGGGTCTTTGGTATGCTAGTATATAGTATACATTGCCAAGAGGGACATACAATAGGCCGCATTTCTCAATTTATTTAAACTCGTCTGCTTTTTAAAAACGGAGTTAGAATCGGTGCACCTCCAGCTCAGCTTGGGGGAAGGCTGTGTTGTAAGGTTATTGTCACTGCTGTGACTGCACTCCAGATTCAGTGGCTCGAGGCCCGCCCAGTGCAAATCTCTTCCCTGAAAGTGAGGGCACCCACACCTCCTGCCCTGGAGAGGACCAGCGGGCTCACGGCCTGGGGGAGTCCGGCTAGGCGCCTTAGACTTACTAGCAGCTTTCTCAGCCGAGCTTTCCATTGCGCTGCGAGGCTCCATCAGTTCTGGCTCCGACTTCAGCCTTTGCTGCGGGACAGGGCTGTGAGGAAGGGCTCTCCCGGGCTTCCCAGCTGCCCTGTCTTGTCTGCCTGCTGCTGGCGCAGCTGCTGGCGGGGGTGGCCGTGGCCTTCGTGTAAGTGAATCATCCTTCATGCTGGGCCAGAAAGACCAGGCTCACAGCTCTGTTCTCTGCCAGGACCAGACAATAATGGTCTGTCTGCCCCGCTCAGCACGTCGGCAGGGACTTCTTGGACCTTGGACATGCAGGAAAGACACCTTTTCCCTTTCTTCTTTCTTCTGTACTCCTAAGATAGCCAAGACTTCGATTTCGGGAAAAAAATCCTTTTATTTTTAAATTGCAAAGTAAGTAATGCTCACTGTAAAAATTTCCACTAATACAAATATGATTTGTATAAAATTTAAAAGGTATAGAAGGCTAAGAAGGTGTTATTTGTATAAGATTGAAAAGGAAAGTTTCCCTCTTTTTCCCCTTAGCCCACATGCTTCCATCCCTAAGTGTGTAGTGTACATTGTTCTAGGTGTTCTCTTTGCCTTTCTCTTTGCACATATACATAATTGATAAATAGATTTGCTTTTTTGGTCAGATTCACTGCAACTTTCCAGTTTCACTCAACATGGACAAGCTTCCATGTCAGTGCATAAATGGGAACTATCTTTTTCTTATTTTTTAAAGTCACGTTTATAGAGGGAAATTTTTTTTTTTTTTTTTTTTGGCTGTGACACGTGGCTTGTGGGATCTTAGTTCCCCAACCAGGGATCGAACCCATGCCCCCTGCAGTGGAAGTGCAGAGTCTCAACCACTGGACCACCAGGGAAGTCCCAATCTGAGGGAAAATTTACATAAAGTAAAACTTACTGTTTTTAAGAGTACAGTTTGCTGTGTTTTGACATAGGAGACAACCACTCCAGTCAAGATAGAGAACACTGCTGTCACCACCAAAAGTTCCCTTTGCAGTCAACTTTCTCCTCACAACCCTAACTCCTGGCAGCCACTGATCTGTTCTCCATCCCTAGAGTTTTCTCTTTCCCAGAAGGCTGTGTACATGGAATTAAGTAGGATTAGCGTTTTGTGTTGGCTCCTTCCACTTTGAATGATGCGTCTGAGATTCAGCCATGTCCCTCGTTTCGGCAGTTCATCACATGTTACTGACTACGGTTGCCTTGTACACAGTTTGTTTATCTAGTCACCAGTTAATGGCCAGTTGGGTTGTTTCTAGCTTTTGGTTATTACAAATAAAGTGGTTATGAACATGCACATACATACTAGTCTTTGGGTGGAAATATGTTTCATTTCTTTTAAACAAATACCAAAGAGTAGAATTGTTGGGTAGTGTAGTAAGTATATATTTAACTTTATAAGAAACTGCCAAACTGTTTTCCAAAATGGTTGTGCCATTTTGCATTCCCACGAGCAACTAGGAGCGTTCCAGTTGCTCCACATCCTCACCGACTCTTGGAATTGTCAGTCTTTTTAATTTTAGCCCTTCTAGTAGTATGTACTGGTATTTCACTATGGTTTTTATTTACATTTTCCTAATGACTAATGATGAGTATATTTTCATGTGCTTGTTTGCCATGTATGTATCTTCTTTGGTAAAGTATCCATTCACACCTTTTGCCCATTTATTTTAATTGGGTCATTTCATTATTATTGAGTTGTAAAAGTTCTTTATGTATTTTGAATACAAGTCCCTTATCATATATGTGTTTTGCAAGTGTTCTCTTCTAGTTTTTGGCTTGTCTTTTCAATTTAACATTGTCTTTTGAAGAGCAGAAGTTTAAAAATTTTGATGAGTCCATGAAAAATTTTTTTCTTTTATTGTTTGTGCTTTTTGTGTCCTATTTAAGAAATCTTTTTTCACAGAAGCAGGGATGATCACTAGGGGTGAAGGGGGGAATGGGAAGATATTGGTCAAAGGGAACAAAGTTTTAGTTATGTAGGATGAAAAAGTTCTAGAGTTATAATGCACAGCATGGTGACCATAGTTAATAATACTGTAGTGTACACTTGAAATTTTCTAAGAGAGTACTTCTTAAGTGTTCTCACTAGAAAATAAATAACCATGTGAGGTAATGAATATGTTAATTAGCTTGACTGTAGTAATCATTTCACAATGTATATGTACATCAAAAAAATCATGTTGTTACACCTTAAATATATAGAATTTTTTTAAAAAGAGAAATATTTGCCTAATCCAAGGCCACTAAGATTTTCTCCTGTTTTCTTCTAAAAGTTTAATGATTTTAGCTTTTACATTTAGGTCTATGATCTACTTTGAGCTAATTTTTATGTAGGGGGCAATGTAAGGGTTATGGTTCATTCTTGTTTGTTTTGCATATGGAAGACCAGTTTTCCAGCATCATTTGTTGCAGAGACTACCTTATTCTTTGTAAAGACTGTATAATGTTTCACTGAATGGAGTGAAAGCCTGTTTCAAATCTGAGGCTGTGATGAATATCCTTGCATCTAAACCACTGGGCAGTTGAATGAGTATTTCTGTGGAATCTCTGGGTGAAATGGCATGTGCATGTTAAGTGTTAAGTGATGGGGACCCCAGATTGTTTCTTAGTATCCCCCCCACCTACAAGGCTTGGGGTGGAAGGCTCTAACTTTGATTGGCTTTATTGGTGTAAGCCTTTCACAAATCTCAGATAATTTCTTTCTGGAAAAATCTAATAGCTTGTGTTATTAGATTCTGAAAGATTCAGAGCCCTTCCAGAAGGGTTTGAAGAGAGATAATAATTTCTGCCTCAGTCAGTTAAGGTAACCTGATGTGAAATAGGCTCATAAAACACATGGTCCATGGGACACGGAAATTTACAAAACACGATTTAATAAATATTGGGGGCTTATAAATACCTCTGTGCTGGGGCCTCCCCAGAGGGTACAGGTTCCCGTCGTAACTTTACATCAGTAGTGACTTCCCCCCGGTGGCCTGAATGTACATTCAGCCTCCTGTGTGCAGGCCACTGTCCACAGTCTCCACGCTCGCCCCAGCCCTCCCTGGACAAGGCCCTGGCCCACAGCTTAGTACGGCTGGAGCATAAGTTTATGTCACTTTTCCTACTTTCTTTTCATCTTACAATGGTGTGATTGGATCACATTAACTGACATTGTTGAGGATCTATTAGGTGACGAGGACTGTCCTGGGGCCTGCAGGGGTGCACAGAGCTCTGGAACAGTCCCCCATATATTTTTAAAAAATATTTATTTATTTATTTGGCTGCGCCGGGCCTTAAGTTTCGGCATGCAGGATCTTTAGTTGTGGCACATGAACTCTTAGCTGCAGCACGTGGGATGTAGTTCCCTGACCAGGGATCAAACCCGGGCCCCCTGCATTGGGAGCGCGGAGTCTTAGCCACTGGACCACCAGGGAAGACCCAGTCTCTCATCTTTAGAGACGTTAACACAGGTTAAATAGCAACATACGGTGGTTTAGAAGCAGTTCAAAACCAATAACAGCAGGTGTCACGGGCAGGACATAGTGACATAATCTGTGCCAACTGCACAGTCAGTGGTGAAATCTGTGTGCTGAGAGAAGGAGAAATCCCTTTGCTTCTCACAGGAGGAATCAGAGCTGGACGGTAAAAGTTCAGATTCCGGCACCAAGTTACTCGAAAGTTAGCTTCCCCCTACGTAGCCTGCATCTTCTCCAAGCCACCCAAAGCCCACTGCTGGGGCCAGAGGTTTCCAGAGTTAATGAGAACAAGCCTGAGAATTCCCTGGTTGGATTTGGCCAACAATCACGATCCTTCTGTTAAAAATTTTGGGAACAGTGACATGGCGTACCCCCTCTTTAAACTGCCCTGTTAATTTTGAATGTAACTCAAGTATATTCTTCATGCTTTTCTTATAAATCCTGTATCAGTTAGCTGTTGCTGCATAACAAATCACCTTAAGACCTAGTGGCTTCAGGACACTGAAGGCAAAAACAACAGCCATCTCATTTGCTCATGAATCTGTAATTTGGGCTGCGTCCATCTGTGTAGTTCTTCAGCTGGTCTCCCCTGGTCACTTCTGTGACTGCCATCATCTGGGGACCTGAATGAGGCCAGATGATCCAAATGGACCTCACTCTCTAGTGCCTTTTCTGAGATGACCAGACAACCAGGGGCCTGCTGCTTCCCCTCCCTGTGGCCTATTCAATAGTCCAGACTTTTTAATGTGGCAGCTGGTTTCCAAGAAAAGGCAAAAGCAAAAGCTGCCAGATCTGTTAAGGCCTAGGCCTGGAAATGGCACAGTGTCACTTCAGCCACATTCTGTTGGTCAAAGCTAGTCACAAGGCCAACCTAGACTGGACGGGAGGGGAAACAGACCCCGCCTCTTGTTGGGAAGAGTGGAGTGTACATACAGGGATGGGAGAGATTGTTGGTGGCCATATCTGCCGCCCATTTACCATGGCTCCACGGGTTTTATTTTGGCTGTCTCTATACACAATTTTAAATTCATGTATGAGTCATCCCGCGTTACCTAATTTAACCTTTCCAACAAGGCTTTAAAGGGGAACGCCTCCATTGTATGAGAAAACTGAGGCTTAGAGAGATCAAGCAATTTGTCCACGGTCACAGCAGAGCTGGAGTCAAGCCCCTCTGGTGCTGGCGCTGTGGGTATCACCTCATCCTATGCTTTCCCCCAACCCCACCTTCCCCCAGAGTGAGGCTCAGCTACTGGACCCCAGAGTCAGGAGCTACCACACCATTTCTGAATTAGCTCCCATGAGGCCCTGGGAGTATGTTATGTAGATCAAAGCAAAATGTGGGTTATTATTTTAATTATTTATATAGAGAGACCTAAGGATCTCTATAACAGTCTTTATAAACTCATAAGAGGATTCATCGAAGGATGTGACACTTTTTATTTGAAGAATTTTGTCTAGCCAAAGGTCAAGTCAATGATGTTGTTTCCCAAATGCAGTTTGATCAATAATCATTCACTTTGCAATCCATTGACTCTTTTCATTTTTCATGCGCTGCTTTGCATGGGATAAAGGCTGCAAATTCTGGAGAGAGATAAACACCTTTTTATGGAGAAAGCTGTTTTGGAAACTATAAAATCTCCCCACCCACACCTCCGCGTTTTATTGGATGATTAAAGAAAAAAAAAATCCAGGGTCAGTTTTACATTTGTCCCCCAGTGGGTAAAAATGTCACAGAGTGACAGCAGAAGGAATTGTCTCCACGGAAATTCAGTTTGAATCCAGAGGTTTGAATGGATTCTGTGATGCTGCTGGACACCTCAGCTGCGAGGCGATAGGCACTGGTGAATGATCAATGAGGAAATCTGTCTGCCCTTGAGGACTGCTTCTAGTGGACATTCGAGATCTGGCTGCCTTTTTAATCACCTCTTCAATGGCCTCTTACCTCAGTCACCACAGAAGAAAATTCAGATATCTTAATTTTAATGACGGCATTTGATCCAGTGCTCAAGATAAATATAACCCTGTGTAGTACGGAGAAGGTTTAGTGGGAAATGGTTGGCATTCTTTCTTGGTAAAGGCATGGGGAAAAGGAGAGAGAGGGAGAGAGAGTGAGGGAGAGAGAGAGACGGAGAGAGAGAGGCAGAGAGAGGGAGAGAGAGGCAAACAGCGTGGGGAAGACAAAGCACAGATAAGCGAGGCTCCTTGCAGCCCTTCGTTGAGAACTTGACACTTTCCAGACCGCAGCCAGCA
This sequence comes from Aethalodelphis obliquidens, assembly GCF_003676395.1. Lineage (NCBI taxonomy): Eukaryota > Metazoa > Chordata > Mammalia > Artiodactyla > Delphinidae > Aethalodelphis > Aethalodelphis obliquidens. Next base: position 10,538,226 of record NW_020838000.1, read on the forward strand.
TGGTTGTCCTGAATCCAGTGACCCTGGGAATTTATCTTCAGCTTTTCTTCCGTTTCATCGTGTCTCAGCCCACTTTCCTCACCAGTGTGCTTCCGATTTCAGCAGGTAAAGCAGGACCACAACTTCCCTGTCTCCCCTGTGTCGGGCAGGGGGAGGGAGAAGGGCTATTCCGCAGCCGTTCCCCTCGGGGTGGAGGGAGGCTGGGAGGGAGCCGGCCCCAGCAGCCTCTGGTCACCCGGCCAGCCCCCGTTGGGACGCCCCTTATGTCCTTGTCCCCGCCCAGCTGCTCAAAGCCAGAGACCCTTGAACAGACTCTTTCTTCCCCTCACTGGCTGCAGGGTTGCGTTTGGGTCGGGAATTGTGGGGAGCTTAACAGAGGCAGAGAGGAGGGCAAGTGAGTCGTCCAGACATTTCGATAAATACACCCCTGAACCCTTCGCGGGGGGCTCGGCCCACAGGGGATGCTGTGCAGCGTGCTGACCGGGAGTCCCGTTGGTTGTGCCGGGTCCGGGGGCCCCTGCAGCCTCAGGACAAGGTCTCCGTCTCTCCGGCCCCGTGGGCTTTCCTGCTGGGCTTTCTCCCCGAGGTGGGCTTCTCTTCGGCCTCAGCGAAGAGAGGAGGTGGAAGGGCTGCAGGGGGCAGGTGGACCCGGAGCTGGGCGTAGCGCTGGGGGTGGGGAGAGGGCTCCTTCCGCCCCAGCCTGGCAACCTCTCCTGAGGGCTCCAGGCTTTGCCCTTGTCCTGCCCGGGGAAGTATTGGGTTACCCGCACGGCTTCTTTAAAGCTTTCTGAGGAAACTCGGATGTTTCCGGAGGGCTTGAGGGGGGCGGACAGACCCCAGGCTTGGCAACCGGTCCCATCACAGCCCCCCTCAGTTCTCCTCGGTCACCCCTGGCTCTCCCCAGAAAAAGCCGTTTCCGTCACACCCTCCAGCACGCAGCTCCGAGGTACTTGAGTTGAGACAGAAGTTTCACTCCCACCGCCTTTGCTGGGCGCAGGCTCTCCAGGAGGGAGGGCACAGCTCTGGATGCAGTCCCCAGCCCTCTCCATTCATAAGAATGGCTCAGTGACCCGTGGAGCTGCCAGCATCTGTGGGCCCTGAGGGAGGGACGCAGAGGAGGGCGTGGGGCTAATTATAAACGTGTGACGGGAGGGAGGAGTGCAGGCAGTTTGCGGAGAATGTTGGAGGTGGGGGGCAGAAAAGGTGGATGGTCCGGCATGTCCCACCCCCGGTTCAGGCTGAGAGCGCCAAGCTTCTGGGAGTGAGTGGGTCATTATTCAGGGGGGGAAGCTTCATAGTTAATTTGGTCTGCCTGGTGGTTCTTAACCTTGTTTGGGCCATAGCTTCCTTGGAGGATCTGCCAAAGGCTCAGGACTCAAAGAAACTCAGTCTTCTGGTCCCAGCCCTGCCTCTGGTGGGCTCTCTGGCTTCTGGCAGGTGGCTGGCGGTAGACTGTAAGCACCACGCGGGCAGGGACTGTGTCTGTCTTGGCCATTATCACTAGTTACGTGGGGGAATATTGGGTAGATGCCCAGTAAATAGTTGGTGAGTGGATGAGTGCATGAAGGAATGAAAACTTTTCTCATCTGTAGATTGGAGTCTGCCATCATTTTGTACCACTTAATTTAGATACAGCCACAATGGCTAATGAGTTCTGAAAGCTGGAGAGAAGAGGACCTCTGATTTTCTTTGAGCTCCTTGCCCTCGAGAGAGCCTCGGCATAGCTTAGACATCTCTTAGGCAAGACTTGGTACAGACTGTTCCAGTCAGGGTAACAGCAGGAAGGAGAAGTAACTCCGATGGTTCAAGAAAAGACTGGAATGAGGGGCCCGCTTTCAGGGGTGTGGGTGGGCTTAGGGGCGCCAAGAAGGAAGGTTGAGCAATGAGCAGCTGAGGGAAGCCTTTACCACCCCGGGGCTTGAGGAGACAAGAGGACCAAGTGGGGAACTGGATCCTGGGGAGATTTGGGACCTTGGAGGAGGGGCGGCTGAGAGGAGCCTTGGTCACAAGGGACCCAAAGCAGAGAGCAAGCGCAGAAGAAATACCCCAACCGCTCTCCCCTCCAATCCGACCACCTCTTGGCAATGCCTCTCACGGCCAAACCCAACCGGAAGCCGGGGCAGGGGAGCCCCTTGATGCAGTCATGGGGGTCAGCCCCTGGCTGAGTGAAGGGAGAGGGAACTGAGAAGAGGTAGCCCACCTGTCCATAGGCACTTCTTGGTAAACTGCTACATCCAGGTCTTCTGGTGGGGAATGTGCTCTTTAAACATTTGGTAAAACAGTGGGGTAGCTCTGGGGGGAACCACTAAGGTGTCCGCTCAACAGAGCAAAAAAGACATCTGCTTCCTCCTGCTTCTCACTTTGCTTTGTCCCCTTCTTCTTGTCGCCAGGGCTTCCTGATAGCACAGTTCAGAAATAAACTTATGCCCTGAAACGGGAACTGTTCCTTAACACGGGAGAACTTTAATCCTTTCAAAGTAGTTTCGCACAATCTGATGTGAAATAGTCTGTATTCAGAAGCTCATAGATTCTTACCTCTTCTGAGGAAGCCCAGCCCTGTGCACATAGTGAAAAGTGCCACCAGGAAGTCTTTTCATCCCACCCACCGTAGCTTAGTGAGCGCCTACTGCACGCCTGGCACTGTGCAAAGTGGCTGCAGGGGACAAAAGACAAGCAGGATGCGCAGCGCAGGCCCCAGAGACGGGCTGGGACGGAGGAAGCGCTCTTACAGGCCTGTGGGCTGCTTCTTTCCTTCACTCTCTTCAGAAGAGACTGGATTCCAGCAACGCCAGACACAGCACAGCTCTCTGGGTCAGATGTTCATTGCCTGGCAGCCTCCGCTATCGGGTCCCCGAGTGGAGGAGGGAGCAAAAAGCATCATAGAGACCAAAATTGATGATAGCAATCCCAGCACTGAAGCACCTGCCCTGGATACAGAGAAAACTAGCTCAGGCCCTCACCCCCAGCCTGTGAACTCTTAGTGGGACATCATCCTCGCAGCTCAGTGAGCAGGCTTCTTGAGGGCGGTGACGTAGCTGCAGCACAGTAGTTTGGGGAGAGGACTGCTGCTTAAGATAGACACGGTGACAACAAGAACAACAAAGGCAGCTGATAAAACTGATTGCAAGAAAAATGGCAAAGAACCAGGGAATAGTTCTGAGAGGGGAAAGGATAGCCGATTGCAACTATTTCGAGAGCCTCCCTTCTGTATGTATCCCCTGAAGGCGCCACTGACTTACCACTCGCTCGTTGACTGGTTTGCACTGTGAGAGCGGAAATGACCCAGTGAAGACAGACTTGTACTCACTTCATTTTGCCTAAGAAGGCAGAGATGTGTCATATATCTTAATTTCTATTGAACATGGCCCTAAGATTTAAAGTGTCAGGAGCCCTAACTTTGATGTCTTTTAACCCCTGCCGGGCGATACACCACCCTAACACTCAGTGGCTGAGCAACAGTTGTTTATTGTTGAAGTTCATGTGTCTGTGGATCAGCTAAGGGTCAGCTGATCTGGCCTGGGTTTGGCGGGCCTGACTGGACTCGCTGCGGTCTGTGCACTGACTCAGCCCCAGGGTCCATCCACGGATGTAGAATGTGGTGGCACAGACCCAAGGACAGTGATATTTATAGAATGAAAGGCCTTCTGCACACTTCAGTCTCTCACAGCACCCAGGATGGGGGTGGCCTCACTCCCGATTTTCAGATGGAGAAATGAAGGCTCAGAGAGGTTAAGTGACTTGCCCAAGATGGCACAGCTCGTGTGGGGAGAGCTGGAGACTGGAACCCTGCCCGCTGACTCTAAGTCCAGGGCTCTTACCAACGTAGACCAAATCTGCTATGGCCATGGATAAACAGTGATAGTAGCTTTTAAGGTCCTGTACCCCAGCCTCCAAAAACCCAGCTTCAGGTCTTTATCCTCTGCACTCTCCTGCCTTCTCTTCAGGACATCAGTGCCTGAAGCTCTCAGCAAACGATTGAGACAAGGACTTCATACTAAAGGGTGCATGACTTGCCAGGGTACTGGTTTATCTTTCTTTGGAGGTACTTGTATTGTAACAGGAGTTAAAGATCTAAGCTAAAGAAGGCTCTAGTGAGATGAGCTTAAACCTGCTCATTTTGGGGAATGAGGCTTCCTGGAGCCAGGGGAACCCCATTTCACAGACATTGTCTTCAGGAGTGTGAGCCAAACGACCCTATGCCCACAGACACACGTGGCTTCCCTTCTCCAACATGGGATTTCTCAGGCAGGCAGGAACTCTCCCGATGATGTTTGGGTCCAGGGCTCAGGACAAGATGGAGAGAAGACCCACCTCCAGTCCTGGAGGGTGAGATCTTGTGGAAGCTTATGAGTTCTGTCTGGGTGCCGCAATCTTCTCCTGTGGGTGCTGGGACGTGACCAGGGCAGGCGTTTTGTGGCCTATAGTACGTGGTGTCCAGCCCTGTACTCCCCTGACTGGAAGCCAGCCAGGCCACTGCTTGGGACCAATCATGTTCTTGGCAGTAGATTATGGGCCATTTATTTGTGTCTGATGCTGGTCGGCTATTGTTTAATGTTCTGTAATGTACTTCCCAGGCATCTCCTCCGATTTAGCTCCCCATATTTCCTCTGGATAATATAATCAGAGAGGCTTCTTAAATTAAAGTGCCCTCCAGGGGTCCCAGCTTGCCCACTTCACCCCACCCCAAGCCTCTGAATGAAACAGTGGACCCCTCTCCAGCTCACAGAGGGGTGGGTGTGAGAGATAAGGACTTTCTCTCCAGAGATCCAGGCCAAGCACCGACACTGTCACTCACCACACCCAAGCCTTCCTTCCTCAGACCCACGACCATACAAAAACAACACAGATCCAGAAGGAACAGAAACCCCTCTGACTTGTGTGAGTCACAAAGTAGGCTGGGGACCCGTCTTCCTGAAACGCAGTTCACGTCGTAACTACTGCTTGCATTGCTCTTATAATTGGTACCAAGTGCCCCCAAACCCCTTATCTTGCCAAGCTTTTTCATAGCTGCAGTGTATTTGCTCTTCACGGTTGTCCCTGCTGTGGGAGCCTTGGGTCTAAATCCTGCCTCTGGGTGATTGTGGGACGCTCACACTGTAACTGTGGTGTGAGCCCCAACTCCCTCATCTGTAAAATGGGTATAGTAGTCTCACAGGATTGCTATGAGCACTTATTCATTCAACAAACACTTAGTAAGTCCCAACTCTGGTACCTGGAACTGGGATGCAGCAGTGAGCAGACAAAAACATCCTGCCCACATGGAGTTCCTGTCATCACCCTGAGAAGACTAGTCTGCTGGGCTCAAGGGGTGAATGAAAGACCCTTACAGTAGAGCTGGAGCTCGCAAACCAGCTGCCCAAGGACCGAGTCCAGTCTTCACGTGGAGCTGTACTCAGCCATCGTATTGCAGTACTTAAAAAAAAAAGAGAGAAAACTTTTTTAAATTGCCTTAGTTGCTAACATTTAAAACTCAAGTGATTGAACAAAATTTTAAAATATATTTCTGATGACTCTTAAAAACCAAAAAACCTCTTGGAAACCAGGGCAACCTGGCAGTCCTGACCCACACCACAGCGACTGGCATGGAGCAGCTCCCGAGTCCCCACTGCACGTGCCCGTCTCACACCTGGGCTGCCTTCCTCGTTACCTCTGCCTATCTGGACCATCTGGGTCAGAAGCCCTGCTGGTTTGGACCCTGCCTCATCCTTCTTTAGCAGTCTAGGCATTTTTCCAGACTTCCCAAACTCTGCAAAGCTCAGTTTGAAACTTAATGTTCTGGATCGGTGGTTCTCAAACTACAGCACTGGTTCTCAGCCCTGGATAGACGAGAATCACCTGGGATGCTTTACAGGAGCCCAGTGTCCAGGCTGAACAGACCAATTTCATCAGACTCTCCAGGGCATGGGATCGGGCACTGAGAGTGTTGAGAGCTCCCCAGGTGATTCTAACGCCGTGCCTAAACATTATAGCCCCCCCAGACTGTGGCTTTCTTACTTTACTGTGACTCGGGGTTTCTTCAAGTGTTTGAGGAGGTATGAGGGGCCTCTGTGAGGGGCCTGCCAGGAAGGTTTGTTAAGACAGACTGCTGGGCCCACCCCCAGAATTTCTGATGCAGTGGGTCTGGAGCGGCGCCCATGAGTCTGCACTTCTAATAAGATCTCAAGCACTGCTGATGCTGCAGGTGCACGGGCCACGCTTTGAGGACCACTGCTCACGGTTGCCCCTGAGTTCCTGTATTAGTTTCCTATGGCCACTCAGTGGTCACACTGTCTTCTTCTTCCGTGTCAGTCTTCTTCTGCCTCTCTCTTATAAGGACACTTGTGACTACATTTAGGGCCCACCCAGATAATCTCCCCCTCCTAAATATCTTAATTTAATCCCACCTGCAAAGTTCTTTTTGTTGTATAAGGTAACCTTTACAGGTTCCAGGAATTAGGGTCTGGACCTCTTTGGGGGCCATTAATCAGTTATTCTCCTACAGTTGCCTTTTGCACTGGGTTAAGTGTCCCCCGAGTGCTTTCTTTAAGGACATCAGGATCAGAGGCACAGGCATGAATACTGTCGTCATTTGGATCCCTTTCCAGAGCCGACCCTGAGACAAGGATTTGGGGGCAAGTGGTGTGCTTGGGAGGTGATCCCGGTAGGGCATTGGGAAACCGAGACAGGGAAGGGAAGGCTGTCAGTCCTGGGGGAGTTCACGAGCCGATTCCTGCTGTGGGCAGCTGGGGCTCAGATCTCCTGGGACCTCAGGGAGACAGGGGACTGGGATATTGATCCACCAGCTCCTGCGGACATGCTTCCCCAGGCAACTTCCACGACTGGGGAAGCCTTCTGGCATAGGTAGTACAGGTGCTTGTGACCGGAGCTGGCAGCCCACGGGGCCTGGCGAGTGCGGAGGCCTATGGCAGGGAAGCAGCAACATCTCCCAGCAGCTGTGGTCCTGCTGGCCCTTTTGCAGTTGCTTGCCCACCCGCCCCCTCTGGGCAGCGGCGGTTACAGCTCGGCACCCCCCTGCTGTGATACCAGAACTGGGGTCCAGTAGCTAAGAGAGCCCCCACTAACACTAATAAAGTTACCTTGCATAGAGCACTGCTTATTTGCTAGACTCTTTACGTACCTGACTTCTAATCTTCACAACAATTTCACAAGACATTAGTACCCCAGTTTTACCAAAGAGGGAACTACCGTTCAGAGAGATGCAGTCACTTGCCTGAGGTCACATAGTGCCAGGGCCAAGTTTCCAAATCAGGACTTCTGGGCCCCAAACTATTGCAGAGGCAGAACAGCCTATTGATTAGAAGGGGGACCTCTGGGTTCAAATCTTGTGTCTCCCTTAGCTTTGTGATGCTGGGCAGGCAAAGTGCCTTCTATGTGCCTCAGTTTCCCTGCCTGTAAAACGGGGCTCAGAGTAGGGTTTCACTCACAAAGCAGTTGTGAAGATTAAGTGGGCTAATTATGAACACAAAGAACTGTAAAAAAGTGCCTGGTATGTGATGTATAAACCTTTTCTCTCATTATGTTCAGGACCCCACGCTGTCTCTACACATGCCGGGAGGTCATGATTTCCCCTAAGGTGCATTGGTGTCAAAAGGCAAAAGTCCCAAATACAATACAGACAGTAACTTTTTGCTTAAAATATCCAGTGGGTTAAGGCCAAAAGAGGGGCTCAGCTTTTATCCGTTTTGCATTTGTGAACCAGTCCCTAAAGCAGGGACCCATTGACCAGGGAAGGAGGCTCTTCTCATGATGACCAGCTTTCCCAGATGGCTTTAAAAATGCACCTGGCCCTATTCCATCGCCCAGCCCGGAGATTTCGACTCCGTTCAAGCCCGCCCTTATGTCTCCACGGCAACCAACATAAGCACAAGCGGGAGGCAGGTGCTGGGAGCTGCGACAGCTGCAGAGGAGGCCTGGTGGCTGCTGAGGGCTTGCACCGTGAACCAGCTGAGGTCTGAAAAAAGAGAGGAAAGAAAAGAAGGAACTGTGAATGGGAACTGGACAGGCTCCTCCCCTCCTGGGTCTCCCTGCTCCTTTCCTCACGCATCCTGCCACCGCTCACCTGGTCTTCTTGGTATCTTTCTGAGAAGACTGGAGAGAGCACTGGAGCTTTCCTGCTGCAGCTGGTAGATTTCTCTTGGGACACATGCTCCAGGAAGGACCTTCTGAGACCTGGCATGGGGGTCTTGGGGACCCAGGCAGAAGGGGGATGGGTGATGGTGGCCATCCCACCTGTGGAGGCCTACCTGACGGACTGGGGCTTTCTTACTTTACTGTGACTCGGGGTTTCTTCAAGTGTTTGAGGAGGTATGAGGGGCCTGCCAGGTGTGTCATTACTGTCGAGAGTTCAAACCAGGCTGCCCTTTTTGCCCACACTGAACTGGCTCGGTTTCTGAGATCATCTGCATTGGGGTGGACCTCACAGGGTGGCCCCCAAAAGGCCTCCAGATCCTCTGTGGTCATCCAGAAACCAGATTCTCCACTGCTGAGGTTAGTGTTCAGGATTTAGGGGCGTTCCAAATGAGGACAACCCTTTCCCTCCTGTCCGCCTTCCTGAGAGCTGTGTCGGGCAGGTCGTGGCGGAGAAAGTCAACGGTGGGCACGAGTGTCCTGAGCGAAGGCCTTGGGTCTGGGTGGCGCTCTTCCACGCTCCGTGGCTGCCCACGAAGTGAACACCGGGAGGCCGAAAGGCTGTCTGGACGATTCAGGCCCTGGCAGCGCTTTCCCCAAAGTGTCTGAGTAAATGATTTCTTTTCTTTTTTTTCCTTCAGTATCCGAGTTGACTGTCCAGCCTGCGCTTCCTCTGCTGCGCAGTCAGGAAAGCGAGAGGGCGCCTGCCTGACCGGCATGGGGCCTGCTGCTCAAGCCTAGGTCCAACTAGAAGGCGGCGGCGTGGGGACGGTTAGCCAGCGGGCTTGGCCACCTGCCTGTTTACTGATGTTCCCTGAGAGGAAACAGTGGCGGTGCTAAGGCACTGAGGTGGAACTCGGGAAACCTGGGCTCTCTCTCTGACCTGCCACTGACTCTAGGACGTGTGTACTGTTGGACCAGCCATTTGCTGTCTGTGAGACTCATTTTTCTTATCTGTAAAATGAAGGGATGGACCAGATTCCAAAAATCCTCTTAGCCGTAGACTTTCTTTGACTTTGTGGCTCGCAAGTCACTTGCTAATTTACAGAATTAGCTCCTCCACAAAGAAGGGGTCTCAGCACATGTTTCTCTTCTGAGCCTTGGCACCTGAGAACTCACGACGTGGCAGGAAAAGGCATGGGGTTCAGGTTCAGACAGCTGTGGACTTGAGTGACATCCTTGTGACCCACTAGCTGAGTGATCTTGGCCAAGTGGTCTTGGTTTGATTTCTTAGCACCTCGGTTTCCACCTCTGTAGAATGGGGTTAGTAAGAGTACCTGCCTCATCAGATGGCAGTGTAGTAGGTACAGAGCTTTGCACTGTGCCTGGAACATAGTTAAGCTCTCGGTCAGTGGTTGCAACCATTATGCCAAATGGCAGTGAGAGTGTTGGAATCCAGGCTGCTTGCCTTCTCCCGGGATGATTCGTTTTTACTATAATTCCACCTGCTGTTATTCAGTGGCTGGAGAGGTTTGCTCCTGGTGCTGCAGAGTTGCAGAATTCAGAGTCTCCATCGAAAGCCTGCACTGAGCGGGAACCATCACAGCGTGTGGGCTTCGGAACCGGAGGTCTGGGCTCAGAAGCCCAGCTCCATAGGACCTTAACTGTCAGAGCCTCAGTTTTCCTCATCTGGAAAAGGGGGGCACAATAGAGAGTAATTCGAGGGACTGTGCTGAGAATCAAAGGAGGAAGCATGGGAGGGCACGATCTGGAAAGCACGGGCTCACACCTGAGGATGATGCCTTAGCTACTGAGTCCTGAGCTGATGGACAAAGTCCACCCACAGACGCCTCCCCGAGCTGTGAGGGAGAAAGCTCTCACCTCCCCAGACAGGGTGAGCACACTAGGAGCCCCCAGGGCGCTGCAGCCTGAGGGCATTCCCCCCACTGGAAGTTGTGCAACCCTGCGTGGATCCAGCTGGTAGACAAGTCACTTCCCATATCCAATTCATCCGAGTCAGGAGAACGGGGCCCTCTGTCCACGTGGCATCTGCCTTGCATGGAATAACAGTCTTGCGCCCTTCCAAACGGACAGCAATGTCAAATCACCAGGCCTGCCAGTGTGGGTCCTCTTGGGAAATCAGAGGCAGATTATTAAACATGAAAATGTCAAACAGAATGCCAGCAAATGGTGGCTGACTTGACAAAGATGTTCAGTTTTCTGGCCGCATACCCATCTGCTGCCACTTGGCATTTTGTTTGATTTTTTTTTCCTACATGAGGCAATCAAATCCATTTGAATGGATTCAGACCATCCTCATCCTCATCCTCATCATTAGCATGTTTAAATCTGTCTCTGTCTCTAAATTAATTATGACTATTACTTGATAAATATAGCTTTTGATACACATCCCATCAATCAAATGACCAATTTTTATTGCACCTCCTACTATATACTTAACTATTATATTGAACAAGAAGATTCAGAAGACAAACTAACACAAGGAGCGCATAGTCTGTTTGTGACATTAAAATCACACAAATGGATGGGACTTCCCTGGTGGTCCAGTGGTTAAGACTTTGGCGCTCTCAATGCAGGGGGCACAGTTTCAATCCCTGGTCTGGGAACTAAGATCCCACATGCCTCATGGTGTAGCCAAACACACACACACACACACACACACACAAATGAAATAATAAATGAGAAGTGAAGTGGGTCACGGTAGCAGTATCTGGGGTGCACAGGTGGTTGGCATTTGAATGAACAGAGCAGTGAAGATAAGTTGATCTGGGTTCAAGTCCCACTCCCACCGTGCATGTTACTCATGTTACCGAGTGTTGTGATAGTTGACGTTTGCAGGTTTCATAGTTTAGAGAATGTTTGTGTTTCCTGCTTTAGGTCACAGATAAAACATCTCCTGGAAAACAAGCAAACAAACAAACTTACATCTTATACCAGAATTAAGCACAAATCAATTAAGATTTAAACATAAGATATGAAAGCATAAAATTATTAGAAGAAACCTTGAGGGATTTGGGGGGTAATTTTAGGGGGGGGGGGGAACCCAGAAGCCATCAAAAAAGGCTTTTACAATCGATTCTACCAGATAAAAAGAAAAAATTTGTGTATGGGAAAAACAATTAAAAAAACAATGTCAAAAGGTCAAAACAAACTGGGGGAAATATCTGCAAGTCATCATAAAATGATGCTTTTTAAAATATATTTTAAAAAATTTATAATGGAAGACCAACAACCTAATGGAAAAATGGAATAAATACATAGGGCTCTAAAACGTGTGAAAATATCCCAGCCTCATTCACCATAAGAGAAATGCACATTAAAACCACACTGAAGTGCCATTTTTCATCCATCAGATGGGTGAAATTCAAAAGGTCTGACATCACGTGTGCTGGTGAGGGTATGTGGAAATAGATACCCTCATCCTCTGCTTGTGAGACGGAATGTGAATTGATGGAGACTTTGTGGAGATGAATTAGGCATCATGTGTAAAAACTACAAATGCACACACTATTAGACCCAGCAATTCTATTCTAGAAATTCATCCAATGGACATGCTTAACAACATATACAAAGATGCATGCAAAAGGTTATTCTATTGTATCATTGTTTTGTTGGGGTTTTTTTTTTGAAGCATAGTTGATATACAAGGTTGTGCCAGTCTCTGCTGTACAGCAAAGTGACTCAGTTATATACATTCAGACATTCTTTTTTCATATTCTTTTCCATTATGGCTTATCCCAGGATACTGAATATAGTTCCCTGTGCTGTACAGTAGGACCTTGTTGTTTATCCATTCTGTATATAATAGTTTGCACCTGCTAATCCCAAACTCCCAGTCCATCCTTACCCTCTCCCTCCCCCTTGGCAACCACAAGTCTGTTCTCTATGTCTGTGAGTCTGTTTCTGTTTCATAGATAAGTTCATTTGTGTTATATTTAATTTAATTTAATTTATTTATTTATTTAAAATAAATGTATGTATGTATTTATTTATGGCTCCGTTGGGTCTTCGTTGCTGCACGTGGGCTTTCTCTAGTTGTGGCGAGCGAGGGCTACTCTTCGTTGCGGTGCACGGGCTTCTTATTGCGGTGGCTTCTCTTGTTGCAGAGCAACGACTCTAGGTGCATGGGCTTCAGTAGTTGTGGCTCGCAGGCTCAGTAGTTGTGGCACAAGGGCTTAGTTGCTCCACGGCATGTGGGATCTTCCCAGACCAGGGCTCGAACCCATGTCCCCTCCATTGGCAGATGGATTCTTAACCACTGCACCACCAGGGAAGTTCCCATTTGTGTTATATTTTAGACTCCATATGTAAGTGATATCATATGGTATTTTTCTTTCTCTTTCTGACTTACTTCACTTAGTATGATAATCTCTAGTTGCATCCATGTTGCTGCAAATAACATTATTTCATTCTTTTTTATGGCTGAGTAGTATCCCATTGTATATATGTACCACGTCTTCTTTATCCATTCATCTGTTGATGGACGTTTAGGTAGTTTCCATGTCTTGGCTATTGTGAATAGTGCTTCTATGAACAGAGGGGTGCATGTATCTTTTTGAATTATAGTTCTGTCTGGGTATATTCCCAGGAGTGGGATTGCTGGATCATATGGTAATTCTATTTTTAATTTTCTTAGGCACCTCCATACTGTTCTCCATATTAGCTGTACCAACTTACATTTCCACCAATAGTGTAGTAGGGTTCCCTTTTCTCCATACCCTCTCCAGCATTTGCTATTTGTAGACTTTTAAATGATGGCTATTCTGACTGGTGTGGGGTGGTACCTCATTGTAGTTTTGATTTTCATTTCTCTAATGATTAGTGATGTTGAGCAGCTTTTCATGTGCCTCTTGGCCATTTGTATGTCTTCTTTGGAGAAATGTGTATTAAGGTCTTCTGCCCATTTTTCGATTGGGTTGTTTGTTTTTTTTGTTGTTGTTGTTGAGTTGTATCAGCTGTTTGTGTATTTTGGAGATTAAGCACTTGTCTGTAGCATCATTTGCAAATATTTTCTCCCATTCCATAGGTTGTCTTTTCTTTTTTTTTTTTTTATGGTTTCCTTTGCTGTGCAAAAGCTTGTAAGTTTGATTAAGTCCCATTTGATTATTTTTGTTTTTATTTCTATTGCCTTGGGAGACTGACCTAAGAAAACATTGGTACAATTTATGTCAGAGACTGTTTTGCCTATGTCCTCTTCTATGAGTTTTATGCCATCGTGTATTATGTTTAAGTCTTTAAGCCATCTTGAGTTTATTTTTGTAGGGTGTGAGGGTGTGTTCTAACTTCATTGATTTACATGCAGCTGTCCAACTTTCCCAGCACCACTTGTTGAAGAGACTGTCTTTTTCCCGTTTTATATTCTTGCCTACTTTGTCGAAGATTGACTGTAGGTGTGTGGTTTATCTCTGGGTTCTTTATTCTGTTATGTTTATCGTTATGCCTGTTTTTGTACCAACTCCACACTGTTTTGATTACTGTAGCTTTGTAGTATTGTCTGAAGTCTGGGAGAGTTATGCCTCCTGCTTTTTTTTCTTTCCTCAGGATTGCTCTAGCAATTCTGGGTCTGTTATAATTCCATATAAATTTTTGGTGTATCATTGTTTATATCAGCAAATGTTTGCAAATCAACCAAATGCACATTAGTACAGGGCAGGGTGAACAAATTACGGTTCTTCCAAATGAAGGAATATTACATAGCCATAGGAAGGAATGTGTATGCATTTTATGCAGTAATACAGAATACTCTTAGAAATACTGTGAAGTATCACAGGTATAGTGTTATATTACAGGTAACCATTTGAGCAAGAGAGGGAAATATTATACCTACTTATTTGCTTCTGTATGCAGAAAATATTCATGCAAGAATACACAGGAGACTAATTGATAATAAATAATTGGAACTGGGACAGGGTAGGAGAGTTTTCAAGTATACGCATTTATACTTTTTGAATTTTGAATCACATGAATGTATTACCTTTTCTAAACAATTAGACAAAATCCCATATATACATACAAAACAGAGCCTCTCATCTGGAGCACAGAATGGGATTTTTCTGTCTTTAAAAGTCCGTTAGACCCAAATTAGCAAAAGGAATTGAGATCTCAGAGACTTTCCAGAATGGTAGAATCACATAATTATAGCAGTGTTTATAAGGTTCCGTTTGCCAACTTGTTCAGTCAGTAAGCTCTATTGCTCAGTTGAGTTCAAGGGGGTCAACCCAAGGTCCTCCATTTTCTGGAATCCAGGGATTTCAGTGACTCATGAGACCAATGGGTAGAAGTGTTCACTGTGCCAGTGGGCAGCCACGGGCACCCAGGGACCCTGCTTCCCTCTTCCCCACCTGCTGTGGACCCTCGGATAACAATTACTGGAGGTGATGGGGCAGGGATGGAGGCTCTGGGGAAAGGGCTAAGTGAGCCACATGGTTTCGAATCACAAGTGTCCGTAGAGCTAAAATGTCACCATGGATAAATGAAAGTGTGGGAACATAGCTGGTGGAAATACAGGGTATTTCCACTCAGCCCCGGTTGTCAGCACATGTTTGAAACAGCCCACCCTTTGGGCTCAATGCAGCTGGAGGGTTTCATCTCTGACCTGTGGCCAGATCTCCCGAATAACTCTAGAAACTTGGCCTCCCCCCGTCAAGCCAAAGCAGAAGAGTTAATAGGACTCGCTGATTTATCCTGGCCGCCATAATCAAATTCAGAGCCAAGGCACAGCCAGCCCTGAGGAGGTTTCTTGATGTTCCCTCAGCTCCTAATAACATTGCCTCCTTCTTCCTCTCCATTTACCACATGCCATTTGGTCAAATTAGAACTTGAACTCAGAAAAGCAGATGCCTTCCTTTAGATAACATCCAAAAAATTCTCTTGTGGGAGGAAGGAGAGATGGGTTTGTCTCCTTAGATCTACGCACAAAGCAGTCACTTCTGATACATGACTTACTACAAATTAATGGCCAGTGTGAGGTGATTTTCCTTCATCCTT
Organism: Aethalodelphis obliquidens; assembly: GCF_003676395.1. Taxonomy (NCBI): domain Eukaryota; kingdom Metazoa; phylum Chordata; class Mammalia; order Artiodactyla; family Delphinidae; genus Aethalodelphis; species Aethalodelphis obliquidens. The sequence goes on from NW_020838000.1 coordinate 10,553,301, forward strand.
GTGGCTTGGGCAGCCTTATTGGAGGGGTGGGGTGCAGAAGGGGATGTCCACCTCATGTCTTTCCTGAGGATTTGGTTACTTGCTCAAGGTCTCCTGATTAATGGCTACAGGCTCCTCCAGGCGACACTGGTGTCCTGGTTCTGTGTGCAGCTCCAGAGCGCCCAGATATTTGCTAGCAAGGGTGTTGGATGGCCCACCCCCAATCCTAACCCTGTGGAGGTAACTTCTGGTTCTCTGTTGCCTACTTAAATTTTTTAAAGTTTATTCTTTTTTATTAGGGAAAATCCCAAACATTCAAAAAAAAAGTGGAAAGAATTGTCCAGGGAACACCAGTATGCCTACTGTTATGGGCTGCCTTGCATCTCCCACCTCCCCCAAAATGCATATATTGGAGTCCCAACCCCCATTACCTCAGCATGTGACTGTATTTGGAGATAGGCCTTTAGAGAGGTGACTAAGGTTAAGTGAGGTCATAGCAGTGGCTCTGGTCCAATCTGACTGGTGTCCTTATAAGAAGAGGAGATCTGGACACACAAAGAGACACCGGGGATGCTTAAAAAGAGCAAAGGCCATGTGAGGACACAGGGAGAAGGTAGCCATCTGCAAGCCAAGGAGAGAAGCCTTGGAAGAAACCAAACCTTATGATACCTTCGTCTTGGACGTCTAGCTTCCCAGACTGTGAAAAATGTATTTCTGTTATTTCAGCCGCCCAGGTACTTTACTTTGGCAGCCCTAGCAAACAAATACACCCAGCACATAGATTCTGCAGTCGTTATCATTTTGCTATGTTTACTCTATCTTCTATCTGTTTATCCACCTTATTTTATTCGATGAATTTCAAAATGAGTTGCAGATCCCTTGCCCACCTTGAAGAGTAACCTATTCAACAGAGAAAGTAAATGCACACATGACTGAACCCTCTCTGCGGCCAGGATAGTCAGGGAGGTCGGATTGCGTTTACCAACCAGGAAACTAGGACCTGAAGATGAGTGATCATGAAGTTTGGTTAGAAAGACATGGCACTGGGTGTTGGAAGTGCCTCCAAGCCCAGCTGGCTGGGACACACCTGCGTTTGTCTGAGGTTCCCTGCTCATTCTTGCCGGCTGGTGAGGGTGTGGGGCAAGGTCACCACTTTGTGCTGCTCACCTCCAGTAGTCTCCAGGGTCAGACATCTGGATTCAGCTGATGTCTTCAATTCAAGACATCTGGCCAACTATCTACCAGCTGTGTGCGACCTCAGGCGCATCCTTAGATCTTGACCGTCGTCTGGAGACGAGGCTGATGGTACTGATATCACCGTGTGCAGTGGCTGTGGGGACCAGGGAAGGGTACCGAATGCTCACGAATGTTCCTGTGGCTGGCGCTTCACCCCCTGTTGGGGTAATGCCACCTGCTGTGACAAACAAACGCCAACATGTCCGTGACTTTGTCTAGTCAAAATTCATTTTCTGCTCGCCCAAGAGTCCAGTGGCCCTGGTTGGGGGTGGCCGGCCTCCTCACTGGCATCCAGAGATGCAGGCCCTTTCTGTCCTGGCTCCAGCATCACCCAGGGCTGGAGTCTTCTGCATCCAGGCAGAACCATCGGTGGGAAGAGTCATGTGGCCACACGCCCCAGCTACCCTCACTGTGCGGGAGCTGGGCAGTGCCACCGCTTCTCAGGGATAGCTCTGGCCTATGGGGTGGCGGGGAGCACACATTCTGGGGGAGTCCAAGCCTTCTCCTCACAGCCCCAACTCCGAGGAGGTCCTGGGATGTAAAGTCAGCAGCTGGGGGTTAAGAGTAGAGAGAGCCAGCCACCAGGGAAGGGCCAGGTCGGAGGGCAGCCGCCTGGCCCGCAAGAGCAGGGAAAGCAGCAGGAGTGGGGAGGGCAGTCTGATGGGGAGCCATCCCCTGGGGCTGGGGAAGCGGCCACCAGGAGGCCACCTTCTCCCAGGGCTGCACGAGAGTCCTGTTGAACTCTGACCCCAGTCCTAGCCATGCGGCCTGGACCAATCTTAAATTTACAGGTTTCTCCTCTGTAAATCGAGGGTAATCATACTCTGAGGATTCAGTGCAATAATGCGTGGGATGTGCTGAGTCCGGTGTTGTCATCGTTTCATGGATTTTGCTAAACGAGGCCCAGCAAGTAAGCAGCGCAGATGCCACTCCTTCCTTCCATCTCTGGGAGGCAATACCAATAAGTCGTGACTCTCTTTCCTCAGGGTCCTTCTCAACACAGTGTTCCAGGAAATCTGCACCAATCGTTGGCGTTAGCAGATGATATGAAAATGGAGACTATTGCCGTGGGTGGCAAGACTCTCTCAAGAGGGGAGAGAGATTGCGCTCAATTCTGAATTGAACAGGAACAAGTGGGGATTTGTAGTCAAGGAGCAGATCGAGGGGTTGGTAGATGGAAAATTACCAAGAGACCTCAAGGGTAGGGGGATCTTGCTAAAGCCACTTAACAGGATTCTCGCTGAAGGCAGGCCACGTGATAAGGTATCAGGGGTGGGGGAGATGAGGAATTTGATCAGATATCAAGGGTGAACGGATCTCAAGGGTGGCAATTCTCTCTAAACCGATTTAGCAGGCTTCTTCCTAAAACTGGACTCAGCAAGGAAGCCCAAGGTGGGGGCCTGGTTCAGAGCCTGACCAAAGTTTGGTCAAGGAGAGCGTGTCTGGCAGTGAGAAGACAGACCCCAGGTCCTCCAGCCTACTTCTGGGGAGTCTGAGTCCTTGGGAAGGGTGCCGAGTTAGCCAGGCCACACAGCCTCTCTGGGCAGCAGGGGTGGGAGACATGGCCTGGGGAAGATGCAAAGCAGACTCCACTTTGGGAGGCTCATCAGGAAACAGGCCTGCATGTGGCAGCAGTGGGGACAGGGGTGCTGGCCTGGTGCCTGGGAGGCAGTATTCCAGAAAGGTCTTCTGGCCTGGGTGATGAATCCCAGAGCTGCGATTAAGACAAAATACTGTGAAGATGACACCTGCTGACAGCTGCAGGAAGGCCCCGGAAACTTTTACTATGAATTAGATTTTGCAGGCAGCTCTGCTGGGTGAGCTAGTGCTTGGGCCAACAAGAGGCTGCGTCGAGGGCAAGGACTGCTCTCCAGGGGAGAAGAGAGGAGAGTCTCAGGAACCATCTCCCCTGGGAGAAGCAGGGGCTGGAATGGGCTTAGAGCGCATCTGGTCCAAAGCTCCCATTTACATTTGGGAAAACCAACCCCCAGCACAGATGTGAGTTCTCCAAGGTCACGCCGCAAGTTACTGGCCACACAGCACTGGAGGCCAGGACTCCTGATCTCAAGCTGGCACGCTTGGCCGAGGGGCAGTTAGGCAGTGAGCACACCTCCAGGCATTTGACTTAAGGAAATTCAACTGCTAGTGCCTGGAGAGACGGAGACAGAGAATGAGACCAAGTTAGAGACAGCGAGACAGAGAGAGAATGGGATCGAGGCAGGAAAGAGAGTTGCAGAAGGAGGGAGACAGAAAGAGACATTGGTGAGCCTGAGACATTAGGTTGGGAGTAGAGACGCGGACACCTGCAGGGCTGGACAGGACGTCAGTGATCCTCTAGTCAGCCCCTTCGTTCTGACAATCATGAAACAAAGTACAGCTGAGTGGTTTACTTGTGTAAACCTTTTGAGGAGAAGTTTGAAGTGGAATGGTAAAAAAATAAATGCTTCAGGTGCTTAAAATGGCAAAACTTCCATCTCTAAGGGTTTTTGAAATGAGGCTTGAAAAATTGAAGAGCTGCAGGAACAGGCCCTGGCACCAGAGGATCTGGGTAAATGTGACGCAGAAGACCTTTCTGCCCTGGGCTGGGTTTCAGGACTCCATGCCCTCTGTGCTGTCTTCCCTGATGTTTCTGTGAACAGAGGGAGATGCTCCAGAGAAGGAACAGAGCCTAACCCTCTCCTCCCTCATTCCTCTCATCACGGTACCAGCAGATATATATATACGTTTTAATATTTATTTATTTATTTAGGCTGCACTGGGTCTTAGTTGTGGCATGCGGGATCTTTCAGCCACAGCATGAGGACTTCTGAGTTGAGGCATGTGAACTCTTAGTTGCAGCATTTAGTTGTGGCATGCATGTGGTATCTAGTTCCCCAAGCAGGGCTTGAACCCAGGCCCTCTGCACTGGGAGTGTGGAGTCTTACCCACTGGACCACCAGGGAAGTTCCCCAGCAGATCTTCTCAACTTTCAAAGCACAGCTCAAATGCCACCTCTTCCAGGAAGCTTTCCCTGATTTCTCACTTGTATCCCCTGCCCCAACTGGTACCCATCACTTCTTGTAAATCCCTCCAGACACCCCAGTGCCACGTTAGCCGCTTTTATTTTTCCACTTCGTACAAGTTATCTATGAAAATGTTGATAAAAGAGCCCCTATTCTGTGCTAGGAACTCCAAAAGCCTTGCTCTAATCCTTACAACGAATGAGCTAGGTGAGTTTCGCCATACCCACTCGACAGGTAAGTAAGCCGAGACTCTGAGAGAGTGAGTAAGTTCCTCAAGTTCAGATAGCCAGTAAGTGGCAAAAGCAGGGCTGCAGCCCAAGTTTGCCTGACTCTAGGGCTTGTACTCTTTCCACAACACTGACTGAGACGTTCCGAGGGCAGGGACTGTGTCTAGTCATTGTGTCTTGCGGGCATTTGGCACTCACTCACTGTGTATTTCTGAATGAATGAAACAGCAGATGAGTGAATGAATACAAGAAGTATCCTTTCTTTTGAAGGTTGTAGCTCAGTGGTCGGCAAACTACAGCCTGGGAGCCAAATCCAGCTTGCCTCCTATTTTTGTAAATAAAGTTTCATTGCAACACAGCCACACGCATTCCTTCCTGTGTTGTCTATGCTGCTTTCATGCACCATGGCAGAGTTGCATTGCAGCAGAGGCCATGAGGCCCGTAGAGCCTAAAACACTATCCGGCCATTTCCAGAAAAAGTTTGCCAACTCCTGCTATAGCTCATGGTCCTTACTAAGCTGGTTAAAACAGCAGTGCTTACTGCTTTTATGATCTAGAATATTCTGTATGTTTGTGCGCATGCCTGTGTCTTGGGTGCCTATAAAGTGTCAGATTTCCACGTGTATTTGGTATATGTCACTTAATCATTTTACAGGGAAGCTTCATTTAAAAAGTTTGCCTCATGGGCCCTTTGGAAATATATATATATATATATTTTTTAAATTAAGTTTAGCTTTGTTGCCAGCACTGGCATAGATGTGGTGACCTTCCCTGGAGCGGAGGCAGGCAGACTCCCCCCCACCCCACACCCACGGCGGCTGGGGTGACAGTGAGGATGGCCCTGTGGGGCTTGCCAGAGTGCAAAGCAGCCTGTTTCACGGGTTACCCTACGTTTCCCCTCTGCTGCAGGGGCATCAGTATCCTGGGCTCCAGCCCCACCTCCTCCCCTGGGCTCTCCCTGGGGAACTCTTCCTCTCCCAAGCCACCCCCAGTGCATCCTCCTGAGAGGCCAGAGCTCTGCCTCCCGTTCCTGCTCCCGGGAGCTCAGGACTGGCCTCCGGACCCCTGGCATCCGGGGCAGAAGCGACACCAAAGCAGGGATTGTCCAACTCCCACCCCAAATGCCCAGCAGGCCAGGCGCTGGGAGCGCTGGGGGCGTGACAAATCTCCGCCAGCCTCCAGCGGGTGTCCCCTGGCCAGTCCGCCGGGGCCTTGCCCGCGATGACGGGGCCATCCCTCAGCCTCGCTCATCTGCTCACCATTTCAGGACTGCTCTGTTACTCAGCTTGCTGCTTGGGTGAGTTGTGTGAGTGTGTGTGTGTTTGTTGTTTTGGAAAAAAGACTCTTGGAAAGCAAACTTGTTCTGGAGGTTTCAGCAGCCTTTAAATTTTAAACTCCTCCGCTGGTGTTGGAATTGCAACGTAAAGGGGCTTGACATTGGAGTTGATGGGGATCTTGGCACGCATGTGTGTGTGTGTGTGTGTGTGCCTCTCTTGTGACCTTGAGTGGCAGGCTGGCAGCTGCTGCTCCCTTGGCTTTGAAGTAGCATGGGATTCTGTGGTCCGGTGCCACCCTGGCACTGGGTGGCCAAGACACTCTCCATCTCTCTCCAGGCTGGCTGGCAGCTCCAGGCTGGGTCATGCAGCTCACTGTCATCTCAGGGGCAAATGTTTTCTCTGTAGGTTGTGTCCTCTCCTGCCTCCCAGGCCTGCTCAGTCAAATCGCAAGACAGCAAACTCCTAACGTGGTTTTTCAGAGATGTTCAAATACCTTCAAGCTCTAGGATCAGAATATTTTTCTCAAGGTGTATGTGGTATGAGTGGGGTTGGTGTGAAGAAAGTTGTAAGGTGCAGCCTTCTCTGGAATCTGTGAATGGGGGAAAACCAGGCAAACTGCCGCTGGTCAGGGTGAGAACTTGGTTGTAGCTGAGCCATCTGACTCACGGTCAGAACCCTTAGTGATGCCACGAGCGTGTGCCCTCACCTCTCCTCTCCTTGGCTCTTGCGAGCGCAAGTTCCAACAGGCAGGGGAGGCCCAGAGCGGAGGGGGCAGAAGTAATGAGCCCTAGCAGCTGTGGAGCAGTTAGTGCATGGCTGCACCTGTAATTTTCCCAACCTGCAAAGGCAGGATGTGTGTGTCACGTCTTTCCTTTGCTGCCTTCTAATGAAACATTTGCTTGATTTGAGGGGTTGCTGCTTGATGCAAAAAAAGGGGGCAGAAACAGAAAAGGCTGTCTCTAGTGCCCTACTGATGGGCTGGTCTGGTGAGTGAGAGACCCAGCTGGACACAGTGGTGATCCTGGGGTCATATGTATAAAAAAAAGGACTTTGGAGGTGGTTCGGGCCAAATTCCTTGTGGTGCAGGTGGGGAGCCTCAGGTTGAAGAAGGGAGTCGCGCCGGGTCCCATGGTCACTTGCACCTGGACTCACATTTTGATCCAAGTCCCTATGTTTCCAAGAGTAGGTTGGAGTGAATCACTTTCCAAGGATATGCACCAGACTCAAGTGCATAGTTTGTCCAAAGGGCAAAAACAGCATCAACAACAGCAAAAAGAAAAAAACCCCAAATGTTTGCCGAAAGCCTGCATTACACTCAGCATTGTTTCTACCTGTGATGTGGCCCTGCAGTGGCCACGCACAAAATGGCTTTGGTGTCTGTAAGTCACGGGGGGCAGTCCCGAAACTCCACGGGGGTTGGCATTTCCAAGGCAGCTGCCTGGGGCTGAGCCACTTGGGGCACCCAGGTTTCTGCAGGCGCCGTGTACACACACACACAGGATTGTTTCCATTACAACAGAGCCTCTGGGGCTTTCCAGGCTGGACCCGAGCTCAGACACGATTCCATGGAGGCAGCCTAGTCCGGAGAGACCTGGAGGCCACTCAGATGACACCAAAATAGACATGTGAAGGCCTGTTTTAGTGATTGGGAGGAAGAGGCGAGGGGAAGCTGTTCCCAAACACGTCCACCTGATGGAAATATTCTGAGCTGGAATGAGCTGGAAATAAACTAGACGGCGCTAAAAACAAACCTCTCCAGGGAGCTGGGGGGCAGGCAGAAATAGATGGTCCTCACCTGCTGAAGATGAAGTGGGGGGAGGGGGAGGGGACAGAGGGAGGGGGAAAGGTGGACAGTGCAGTAGCCTTGGCAGGAGCAGCTGGTAGTGTGTCTTCCCTAAGGGAGCTCCAGCCTCCAGGAGGGAGTGAAGGAGGGACGGCTCTAAGGGGCCAGGGTCTTTCATCAGTGGAGGCTGCAGAGGGTGCAGACTGCAGGAAGCACTGGGGCCCTATATGGTCTGGAAACAGGAGCGATGAGCAGTGCGCCTTCGGCTCGCGAACCTGCCGCCCCCCAGGTGCCCCTGGCTGGGAGAGGCCGTGCGGAGAACCACAGCTCGACCCTTGCTGAGGCCCAACAGAGGCGGAGGAGAGGCTGCAGCTGGGGCCGGGGAAGGGCTCTGGAGAGCTGCCCGCCTGCCCCAGGCCAGCCGCAGCAGCTTACACTCTAGGAGAGAAACAGGGAGAGGAGTGCCATTGCTGCTGACGTCAAGTCTTGTAACAACACAGCGACCTGGCTGCCTGCCCTCCGGCTCGGCCGCGGCTCCTCTTCTTGGACACAAACAACCTCACAGAATGACAGCCAACGGGGCCACTCTGTGACCGTGATGGATCAAGATAAAAACAAGGCTACTCTGTCACCATGCCAGACACGGACACAACAACACTATCCCGCAGCCAGCGGGCCCTCTGTCGTTGCTCACGTGGGTAACCGTGCTGCTGCTTTATGCCCACAGCTCCTGTCTCCTCTTCTTCTGGATGAGAATTAAGATGTAGCCACAGGACTTCCCTGGTGGTCCAGTGGTTAAGAATCTGCCTGCCAATGCAGGGGACACGGGTTCAAGCCCTGGTCCGGGAAGATCCCACATGCCGCAGAGCAACTAAGCCCGCGAGCCACAACTACTGAGCCCGAGTGCTGCAACTACTGAAACCCGCGCACCCAGAGCCTGTGCTCTGCAACGAGAAGCCAGAGCAATGAGAAGCCCGCGTACTGCAACAAAGAGTAGCCCCTGCTTGCCGCAACTAGAGAAAGCCCATGTGCAGCAACGAAGACCCAACACAGCCAAACAAACAAATAAATAAATAAATTTATTTTAAAAAAAAAAGATGAAGTCATAGACTAACCCTCATGTCCTGACAGCAGCCAGTTCAGAGCAAGGCCAGACTTGGCTTCCCCATAAGCTTCCGCCAGCATCACATAGCAAAAGCCCAACTCCTAGAATAAATCCTTTCTCACGGCCTCTTACCGAGATGCCGATGGGTCCCCTAGTGTGCGTCCTCCCTCATGGCAATGAGGCACTTTCTATCTCAGGTGGTTGTTCCAGGAACACCCCTGGCCTTCTTCTTAGCTCCCAATCTTTATTTCCACACACATGCAGTCATAGTGTCCAGATCAACAGGAAGGACTCTGGAACCAGAGTTCAAATCCTGGCTCTGTCGCTTACTAGTTGTATGACCTTGGGCAAGTTGCTTCACCTCTTTGCCTCAGCTACCAGATCTGTAAAATGGGGATGATGATCATGGTAATAATAGTACTTAACTCTCAGGGTTTCTCTGAGGATTAGGTGAATTTATATGTGTGAAGCATTTAAATGGTGCCTGGCGTGTAGTAAATTTTAAAAATTAATTCAGCAAACATTTTCGGAATATCCAGTGTATGCCAGGTGCTGTGCTAGACCCTATGGATCAAAACTGATGCCCATCCTCACAGAGAGCACAAGGAAACAGCCCATGGATAAGAGCTAACATGGGGTAAACCTGGAGAAAGCATAGCAGGATCCCTCCGTCTTGGCCTGGGAATCAAGGAAAGCTTGGTGGAGGGTGAACCTGACAGTTCTTGCTGTAGAGTAAGAGTCTCCAGGATGGGGCTGGGTGTTGGAGGGCAGAGTGGGCCCTGAGCAGAGGGCGCGGCAGCTGCCTACAGGCAGGGGCACATTGAGGCACCGCTCTGCCCCCACAAGGCCTAGTCCAGTGCCTGGCAAAGCACAAACACAGATGAACAAATGTCTCACACTAAAGCTGGAAGCTTTCCTCCAAACCAGTGCCTTCTCTGACTATTCTATCTTAGACTCGGACCACTGTTGCCCCAGGTGCCCTGCAACATCAAAATCACCCTGATCCTTCCTCCTCTTTCACCCCTGCAGTGCACTGATCCCCAGTCTCTTTCTCCCCAGGATGTTTGTGTGGCCCCTTCCTTCCGGCCCTCACTGCTTCCATACCACCGCAGGCCCTGATAGGATATCTCCACACCCAGCCTGCAGCCTGCTTGCTGCCTGCCATTCTCTGAGCTCTCCTTGCCCACCTTGCCTCTACACTGTCTTTCCCAGCACCGTGTTGATCCTATTACTCCTTCAGTCAGCACCTTCTGTGGCTCCCTACTACATTTTTTTAAAAATTTATGTTAACCCTCTTATCTATTTATTTATTTTTGGTTGCGTTAGGTCTTCGTTGCTGTGCGTGGGCTTTCTTTAGTTGCAGCGAGCAGGGGCTACTCTTCGTTGTGGTGTGGGGGCTTCTCATTGTGGTGGTTTCTCTTGTTGTGGAGCACAGGCTCTAGAGCACAGGCTCAGTAGTTGTGGCTCACGGGCTTAGCTGCTCCACAGCATGTGGAATCTTCCCGGACCAGGGCTTGAACCCGTGTCCCCTGCATCGGCAGGCGGATTCTTAACCACCGTGCAACCAGGGAAGCCCCCCTACTACACTTTGAATAAAGCCCAAACCCTTTGGTGGGGGATCCAAAACTGCACGATTTAGCCCCAAACTAACTTTCCAGCTCTTCTTTCCAGAACCTCCTCTCCCATTAGACCTACACCTTAAAACTTCTTGCTTCTGTGCTCTATTTAACCTATTTAGAGGGTCTGCCTGCCCTTGCTCCCTTCCAGAGAACCTTCTCCCATAGCCTCAGTGGAGCTGGCAACACACTGAGATGATGCTGAAGATTGGGCCTGGTCCTGGGTGGGTCTGCACAGCCACCCCAGGGACCTGTCACTTGACTGGAAAAAAATGTGTAGGGCCATCAGAGTCCCCGTCATGGATATTTGAAACAAGAGCCACAAAGGGATGTTCCAGGCAAAACAGATGCTGGAGGTAAACCATTTGAGGTGAGACCGGGTCAGCCATCATGCAGTGATGGGGGAGTAAAGATGCAAAAAAAGACAGGGTGGGTCAGCCTGTGGCAGTTAGTGCCCATCTTGCTCTCATAAAATAAAGGCAGAGTCACCTGAGTGAGGATGACACCAGTAAGCAGAGCCGAGAGGTCGGGAGAGACGATTCCTGCTGATGCCATGGAATTCCAGGTACAGCCCTGCCAGAAGCCATCTGCCTGAGGACTTCTTAGTTATGGCCAGCAAGATGGCAGAGTAGAAGGACGTGAGCTCACCCCTTCTTACAAAAACACTGAAATCACAACTGAACAACCATTGAAAAAAACTGCTGGAACCTACCAAAAAAGGTACCCTACATCCAAAGACAAAGAAGAAGCCACAACAAAATGGTAGGAGGGGTGCAATCACAATAAAATCAAATCCCATACCCACTGGGTGGGCGACCCACAAACTGGAAAACAATTATACCACAGTGGTTCTCCCACAGCAGTGAAAGTTCTGAGCCCCACGTCCGGCTTCCCTGCCTGGGGGTCTGGCAATGGGAGGAGGAGCCCCCAGAGAATCTGGCTCTGAAGGCTAATGGGATTTGATTGCAGGAGTTCCACAGGACTGGGGGAAACGGAAACTCCACTCTTGGAGGGCACACAAGGTCACGTGTCCACCAGGACCCAGGGGAAAAAGCAGTGACCTCATAAGAGACTGGGACAGACCTACCTGCTAGTATTGGAGGGTCTCCTGTGGAGGCGGGTGGGCAGCTGTGGCTCACTGTGGGGACAAAGACACTGGAAGCAGCAGCTCTGGCATGTACTCATTGGCGTGAACCCTCCTGGAGGCTGCCACTTCCTCCCCAAGACCTAGCCCCACCCAACAGCCTATAGGTGGGGTGCTGGGACGCCTCAGGCCAGACAACCAACAGGGTGAGAACACAGCCCCACCCATCAGCAGACAGGCTGCTTAAAGTCTTCCTGAGCACAGCCCTGCCCACCAGAGGGACAAGACCCAGCTCCACCCACTAGTGGGCAGGAGCCAGCCCCTCGCATCAGGAAGCCTGCACAAGCCTCTTGGATAGCCTTGTCCACCAGCGGGCAGACAGCAGAAGCAAGAAGAACTACAATCCGTGAGCCTGCAGAGCAGAAACCATAATCACAAAAAGTCAGACAGAATGAAACAGCAGAGGAATATGTCCCAGATGAAGGAAGAAGATAAAGCCCCAGAAGAACAAATAAGTAAATGGAGACAGGCAATCTGCCAGAAAAAGAATTCAGAGTAACGGTAGTGAAGATGATCCAAGATCTCAGAAAAAAATGGAGGCACAGACTGAGAAGATGCAAGCAATGTTTAACAAAGACCTAGAAGAACTAAAGAACAAACAAACAGAGATGAACAATACAATAACTGAAATGAAAAATACACTAAGAGGAATCAATAGCAGAGTAACTGAGGCAGAAGAACGGATAAGTGAGCTGCAAGACAGAATGGTGGAACTCACTGCCACAGAACAGAATAAAGGAAGAAAGAATGAAAAGAAATGAAGACAGTCTAAGAGACCTCTGGGACAACATTAAATGCACCAACATTTGCGTTATAGGGGTCCCAGAAGGAGAAGAGAGAGAGAAAAGACCTGAGAAAATATTTGAAGAGTAATAGCTGAAAACTTCCCTAACATGGGACAGGAAACAGTCACCCAAGTCCAGGAAGCACAGAGAGTCCCAGGCAGGATAAACCCAAGGAGGAACATGCCAAGACACATAGTAGTCAAACTGACAAAAATTAAAGACCAAGAAAGAATATTAAAAGCAATAAGGGAAAAGCAGCAGATAACATACAAGGGAACTCCCATAAGGTTATCAGCTGATTTCTCAGCAGAAGCTCTGCAGGTCAGAAGGGAGGGGCACAATATATTTAAAGTGATGAAAGGCTAGGACCTACAACCAAGAATTCTCTATTCAGCAAGGCTCTCATTCAGATTCGACGGAGAAATCAAAAGCTTTACAGACAAGCAAAAGCTAAGAGAATTCACCACCACCAGATCAGCTTTGCACCAAATGCTAAATGAACTTCTCTAAGCGGAAAAGAAAATGCCATGACTAGAAACAAGAAAATTACAAATGGAAAAGCTCACCAGTAAAGGCAAACATAAAGTAAAAGAAGGAAATCATCTGCGCAAAAATATGCTATCAAAATCAGCAATCGTGAGAAGGGAGAGTACAAGTGCAGGATACTGGAAATGCATTTGAAATTAAAAGACCAGCAACTTAAAACAATCTTGTTTATATACAGACTGCTATATCAAAACCTCATGGTAACTGCAAACCAAAAATCTACAATAGATACGCACACAAAAAGGAATCCAAACACAACATTAAAGTTAGTCGTCAAGTCACAAGAGAAGAGAACAAAAGAGGAAGGGAAGGAAAAGGACCTGCAAAAACAAATCCAAAACAATTAAGAAAATGGCACTAGGAACATACATATCGATAATTACCTTAAATATAAATGGATTATATGCTCCAACCAAAAGACATAGATAGACTGGCTGAATGGATACAAAAACAAGACCTGTATATATGCTGTCTACAAGAGACCCACTTCAGATCTAGGGACACATACAGACTGAAAGTGAGGGGATGGAAAAAGGTATTCCATGCAAATGGAAATCAAAAGAAAGCTGGAATAGCAATACTCATATCAGATAAAATAGACTTTAAAATAAAGACTGTTACAAGAGACAAAGAAGGACACTGCATAATGATCAAGGGATCAATCCAAGAAGAAGATATAACAATTGTAAGTATATATGCACCCAATATAGGAGCACCCCAATATATAAGGCAAATACTAACAGACATAAAATGAGAAACCAATAGTAACACAATAATAGTGGGAGACTTTAACACCCCACTTTCATCAATGGACAGATCATCCAGACAGAAGATCAAGAAGGAAACACAGGCCTTAAATGACACATTAGACCAGCTGGACCTGATTGATATTTATCGAGCCCTCTACCCAAAAGCCACAGAATACACATTCCTCTCAAGTGCACATGAAACATTCTCCAGGATTGATCACATGCTGGGCCACAAAGGAACGCTTGGTAAATTTAAGAAAATTGAAATCATATCAAGCATTTTTCTGACCACAACACTATGAGATTAGAAATCTACTACAAGAAAAAAACTGTAAAAAACACAAACATGTGGAGGCTAAACAATATGCTGCTGAACAACCAATGGATCACTGAAGAGATCAAAGAGGAAATTAAAAAAAGACAGGATGAACAGATGCACAGAAGGAAGCATAAGAGAGGAGAGGGGGAGAAGAGGAGGGGGAGGGGGAGAGAGGGAGAGAGAGGAGGTGGGAGGCGGGAGAGGAGAGAGGGGAGGGAGGGGAAGGAGAGGGGAAGAGAGAGGAGCGGGGAGAAGAGGAGTGCCAGGAGTTTCAGTTCCTGCTCTTCCTAACATTTGGCAGCTTTATGATGAACCTCCCTTTTCTCCCACCTGAGCCGGTGTGAATGAACTTCTGCTTCTGGCAGTCAAAGTGGCCTGAATAGAACGTTGTTTCTACCTGCTTTTCCTCCCTCTGCCTGGGGAGCCTTCCTCCTCCATCACCCGTGCCCCATCCAGTCCTTCAAGGCCTAGCTCTAGTGCCCCTGACTGCCCTAGACAGTTCCTGGGTCTGGAAGACTTCCTGTCTGAATCTTCCCCAATCTTCCAGAGCTAGCAGGAATGCCACCTCCTCCAGAAAGGCTCCCATGTCCCTCCCAGCTGGTCATCACCTCTTCCTTGCTTCTCTGAATTCCCTCAGTTCCTTGTTAACTTACCTGGCCTGGGGCAGATGCTGCTTTTGTGTGGGAACCAGATTCTGTGGACTGTTCATGACCAAGCCAGTCTCCAAACATGGGATAAGCCAACAGTTTCTAATGGGGCCATTTTGTTTGTTTGTTTGTTATTTTTTTATTTTTATTGAAGTATTTTATTGAATTACAAAGTTGTGTTAGTTTTTGGTATATAGCAAAGTGATTCATATATATATATGAATATGAATATATATTCATATATATATATGATATATACATATATATATCAGATTCTTTACTATTATGGTTTATTACAGGATATTGAATATAGTTTCTGTGCTATACAGAAGGACCTTGTTGTTTATCCACTTTATATATAGTAGTTTGTATCTGCTAATCCCAGACTCCTAATTTATCCCTCCCCCATCTTTCCCCTTTGGTAACCATAAATTTGTTTTCTGTGTCTGTGAGTCTGTTTCTGTTTTGTAAATAAGTTCACTTGTATCATTTTTTTAGATTCCACATGTAAGTGATATATTTGTCTTACTCTGACTTACATCACTTAGTATGATAATCTCTATGTCCATCCATGTTGCTGCAGATGGCATTATTTCATTCTCTTTTATAGCCAAGTAGTATTCCATTGTATACATGTACCACATCTTCTTTATCCATCCATCAGTGGACATTTACGTTGCTTCCATGTCTTGGCAATTGTAAATAGTGCTGCGATGAACGTAGGGGTGCATGTATCTTTTTGAATTAGAGTTTTATCTAGGTATATACCCAGGAGTGGGATTGCTAGATCACATGGTAGCTCTAATTTTAGCTTTTTAAGGAACCTCCATACTGTTCTCCATAGTGGCTGTACCCATTTACATTCCCACCAACAGTGTAGGAGGGTTCCCTTTTCTCCACACCCTCTCCAGCATTTGTTATTTGTAGACTTTTTGATGATGGTCATTCTGACTGGTGTGAAATGTAGTTTTGATTTGCATTTCTCTAATAAGTAGTGATGTTGAGCATCTTCTCACGTGCCTATTGGCAATCTGTATATCTTCTTTGGAGAAATGTCTATTTAGGTCTTCTGCCCATTTTTTGATTGGGTTGTTTGGTTTACTTTTGTTGAGCTGTATGAATTGTTTGTGTATTTTGGAAATTAATCCCTAGTTGGTTGCATCATTTGCAAATATTTTCTCCCATTCTGTAGGTTGTCTTTTTGTTTTGTTTATGGTTTCCTTCGCTGTGCAAAAGCTTATTAGTTTGATTAAGTCCCATTTATTTATTTTTGCTTTTATTTCTATTGCCTTGGGAAACTGACCTAAGAAAACATTGCTACAATTTATGTCAGAGAGTGTTTCGTGGGGCCACGTTGGAAATTTTCATTTTCAGTTGTCACAGTGGCTGAGGTGAGAGGTTTCCCGCAAAGAGTGGGACAGAATCATACATGAAGAGTGGTTCCATGTCCCACATGACTTGAAATGTCACATGGATGATACATACCCTGTATAATTATCTCATCCTAGAAACTAATTCTCTTTGACATCAAATTTGTTGAACGGTTGTAGTATGAAACTGAGTTTTCTGAGACTACAACTGCTGAGTAATGACTGTGCTTTGTTTGGTTGGGATTTTACCCAGTGTTTTTCATCATTTGAGAAAATCACATTGCACAGCGGGCACGTCACTTGAAGCATCTGTGTTGCCTCTACTGCACCTTGTGCATTCACTGCGGTTTCGCATATAGGTGCAAGCATCTAACTACATCATCATGTTTCCTGATGTGCTAGTGCCTGACCACTTATAGTCAAAATATGCCTGTTTATATCATAAATCACTTTTCTGAGAGTTCTCTTTTATATTATATTCAGAGCACTATATTGATTTTTTAATTGTATAGGTATGTTGTATTATGTATGAATTTCATTTTAGGATAACAAAGGTGTCTTTAAAAATGTTCCTTGCCAATGGGGGCATTGTGTCTGAGGGCGCTGAGGACCACTGGCCCTGCCAGTGGATGCTCCTCTGCTGGGTGTGAGGGTGTGGGTGTGCTCAGGGCAGTGATTCCTGGGGCGCTGGAGCTGACACAAGCCGCCCCACACCAGGTGCCTTCTGGGGAGCACCTGCTGGTTGCCTGGTGTGTGAGGCAAGTCCTGGATCCCAGGGTGGAAAGAGAAGGCTAGCACTGTCCCCTGGGAGACAACACTGAAAACTGGGTTCAGGGCAAGAGGAGTGCAGGGGGTGGGGGGAAACCCGCCCATGTTCTGTGAGATCAGAGGTTTGGAGAAAGGGTGGAGATGGAGGTACCATCACGAGACCAAAACTGGGAGCTGGAAAATTACAGCTTTGGGCGATCATGGATCTCACTGCTATGAATGTTCTAGTACGTGTGTTGGGTGAACACATACTCACTTTTCCATCGGTAAACGCCTAGGAGTGAGTTGCCGAGCTATCGTATGTGCCTATGTTCAGCTTTAGTAGACAATGCCGAGAGTTTTCCAAAGAGGTTGAAGCAATTTCCACTCCCACCAGCCAATGCATGAGCCTGAATAGGAACCCTATTCAGCAGCATAAAAACGACAAGCAATGACCAGGAAGCCCCTCACAGACACTGTGTAGAGCAAAAGAAGGACACAAGAATTCACGTTCATATAAAGTTCAAATACAGGCACAAGGACTCCCCAGGGCTAGCAGCCAGGGTGGTGTACAGGGAGCAGTGCAGAGACTGGACAGGAGCTGAAAGGGCTTCTAGAGGCCAGGGAGTTCTGTGTCTCCACCCAAGTGCTGGCTTCTAGGGTGTGTCCCCTTTGCAGGAATCCAGTGGGCTGTACACTTAGGATCCGTGTCCTTCCTGCCAGGTACACTTCAACACTGAACATGTACTAACACTGAACACGGGCATGTGACGAGGAAGCTGTAAGTATCCAGGGTCCTCTCTTCATCTCCTCACACCTGTGTCTGGAGACATTAAACCTTAGCTCTCCAGTGAGCATGGGTGACGTCGAATGTCTGTGTAGAGTCTGGAGTCAAATTTATGTTTGAAATCCTGGCTCTGGGTCTGATCAGCGCTGCCCCCAGCCCTGCTGCCTCCCCGCTCAGAACAGTTCCTTCTGGGCACAGCATCAAGGGTATTAACAGACACTGCCTTCTCCCCAACTGTTGGGGGTACCTTATGAGTAAGTTTGAACTTGGCATTCCTCGTCCCATCTACAGAGTGACCAGTCAGTGTCTGGAGAAGCAACCCTGGACCTCGTGATGGTCACAGTGGCCACACCATCTGTTCATTTATCCAGTGAAGGCAGGGGAGGGCTAGATCAGGTATAGGCAGGAGGTGTGCTCACACCCAACAGCCTGGAAATGAGACTCGAAAATGAGACGCAGTCTTCCCGGGCGCGGTGGACACCCAGAGGCCCTAGCACTGACCCCACGCTAATGAGCATTGTTTTCTCTGAACAGCCCTTCCCGGCCTGGATCAGAAGAAGCGTGGCGGCCACAGAGCATGCTGCCTGCTGACCCCCCCGCCACCCCCTCTGTTCCCACCACCGTTCTTCAGAGGGGGCCGAAGTCCGGTGAGTAGCTTTGGGCTCATGAGAGAGCAGACATGCAGGTCCCAGGGCCACCACACAGCTCACCTTCTCCCCCACTGCTCAGTGGGAGTCTGTCCGGAGGGATCTAGCTCTCTGCCCTCACGTGGCACGCGGAGCCCAGATTGGACATTTACCTGTTTCTGGTGCGTGTCTGTTCTCCCACCACCTTAAACAAGTGATGAAGGGAAATGCTTCTCAGCAGGGAATTGGACTTGGCAAGGTGTTCCATCCTCTCAAAAACATTGAGGTGAATTTATAACTTTCTGGTTATAAAGCTCCTATCAGTGGCTCGGACATGGAATTTTCCCTTCTGTCTTTCTTCTCCCCAAGTGCTTGTGAAATTCCCTTCCACAGCCCGAACTGAACTTACACCATATCCATGAGGTGACACAGGAAACAGTCCTGTGAGAGGGAACGGAAGTGGGGAGAGAGGAAAAGGTGAGGAAAGAGCAGGGTCGGAGAAGCTGACCTAGAAGATAGCTGGCCAGGGCATTTCAGGGATTTGAGATGCTCAGATCTTTCCAGAACCTCTTAGACCTGCACCCTCCAGTACAGTAACCACTGGCCCTATGTGACCAGCTCCAGTTGAGATGTGCTGAGTGTAAAATACACATTGGATGCATTTTATAAGAATGTAAAATATCTCAGTAATTTTTTTACATTGAATATACATTGAAGTAATAATACTTGGGATATATTGGGTAAGATAAAATACTTATTAAAATTGATTTCACTTGTTTCCTTTTACCTTTTTTATGTGGCTACCAGGAAATTTTGAACTATATAGGATGTCTCGCATTGGTGGCTCACATTATATTTCTCTTGGATGGTGCTGTCCTGGACATTGGATAAAAGCCCCTGAGTGAGCTTCCTAACTCCATCCGAGAGGTCATTATCTCTCTGTAATCCATTCAAACCAGGTTCGTCTCAGAGCAGATGAGAGAATGGAAACTGGGGACCCAGAGGTCGCCTTCTTGAGATGCCCACTGGGTGTCAGGGAAACGCCAGCCTCAGGGGCTGGGCTATAGAACAGGTCTGTGTCCAGGAGGTAACCATTCTTCTGTCCCCCAAGTCTGACCTGTAACCTGTGTCGCTTTGCCTTGAAGCTTCTCTCCCCAGACATGAAGAATCTCGTCCTGGAACTGGAGACCACACGGCCCCCATGCGTGCAAGGGTCGCTCAGCTCCCCCGGGCCTCCGGGGCCCCAGGTCGGTGCATCCCCCAGGCCCTACCCTGCTGTCCTCTGTTCAGAGCAGGGATGCCCTCTGGGCAGAGCTGCCCCTTTTCAGGTGACATGGGGTTGTCTTCCTGCCCTGGAGGAACCACATGGACAGAACACTGGTTCATCTCTGGGGGATTCTGCCTCCCAGCCTTGACGACCTCCTCCACACAATGGGGATAATAACTTCCCTTGCAGTACTGGATTTGGGGGGTGACCAAGTGAGCTGCTTGGTCGCTTGGGCACCCCCCAAAGTGGTGATAATGGGTGTGGTTATTATTATAGTTATCACCAGACAAACATTTGATGACAATGTGACCCCACCAGTGGAACCAGAGGTACCTGCATTCAGGCCAGAAAAATGGAGGTAACAGGGAACTTGTTACCCTGAGCTCAGTTTGGCCCCCAGATACTGGCACCACATAGCTGACCTCTCCCCACCAAAGCTCAAGTAAGAGTGAGAAGCAGGCAAAATGCTAGAGAAAGGATTTTCTAGGCAGACAAAGAGTACCCTCCAGAGACCCTGTCTCACAGACTCCTGGCCCCTCTGGCCGGCCTGGGAGAGGGGGTCCATCGAGCAGGAACATCCCTCAGCCTGGGGTCTGGGCCTGCCATGGGGACAGGAAAGAGGAATTATGTCACCCTTCCTGGGGAACCCCTCCTGTGGCTTTCCATCATGGGAAGAAGACCAGACAAACTCCTCACCCTGGGAGCAAAGCTCCACACGCGGGGACCCGTTATCTCCTGCATCAGCTCAAATGACCACCACTGCCCACTCAATGTAGCCACAGTGCGCCTGTTGAGTCCTCAAGCACCCGAAGCTTGCTCCAGCCTTAGGGCCCTGAGGCTTGTGGCTCCGGCCGTTTGGCACGCTCTGCCTTCTGATTTTCACCATGGCCAGCTCCTTTGTCCCTCAGCACTCAGTGTGCCCGCCACCTCCTCAGACACGTCTGCTCAGCCACTCCGCCTGCAGTACCCTCCCCGTCACTCTCCACCCAATGACCTATTCTCTTTCTCGGCAGAGTTTACTCACGTTGTTACGGTTTTCTTAGTTTTTGTTCCTTTGGTCTCGCTTTCATAAAATGTCAGCTCTATGGCTGGGGTTGGCAAACTATGGCCAGGGGTCCAATCTGGCTTTTTTTTTGTAGTTAAATATTATCGTCTCTGGCTGCTTTTGCACTAACGGGTAGAGTTGAGTAGTTGTGACAGAATTGCTATATCAGAGTCAAAGCCTAAGATACCTCCTATCTGGCTTCTTACAGAACCAGTAAACTGACCCCTGGTCTTGCGAGCAGGGACATTGTCTACCTTGCTCATGCTGTGTGCCCAGCCCACACCAGTGCCCGGGGTGTAGAGCTTCCCCATCAATATTTGTTGACTGCAATGAGGAAAACAGGTGGACCAGAGCTGCCACAGAGGGGCTGGGGAGTCTGCATAAAGGCATGGTGGGCACCCGAGGGTCAGCTCTGAGGGGATTTCTATCTTCCCAGCCTTGAAGTCCATGCTGACAGCAAGTGATAGCACATGAGAAACGATGCTGAAAGCTCAGCCTCCCTGCACTGGTGCCGAATCAAATCTCAGAGACAGAGTTTTGGGTGAAGTAGAAGAGGACAGCTTTATTACTTTGCCAGGCAAAGGGGGCCACAGCGGGCTAATGCCCTCAGAACTGTGTGTCCCAACCCCAGAGGACTGGATGAAGAGTTTTATAACAGTGGTTCAAGGGTGGGGTCTCTGACAAGATGAGGGTGTGAGCAGGGCCTGCCCTCCTTTAACCTCATCTCCTCACCTTGATGAGCTGCTCTGGTCCCTTTAATCTTGCCTCAGGTGGTCTCCTGGCTGCTCGGCCTTTGTTCGAATCCACCCTTTGGAACTCAGGGAAGGTCATAGAGGCTGGAGTCTTGCCTACAAGAAACAGGGGACAGTAAGGCCAGACACTATAAAGCTCTTAGAGGAAAACATAGGCAGAACACACTATGACATAAATCACAGCAAGATCCTTTTTGACCCCCTTCCTAGAGAAATGGAAATAAAACCAAAAATAAGCAAATGGGACCTAATGAAACTTCAAAGCTTTTGCACAGCAAAGGAAACCATAAACAAGATGAAAAAACAACCCTCAGAATGGGAGAAAATATTTGCATATGAAGCAACTGACAAAGGATTAATCTCAAAAATTTACAAGCAGTTCATACAGCTCAATATCAAAGAAACAAACAACCCATTCCAAAAATGGACAGAAAACCTAAACAGACATTTCTGCAAAGAAGATATACAGATTGCCAACAAACACATGAAAGGATGCGCAACATCACTAATCATTAGAGAAATGCAAATCAAAACTACAATGAGGTGTCACCTCACACCAGTCAGATTGGTCATCATCAAAAAATCTACAAACAATAAATGCTGGAGAGGGTGTGGAGAAAAGGGAACACTCTTGCACTGTCGGTGGGAATGTATATTGATATAGCCACTATGGAGAACAGTATGGAGGTTCCTTAAAAAACTAAAAACAGAACTACCATACGACCCAGCAATCCCACTACTGCGCATATACCCTGAGACAACCATAATTTGAGAAGAATCATGTACCACAATATTCACTGCAGCTCTAAATAGCCAGGACATAGAAGCAACCTAAGTGTCCATCGACAGATGAATGGATAAAGAAGATGTGGCACATATATACAATGGAATATTACTCAGCCATAAAAAGAAACGAAATTGAGTTATTTGTGGTGAGGTGGAAGGACCTACAGTCTGTCATACAGAGTGAAGTAAGTCAGAAATAGAAAAACAAATACTGTATGCTAACACATATATATGGAATCTAAAAAAAAAAGAAAAAACGTTCTGAAGAACCTAGGGGCAGGACAGGAATAAAGACGCAGACGTAGAGAATGGACTTAAGGACACAGGGAGGGGAGAAGGGTAAGCTGTGACAAAGCGAGAGAGAGGCATGGACATATATACACTACCAAATGTAAAATAGATAGCTAGTGGGAAGCAGCCGCATAGCACAGGGAGATCAGCTCGGTGCTTTGTGACCACCTAGAGGGGTGGGGTAGGGAGGGTGGGAGGGAGACGCAAGAGGGAAGAGATATGGGGATATATGTATATGTATAACTGATTCACTTTGTTATAGAGCAGAAACTAACACACCATTGTAAAGCAATTATACTCCAATGAAGATGTTAAAAAAAAAGAAACAGGGGACAAAAAAAGACCTCCGTGCCTGGGACCGCCACAGGCCCCGCTCGGTTTCAGAACCCACAGCGAACCCATGGGAAGGGGGTCCCTGCTGCCCCCAGACTTCGGTCTCCAGCCCCATATGCATGCCTCCAACCTCGTGCAATCCCACGTGTGTCACTCCGAGACTGTGCTGCCAACTCTGGGGACACAGTGTGAGGACCAGCAACACTGGCGTCACCCGGGAACTTGCTGGAAACGCAGAATCTCACCCTCCCCTCCTCCATCCCACATCCTTCAACCAGAATCTGCATTTTAACAAGACCCTCCAGAGGAAATCAGTCCATATCAAAGTTTGGGAAGTGCTGAGCTAGGGAGAGCACAACGGCCTGATACATAGTTCTCGTCCATTTCAAGAAAATGGAAAAAAGTGAGACTTGGAAAAGAAAAAAGAATGGAACTGAAACTCTCCCTCCTCCCGTCCCTAAAACAGGGGAATAAACCAAAGGTAGTGGTTCCCAAACTTTTCTGCACATTAGAATCCCCTGGGATTCCTGTGTCTCTCGGGAATTTTAAAAGATCCCCAGGGGTTTCTAATGTGCAGAGAGGCTTAGGAACCCCTGGCTGAGGGGTTGTTGGTCATCTGGACAAGCCTCATAGAAATCCTGTTTCAGACAGGCTTTGCGTGAGGCGTGCTCACCTGCAGGTCTTGGGGATGAAGTGGTGGCCTGGGGGTTTTGGTGGATTCCTCTCTGCTGTCCTGGGGAGCTTGGAAGACAGTTGGCCAACTGAGCATTTCATAGGCGCGTACGCTGAAGGCAGCTGCGTCCTGCCATAGGGGGTGTCAAGCTTTAGTGCGACGGGCCCTGGAGTCCCTGAGCTGGACTCAGCCCCACTCCCGTGGCCGGGCCGTGGGACAAAAACGCACTCTTCACATCTTAAAACAGAAGACTTTTGCTGTACCTGGTACCCACAGATCCACCATGGGAATTTCTGTGTCAGCTGCTCCTGTGAGCAAAGCCTAACTTCCGTCTTGTCTGGGCCCCAGGGAAACTTGGTAAGAGCAGCCGAAAAGACGTGAGAGGTGGTGCAGCATCTCGTTGTCAGCAAATAGCATATCTTCACGTCTCTTTAGCTGCTCTCACCAAGCACTCAGGATGTTTCAGGCAACCCAAGAATTCCAGGGAGAAAATGAAAATCACAGAGAGTAGGTGTGTGACCATTCATTACAATGGTGCTGCTGGAAACAGCCTAGAGAAAGCAAGAAGAGGGGGCCTAGGGAGGAGGGGCCTGGGCTGGAGAGTGTGGAGTGTCCTTCCTGCCGTGTCTGGAGCCCTGAATCTGCAGAGAGAAGGAGGCTGCTGAGGAGCTAGGGCCCAAGGAGCCCCTCCCGGCCTTGGCTTCCTCCCACCGGCCTGCCTTGGGCTCATGCATGCTTTCTTCACTTCTTATCTTGATCGTGTAGGGCCCGCCTGGGCTTCCTGGCAAGACAGGACCAAAGGGAGAAAAGGTACGAACCACCTGTGTCTTCACCCCACCTCTCCTTGGTAGTTCCAGCCTGTTTTCTGGGGGCGCCACTGAGGGTTTGCAAGCTCAGATTTCAAAGCACGTGCTAATCCTGCCTTAGTGCGTGAGGATGGGCTCCGGGGTGACTGGGCTGCTGAAGGTGTGGGACCCCGCCGGTGCATCTGGGGGGGCCCCCTGACGTGGCGGGGGTGCTGTGAACCGCCAGGTGACCAAGCCGCATGGGCATGCCCGCTCATCAGCCCTGCTAAGCCCTCTGATTCCAGAACTTTTCCTCCAAAGCAGCCTCTGCTTACCTGTCTTCTCCATCCACAGGGGGAGCTTGGCCGACCGGGAAGGAAGGTATGGTCCATGCTGTTCTGTCAGCATTACGCAGGCAGCTGTGCTCGGTGTGCATGAGTGTGCGCACTCCTAGGGGTGGGGACCAGCTGCCCACCTCCGCGGCCCTGATACCCAGATGGCCATCCGATGAGGACAGTAGTGACTGGCATTCGGACTTCTGCCAGAGGCTGCCAAGCCTGGCCAGATTTCCCCCAGCCTCACACCACCTCATCCTGCCATCCATCAGAGAAACCCTCCAAGGCCTCAGCCAGTGGCACCAAATGACTCTCACTGTCAATTTGATTAAAGTGGAGTAAAGTGTCAGACAGAAACAAATGGCTTTGCTTTAAGGCCCAGCTGAAATAAATGGGAGTTACTTCAGGTCACGGGGCTCAGTAAACCAAACACATGTTATTAAGGTTCTCATTAGTGTCAGGAAGGAGTCAACCCCCTGCCGCTTGCTGTAGTCAATGGATGCTGGCACTGAAATTGTAGGTCTTGGTGATATAGAAGAAGGTTCAAAACTTTGGCCAAGAAAGATGCCTCTGGTTCTAAATATAAATTACTATTTCCCCCGTTAAATGTTTTATTCAAATACTTTCGCTATCAATAAGAGCCTCAAACAGACCTTAGTAAGGCAAAGTTCCAACCCTTTAAGGCACAGCTGACCACTCCAGTCAAGGCCCAGCGGTCGACTGAAGTGCTGGGCTGGGAGGATTCTGCCATCGTCTCCATGCTCAGGACTAACAAGGGCCGTGATTGATTAGTGATGTCTGCCGTGGATGAGGAAGGCAGGAGCAGGAACTAGTACACATGCCAGTGCCTGTGATGTCTGGGTAGGGGCTGAGCCTTCCACATCTCCAGCTTGGCTAACTGAAATTAGCCAGTGGGTGCAGAGGTCAACATAGACCCCAAGTCGCTGCTCCCATGCTCTCTTGTAGGGCTTACTCTTCCATAGCTCCTTGGCTTATGTTGGATTCCCTAGACACAGAGATAGAGATGGTCCATGCCATGTGCAAGTGAATTAATGATTAAGGGAGCTCTTTCCAGAGGAGCCTGAGGGGAGGGGAGACCCAGATGGGGCAGGGAAAGAAACCCAGCGTGGGGTGGTATCAGATGACATCCAACTTCAGTCTGATCCCTAGGGGAGCTCTGGAATGTGAATGGCACCAGAGAATTTGTCCTGCCTTACCTTGATGTAAGGGGGCTGGGCTGTTGGCTGCAGGAAGGGGAGGTACATCAATTGCTGGGCAGCTCCAATTGCCCCCGGCAAACCCACACTTGCAGGTTGTAAGAAGGAAAGTGTTGGTACAGCAAGGAAGGTAGCCCCTGGGAAATGGGCATGCTGAGCAGCGGGGAAAGACCTTGAGGGAGTACCCCCAGCATCTGCTGCTGCTCTCCAAACATAATCCTCTCCCCTCCTACACTGCCTCCTTGGGGAGAACCTATGGGAATGCAGGGGACATTTGGGTGGATGGGTAGAGATGACAACGATCGAAGAACCAAGAAGTTTAGAATCCCTTCCCTACCACCTTCCATTTCTTGAATAGAAAAGTCTTGTGTGTCGACATAATGTGACACCAAGGGCTTTAACTCATACCCGAGTGGCCCAACTTTCTAGGCCATCAGTCTTTGGAGGGTGGGGATGAGGGTCCTGGGGCCATGCTTGGAGGCCCCATACTCCCCTCTAGGCCACAGAGACAAATGTGTGTTTTTAGAGGGAGGGAAACAAACCCAGTTGTCCTGACTTTTGTTCTCTGTCTTTGAAGGGCAGACCCGGCCCCCCAGGTGTTCCTGGCATGCCTGGGCCTGTTGGCTGGCCCGGCCCTGAAGGCCCCAGGGTAAGTGTGGCAGCTCTCAGGGCTCCAGTGGCATCAGAACTGGAGGGGAGAAGATGGCGGCTCCCCAGGCCCCTGGCACATTGTCGGTGAAACTCACTTCCTCCAGATGGGGAGGAAGGAGAGAGCCTGAGGACTGACCCGAGGTCCCTAAACACTTCCTCCTTTGCTTGGACTGCAAGAACTTGGTCAGTCCCACAGCTCAGCTTCTGTGAGAGGAGAAACGAGGGGCTGCCACCTCTTTCCCAGGGGCCCTGTCCTCCTTTGTCCTGAGAGTTAGTGTGCAATTCTTTGGTTCCCTGAGATGACGCAAGAGGGGCTTGTGCCTGGGAAGCTGTTGGCCTGTCATGCAGGGGGTGGAGGGTGAGGGCATGGGAGTTGGGGGCTGGAACAACGGAAATCCTATATTCACAGAGGGATTGCCAAATGCTGGTGAAATCCCCGTCCTCAGACAGGTTAGGAAAAGCTAATACATCCACACCCATGTCTTTTTACACACTTTGGTCATAGACTATTGGGTGCAGAGGCCACGACTCCGAACTTTGACCTGCAGAAGTCAGGGGTGAGCAGGTGAATGTCACTGTCTGCTCTGACTCACTTATTGGCTGTATTTATTCTGAGAATAGAAAATTGTTCCCAGTCCTCTTAGGAAAAGTCCCAAGGATATTTCTTCAAAAATCCACTGTACAGAGCTGAGCCATCCAATATGGCAGCCACTAGCCACATGTGGCTACTGAACCCTTGAAACATGCCTAGTGCCACTGAGGAACTGAATATTTAATTTTAATGAATTTAAGTTTGCATTTAAAAACCTGTACTCAATTCAGTTAGTTGAAAATATATAAGTATTTTGGAGTAAATTGAGTATGTGAATCTGCTTTTTTAACTATAAATTTTTTGAAATCTAAATACAGATCAAGTATTTTAGATGAAAATTTAGCACCTGAATTGAGATGTGATTTAAATGTAAAATACACAACAGATTTCAAATATTTATTATGAAAAATGGATTGTAAACCTCTCATGAATAATTTTTACATTGATGGCATGTTTAAAATGATAATTAGATTAAATTAATTAGAGTAAATAAAATATGTTGTTAAAGTTAATTCCATCTGTTTAGTTTTACTTTTAATGTGACTTCTAAAAGAAGTTTAATATTAAGCATATGGTTCACCTTATATTTCTACCGTTTAGCGCTGGTTAAAATTTTTTAGCACAAAGGGCACTGAAAGTTCCAACTGTAAACCATTCTGAAGGGTAACAGATCCCACCTATGAATCCTACTCCCCTGCCTCCGTAGTATACACCCAGAGGCTGATGTTCACTCTGCTTGGCTGCAAACGTAGAGTAAGAGTATATGGAAACATCAGAAAGGCCCTCACTATGCAAAGAGTAGAGCAGATGTAGTTTTTTGAGGTGCGGATACCTTGTCCTTTGAGGTCCCAGTGCCTGCATGCTCTCTCCCCCTCCCTTTCCCAGCCTTCTCTGGGAGAAGATCAAACATCAGTCAATTTACAACATGTTAGTGAGCATTTAGTTTGAAGATCTGCTCTACCTTGGACAATTTCATTCTATGTTTCATGTCAAATACCAGAATGAAGTGTGGAGTCTGTAGTCTTGGGCCCCTGGGAGCCAGCAAGGGAGGATTTGGGGTCCTCAGATTCACAGGCCAGCCCCAGTGTCCCCAGTTCTATCCTGATCTTGCCCACGCCTTTCCTGGTTCAGTTTCTCTAGGAAATGTCACTGTAGGTCTTTTTTCCCCCTTCTGATTCCCACAGGGTGAAAAAGGTGACCTGGGGATGATGGGCTTGCCAGGGTCAAGAGGACCAATGGGCTCCAAGGTCAGTGTGTTGGTCCAGATAGATTTTTCCAGGTCTTCTTACTAAGGTTCTGGAGCAGCTGATGTCTATAAAGTGGGAACTGTGTGGCTGCCGTCCTGGGCTGGGGATTGTCACAGATATTGGAGAGTCCCTTGCCAGAGTGTGCTTATCTTTACCAGCCCTTTGGGGGACATCGTGTCTTGGGACACAGGGGCAGAGGGATGCCATTCCTGCCATTATCTTGGGCAGCGAGGGTCAAGCCCCTGGACAACAAAGCAGATGGAAACCTTTGTTCGGACCTTTGGGAGACTAAGAAAAGCAGTGTTCTTTTTAGCCCTGGTTTAAACACAACCCTCAGGGACATCTTTGTATTTACTGCTGCAACTCCCCCACGCCCCCAAAAAAACGTGCAGCCCGATGTGGAGACACATCTCACCACCACATACAGGGATGGCTTCCACTCTTGCACCAAACCCAAAGGTCCTACAGGGCTGATTGTCAATCCACCTTCTGCTTTCTTTTAGGGCTACCCTGGATCCAGAGGGGAAAAGGTTGGTGCTTGTCTCTGATGGCTCCCCAGAGCCTGGTCTGGGCTGTTGGGTCTGGGGTCAGTGATGAGCAGAGGATGGGCCCAGGGGTCTCTTTAGTCAGCGACTGCAGCCACCACTCCTAGATATTACCCTGTCCTTTGTCAGGGGGCTGCGAGACAGGAGTGAGGGGCCTCCTAGCCAGGGCAAGTGGGTTAGGGAGGAGCTCCCGGAGGAGGTGGAAGCCCCTCAGGCGGGGCAGTGAGAGCTGAAAGTTGTGCCAGGTGCAGCGTGAACACAGCTGACATGGGGTGCTGCACAAAAATGGCAGATGTGTTCTTAGAGCAAGCTTCTACCACACAACCTTCTTGTCTGTCAAAAACGGAGCAAACCCCAAAAAACCCAGCCAGACCCTGGGGACAAATTTCCTAGAGGATAAGAGAAAATCTGGGACCCGGAATTTTCTGTGGGTTGTCCTTTATTAGTGTAGAGGTCTTTGAGGTCAAAATAGAAGTTTATCTCACAAAGCATGCCTTCCCTGGGCCAGTCTCCTAACCTCTGAGCCTGTTTCTTTGCCTGGGAAGTGAGGGTGCTGACCTATGGAGCTTTCAGTTTGAAATGCTCCAGTTCCCCCTCCCCGCCAATGGAGTTAACTCATTGACTCTCCTGTGGTTTCCTCCTAGGGATCCAGAGGTGAAAGGGGTGACTTGGGTCCCAAAGGAGAAAAGGTAATGGGCATTGCATAAAAATGATAAACTTCAACAGAAGTGGCAGCCCCTGCCTACCCCCATCTTGCAGGCTGACTGGCTGAATGAATGAATGAATGAATGGCTGACTGACTGACTGACTGTCAGAATGACTAACCAACTGACTCTCTGACTGACTAGCTGGCTGGCTGACTGGCTGACTGGCTGTTTGTCTGACTGACTGACTGATTGACCAACTGACTGACTGGCTGACTGACTGACCGGCTGGCTGACTGACTGGCTGACTGGCTGGCTGACTGACATTGACTGACTGACTGACCAACTGGCTGACTGTCTGTCTGTCTGTCTGTCCGACTCACTGGCTAGCTGACTGACTGACTGACCAACTGGCTGATGGCTGGCTGGCTGGCTGGCTGGCTGGCTGACTGGCTGGCTGACTGACTGGTTGTCTGTCTGACTGACTGGCTATCTGACTGACTGACTGACCGACTGTCTGAATGTCTGACTGTCTGACTGACTGACTGGCTGGCTGGCTGGCTGACTGACTGACTGTCTGACTGACTGACTGGCTGACTGGCTGGCTGACTGGCTGGTTGGCTGACTGGCTGACTGACTGACTGACTGTCTGACTGGCTGGCTGGCTGGCTGACTGACCGACTGGCTGACTGACTGACTGGCTGACTGACCGACTGGCTGACTGGCTGACTGACTGTCTGACTGACTGGCTGGCTGGCTGGCTGACTGACCGACTGGCTGGCTGGCTGGCTGACTGACTGACTGACTGACCGACTGGCTAACTGGCTGGCTGGCTGACTGACTGACTGGCTGACTGACTGACTGACTGACCGACTGGCTAACTGGCTGGCTGGCTGACTGACAGGACTTTATCTTGAAGAGCTGACCAAACTCTTCCTAAGCCCTTTCAAGCATTATTTCAGAGGCAGTCACTGTGTTTGTTTTTCTCTTCACAGGGTTTCCCAGGACTTCCTGGAATGTTGGGGCAGAAAGTAAGTACCTAGAAGTAGTAAAAATAGGTCTCAGTAACAAATTAGACCTTCCAAGCACAGCAAAAAGAGGTCTGCCTCTCCATTCATCAGGCATGAAAAGCGGGTTTCACTGTGGAAGTTTCTGGTTTGAAAGGGGAGCAAGTTGTTGAATGCATCAGTGGGACCTCCCTCCAGCTCAGTGGGAGGAAGGGATTCCCCATCTGAGGGCAGAGAGGCATTCCCTGCATCTTCTGTCTGTCAGAGGGCTATGGGACTGTTCAAAATCAGAAAGCTTTGTGCCCGGGCACTCAGACTGGAGCAGCAGTGCTCAAGGGCCCTGGCGTGGGTTTGAGACCACTGCTGCCTGCACCCAGATCAGGGGCACATGGGGGCACATGCACTGCCGGAGGCCCACAGAGTTATTTTAGTGGGTGACAGCTAAAACATTTTTTATTTGATAGGTAAATTTATTATCTATTTAAGTATTTAGTGGGATTTGCTTGGGACAAGGCTTAATAAAAAAGGAGTTAGTTTGGTTGACTTAAAGAAAAAATATTCAGTGAATAACAATAGAATGGTGTGCAGATGTGATAAAAACTGTGAAAGTGGCAACTGAGTGACAGACTTTTTTTTAACTTTTACTTAAGTTTAAGGAAGAGGTATGGGGGGGCGAGGGGAGTATCAGAGAAAGGGTGCTTGAATGATCACTTAGGACAACCACCATCACAATGGTGCTTCCTCATGCTGTAAGGCACTGACATTGGAAACTTATTTTTGCCTAAGCCTCAGAGCACGATATTCTTCAAACAGGCAAATGGGATGCTTTCTTAGAACTCTAAATTGTTTTCAAGTTCGCCTTAAAATTTTATTTTCCAAACCTGAATGAACAATTTTTATCTGACTTTCTCTTGTCAGTAGATCATATTTAAATAATTTCAATCATCTGACATAATTATAATTTATCACTGCCTAAAGCTGTCAAAACCTCTGTCTCTGCTACCTACGTAGAGTGTTGGGTTAAAAATAAATAGATTAATTATATAAGCAAGTGAAAGCAGACATTAAGAGAGACAAATAATTTTATTTTAAAACAGTCTAGGTTTTCATTCAGTGCAACAGTGGACATACATTCCTGTAAAATTAAGTATGACAGCTTCTCTGGTCTCTGCACCATTTACTAGACTTGCCATACAGAGTTCTCTCTCCCTCTCAGGGCAGCCTGTTTAAGACAGAGCTGATGTGATGACCATAATTAGGTCTTTGGAGAGAAATTAGATCAAGACATTACTGGCTGCTTCCAGCTGGTGAAGAGAAGGACCACACTTTCTTCAGACTATCTTTTCCAAAAAATTATGCTGTTTATGCTGCTGTTTTCTCCCAGCCAAACAAGATACCTCTCAGCCCCCTCTAAACAGCCAAGGAAAATTATGCAAACATCTCCATGGCCACAGAGAATCCACCCTATCCTAGCAGGCCGAAGGACGTGACGGACGGGAAAGAAATCGTAGGTTTAGGGACAATTCTCGGTGAGGCAAAGTGTTGGTAGCTTGACAAATTCATTATACTGGCTGAGCCAACAGGTAATTTCAGCGCTTTATGCTTGGTCCTTACTGTGTATTGGTGTTCCCTGGAATCTTCCATTGTGTTGTACCTCCTCTGGCCTCCCTGGGAGAAGTCGTCCGGGCGTTTATCCTCGTCTGAGTGGCCGGGTCAGCTCTTCACGGGCACCAGCTGTGGCCTAACAGAAACTCTCATGGCTGCTGTTGCTAAGCTTAGCTGGTGTGGTGCCTTCTGGGCTATGGAGGGGTTACTGGGGGTAGGAAGGATGCCCTGTGGGGTGGGTTCCTGAGCCGAAGAAGCCACCAGTGGGCCTGGAATCCTGGAAGAGCACGGGGAAGGAGGGGATGAACCAAAATGGAGAGACAGGTTTTACAAAAGGCTGGCCTTAAACTCTGGAACTCCGCAGTTGGTACATGTGGTTCCGATGGTTCCAAATAGAGCTTTTCAATTAGGACTGTTGCTTACGCTGCTTTCCGTGCCTTTTACAATAACTAGATTGAGTATGTGAACATGTGTCTGGAACATCTCTCCCACTAAGAGTTTTTATCTGAATCAAATGGGAGTGAGGTGGAACTCAAACCAGCTTTTTACTGAAGAGTGGGGAATTATATAACGTGAGCAGAAACATCCCAAAGATGATAGTCGTCAAAACTGTGTCCAATCATTCAAAAACCCATAGATCTGAATTTGTGCTAAAAACAAAGCAAAGCACAGCATACAATTTCAACTAAGAGAGAAGGCATTGCCCCCATCGGTGTCCCAGGCACAGGGGACTGAAATGCGGGCGCCTCCCACCCTCGCCTCTCTGGATGGGGATTTAGGAACCAAAATGTGTGCTGCCCGGCAGCTGTCTCTCTCAGATAGTGACCTCCCCACCCATGGTAACATTCTCCTTCCCGTCCTCTTCCTTGAAAAACTTCTCTCCCTTCACACGACCTCATCGCTCTCCCAACCTCCCAGAGCAGCCCGCCTGGAAAAGACTGGGAGTGAGCAAGGAGAGGCCCCGTGGCCGGAGGTTGGATCGACCTGGAGCTGAGATTGCTCCTTGTTTCCTCGTTCCTCTCTTGCTTCTCTTTCTTCTTTCCAGGGTGAAATGGGACCAAAGGGCGAGCCCGGGATAGCAGGCCACCGGGGGCCCACGGGAAGACCAGGAAAACGAGGCAAGCAGGTATGGATCCCAGGGCTCACCGGACCTCCTGAGCTGGGGTGCGGGTGTAGAGAGGTGGGCAGGGCGGGGCGGACAGGTCAGGGACGTTGCAGGGACACAGTCTCCAGCATCCTCTGGGCTGGGGGGCAGTAGCAGCACCCCTTCCGGGGCGCCTGGGCTCTCCACCGAGGCGGGAGTGCGAGGTGGATGGGGTAGGATGCCCGTCCAGCTGTGTCAAGGCTAGAGGCAGGAGTGGGTCTTCGGTTCATAAGAACAGGTCTGTCTTATCCAAGTTAACTGGGAGTGGAAATCAGGTCTGCTCGTTCGCCCAGAAAACCTGCTTTTTGCCTCAGTGCCCCAGACGCAGATGGAGTTCTGGAATCAGCCCAGATATTTCCCTGCCGTTCAAGGATCTGCTGGGTCTCAACAATAGGGTGCTTTCTCCTTACTCAAGATCGCCATTTGTAAATGACCCCTTTATTGGCACTATTCAGGGTTTAGGGAAAGTTTTCATTCTGAATTCCCCTGGTCAGCAGGCTCTTGTGTCAAACCATGTGATGTGAGCTGTCCCCAGGGCCTCAGAGAACCTCTCCCTTTTGCTCGAATGAGACGTGTGTGACCCCTACTCTTTTGTTTGCCAGTCTGTTGGCTTTTTACCTCCTTTCCCATTATACATGTAATATATGATCATCACAGAAAACAGAAAATTCAGAAAACTAGGAAGGAAATCATCTAAAGACCTAACACCCAGGTACAACCATGTTACCATGTATGTACACTTCCTTCCAGTATTATTGCTTCCGTGGACTTTCTAGTCGTTTGTTCCTTTTACATCTGATATATACTTATTGTATCCTAAATTTTTAACTTAAAAATCACAACACACACATTTTAACTTGTTACTGCATTCATTAAGCACTCTTACTCTTAAACATTTTTTTAAATCTCTGCATCGATTTTGGTAAATAAGTAACCAGAGTAGATAGCTTGGACAAGAGAAGCCTAACCAAATTATAAATAATGCCGAGAAGTGAACGTGTTTGGGCACATTTCCATTCTTTCCTTAGGCTAGATCTGTGGCTTTCAGACTCTGGCTTCCATCAGAATCATCTTGGGGGCCGATTAAATACAGATTCCCTGCCCCTGGTGCACTGGTGGTGGTCCCAAGTGTGCCTCTCCTCTTCCCCAATGTCAAGACCTTACTTCCCAAAGACTCTGACACAACTGGGGCTGCAGCATGGGTTGTTGTTGTTTTTAAAGCCCCACATGAGTCTAATGTGCACCGGGATTCAGAACCACGGTAACACTACAAAGCCAATTCTGGTCTTTTCGAAATGAACTTAGGAAAGACATAGACTCCAACCTGATGAATCAGCTTCCATGATGACTTTTTTTTTTTTTTTTTTTTTTTTTTTTTGCGGTACGCGGGCCTCTCACTGTTGTGGCCTCTCCCCTTGTGGAGCACAGGCTCCGGACGCGCAGGCCCAGCAGCCATGGCTCACGGGCCCAGCCACTCCGCGGCATGTGGGATCCTCCTGGACCGGGGCACGAACCCGTGTCCCCTGCATCGGCAGGTGGACTCTCAACCACTGTGCCACCAGGGAAGCCCCCACGATGACTTCTGAAGTCACAATGTTCCAGTTTAATTTTTAAAGATTTATAGTTGGTGGCATGGCCATGGGTGGCTTCACAATGATGCCACAGATACTAATTTCCTAAAAACTAGGCTCAGAAAAAGAAGAAAAAAGGAAAAATCTTTTCAAAAAAATCGTTTTCTCCACTACTGCTGCATTCCATCCAGAATGTGTTATGCTTGGGGTTTGAGAAGCCGGTTGGCTTCTGTCATCTAGTTCTTTCCTTGGGCAGTGTTTGTCTTGTCCTGGTTAGGGCCGAAGCCAAGGCTCTTTCTTGACCCTGTTGAGAATGATTTCATTGGAGCAATTTTTAAAACGACACCAGAAACACATCTGGGAGCTCAGAGAAGTTAGGGAAATGAGCTCATCTTCCTCCAGAGACATTACAGACACCCGAGTGTGCTCCAGCCTAGACCGGACTCGTCAGCCTTGGGAGCGCGCCATGATACTTTCTTTTGTCATGAATTAATTGCCTAGTAGAGTCTTACATACAGAGTGTTTGTTGAGCCATGATGCTAAGAGTCTCTGGAGGTTATGGAAAGTCAGCCCAAATCCTGGAATCAGAAATCTGGAAGGGGATCCAGGAGTAAGAACTGCAGATCCAGAAGGACTTTAGAGACCACCAACCCAATTCCCTGCATGTAGTCACCAGAAAACCGGGGGCCAGGCAAGGGGCCTGACCACCCAGGACCCCCAGCCAAGCCAGCTTCCAAGCAGGGTTAGAACCTGGAGATCTGAGACCAGCTTCTCCACAGCAATCTTCACATCACCCTCCTGCTTCAGGCCTGGCCTCCGGGCAGACCCAGGACAGCAGCTCTTGACTTTATCACACAAATCTTCAGTCACGGAGACACAACTTCCTTGACAGGAATCACCAGACTTGGTGGCAGGAAAGGAATAAAGAATGCTTTTCGGGCTTCCCTGGTGGCGCAGTGATTGAGAGTCCGCCTGCCGATGCAGGGGACACGGGTTCGTGCCCCGGTCCGGGAAGATCCCACGTGCCACGGAGCGGCTGGGCCCGTGAGCCATGGCCGCCGAGCCTGCGCGTCCGGAGCCTGTGCTCCACAACGGGAGAGGCCACAACAGTGAGAGGCTTGCGTACCGCAAAAAAAAAAAAAAAAGAATGCTTTTCCTGGAAAGCGCTGCTCAGTGAGTCCCGCTCACAGGGACGAGGCTGTTCTGAATAGATGACTGAGCAGCAGAATATCTGATTACCGCTGAGGTCAGAACAAGGAGCGTTCCCAGCTCCTTCAAGCTGTGGCACTTCCTGTGCTCAGAGCCAGCTGATGTGGCTGTTAGAAGAGCAAGCCTTCGCTGTGGCTATATTAAGACGGTGTGACTTCCTTTGCCATCTGGGACCCATCTTGGTTGCCCCACGGAATGCTAAGGCAAGGCTTAAGACTCCCTCCATGAGGGTGGAACTGGAGACAAACTCTGACCTCACGATCCCGCATTAAGTGTTTAAGAACTCCTTGGACATTGCCGAGAGAGCCCCCAGGGCCATGTTGACAAGGCGGCAGGTCACACATCACATGGTGGTGAAAGGCGTGCCCGGCCTGCCTGTTCCCCAGGCTTGGCGAAGGTTATGTTTCATTAGGTGGGCGAGGTAGCCACAGCACAAGGGTATGAAGGGGACCAGGCCAAAGCCATCAGGCATCAGTCACTGTCCTGGTCGGGCCCCGGGCACGAGTGGACAGTTAGCAAATGGCTTAGGGGAAGGATCTACAGGTGTGCCATCCTTGGTTTCTGGGGTCATTCCTAAGGGCAGCTCTGGGGGGAGATGTGTGCTCTTAACCCTCCCAGAGCAGACAGCAAAGAGGACATGCTGTGTGGAAAGACTATACCTGCAGGTGTGCCTTTCATTAAGAATCAGGACTTTTCTAACTGTGGGAAAAAGATGAAACCGAGCCAGTTGCTATGATAATCAGCTTGGCCCACAAAGCCCTTGATTCTGCGCAAACCACTTTTTCACCTTTGAGATCTCTGTTAGCCTCACAGCAAGCCTGTGCAGGTGTATATTGCCTGGCCCCATTTCACAGATGAGAAAACTGAGGCACAGAGCAACAACATGAGTTACCCAGGGTCTCATGGCCAAGATGAAAACCTAGATCTCTCGACCTAGAGCCAACAAACTACATCCACTTTGTGTGTTCAGCTTCTCCTCCTTCCCCATTTGGTCTGGGGAAAGGAGGTGAACAAAACAGATTCTGGCCCGCAGGGAGCTTCTGTCTCCTGGAGAGACACAGAGGAAATGACCACACGAACAATGGTAGTTATGATCAGGGTTAAAGGCCGTGAAGGAAAAGGGCCCATGATAGGGAGAACTGACTTGGTCAGGCAAGGTCAAGGAAGACTTTGCCGCAACTGTATTTTAGCTGGGAGCTGAAGGATGGGAGGGAGTTAGCTAGGCAGAAGGGTGGGAAGAGGGGTTCGGGGCCGAGAGAAGAGTCTGGAGAAGGGAAAGAAAAGGCATGGTGCTGTTGAAGACCAAGAACGCCAAAAGCCTGGGACATGCGTGGAAAGCCTGGCCGTGCAGGGCTGCGGAGGCTCCAGTAAGGAGCTGGGTCTTTATCCTGAGAGCAGCAAGAGGCCACGGGGTGGGAACAGCTCTTGTGCTGAGACAGAAATTGTCCTGATGAGCAGGCAGAGCCTGATGCCAGGTGACTGGCCTAAATCCCTGCTCTTTCCTGAGCCTTTCTTTCCTCACCTGCCCAGTGAGGAGTGTGGTTTGGATTGGTTCCTATGTGTCTAGGACAGAGCAAGAAGTGATGTCTGTAGAAAACAGACTGACTGTTACCCGAGGGGAGAGGGGTGGGGGAGGGGCATATTAGGGGTATGGGATTAACAGATACACACTACTATACATAAAATAGATAAGCAGCGAGGATTTACCGTGTAGCACAGGGAGCTATACTCAATATTTTTTAATGACCTATAATGGAACATAATCTCCAAGAAAACCCCACCAAATCACTACGATGTACACCTGAAACTAACACAATATTGTAAATCAACTATACTTCATTTTTTTTTAAAGTAATGTCTATAAACATGCATCCATCACTGTCTCAAATGTCACTTGCCCTGAGGTTTTTAGGAGCTTGCTGGTCCCTCTGGGACCTCTGGGACTGCATCCTCCCCCTGGTACTTGCTCCAAAGTGCAAGGTGGTCCCTAATTTAGAGATGAATGGGGGAGGAGGTTTGCCATGTCCTGCTCTTATAACGGGCTCTGCCTTTCTCTCTGTCAGGGGCAGAAGGGAGATAGTGGAGTTATGGGCCCACCAGGCAAACCTGGGCCTTCTGGTCAACCTGGCCGTCCGGGCACCCCAGGACCCCCGGGTCCCCCGTCTGCAGGTAAGAGCTACACTGCTTCACCTGATCCACGCTGTTGCCCTCCTGGCCAGCCTCCCAGAGAGCACAGGGAGATGTCAGCAGAGGCCTGCCTTGTGTTCTGAGTTGGAAAATGCCTGAAGCATTTCAATATATTTCTAATTTATCCACAATTAGACCCATTCAAATTTTACACGAGAGAGATAAACACTATTCTGGCTTTGTTTTGGGATTTGGGAGAACAAATAGAGGAGTGAAAAAGAAAAAAAAATCACATTGGTGATGTCATTTACACTTTAAGTGAAAAATAACAGGCAAGTATTGCATCAACTAATACCCTTTTCTAGAAGAACGTTTCATGGCTCCAAGCAATGCTCTTAAACCTAGAAGTAAAGAAGACATTGCAAATTTTTCTGTCTTACACAGTGTTGTAAAAGAGTCCTTACAGATGTGCATCGAATATAGAAAGAAATCACTATAAAGGAATAAAGGTCTACCATTGAAGAGGGTACAGGTACACTGCTACCTTGTTTTACCTTGCTTAATTTGAGGAGCTAAGCCTTTTATTTAGTTTGTCAGCTCAGAGGAAGGCCTTCATAGCACATCATCTATATAAGCACAGCAGCTCTAGGTCCAAGAATACTGTTTACTGACTGTGCAAGATCCTTTGTCCTCAGTTATACGAAAGGAATCAAAATTTTTATTCTAATTCTTTTCTTAAGAAAATGAAGGCATTTAAAAATCCCAAAGTGCACTTTTCCCCACTGTGGGGAAGTGTTTACAACCACATCATGGGAAGGTCAAGAAATGTCATTTTGTTAATCCTTAAAACCAAATGAAAACTGGCTCTGAGACTCCAACCTGCTAGGATGCCAGGGAAATTCAGTCTCAGGCATTAATGGGGTTCTCTCCACTTCTTCAACTGCCACAGAACTGTGGGGCAAAGATCCTGGGGAGTTATGGCAGATAAACATCACGGGAGGTGACCAGCCCTTGATCTGCCCCATTCACCTCTGAAATGCCTGTTGCCCAAGGCCACACGGTCAGACACGTGACCACCTTCCTCACGCCAGGCTTGGCTATCAGATCATCTCCAAGCCTGAGAATCCTGCTCCCCAAGGCTCAACCTTCCCAGGAAGGCCCCACAGCCGTCCCTCCTGAGACCTTGGCTCTCCTCCAGGATTTGGGGGTCCCCGTGCTCCCACATCTGGGGTGATCCTTCCCTTTCTGTCCTCCAGCCCCTCCCTCCTCACACTCCTCATACAGTGCCGCCCCCTTAGGAGCTTTTCTCTTTTGAGAACAGAAGGCAGAAGTCTTCAAACAGTACCTGTTTCTCAGCAAGAGCAAGAAAGCACAAAGTCTTGCCACCTCCTTGAAGTCAGGAACGAAAAAATAATGGAAGAACAAACATCAATTACTGTGACGAGTTATCCTGCCACCCTTATTTCTAACTGTTAGGGGAGCTGAATTGAGATGCACCTCAGGCCCTGTGTCCATGCCCAGACCCTGTTTCCCTGCATTGAATCGATGATCTGGATGAAGGTTCTTCCAGCCAGTCCTTTCCCTCCTCCGTTCGGACGCATAACGTTCCACTTGAGCCCATGACCCTGAGCTGCCGACCCCAGAGGCTGGGAGCGTGGCCTGAAGCCCGGGTTTTGCCTTTGGAAGGGATGCTCTTGACCCTTG
The DNA here is from genome assembly GCF_003676395.1 of Aethalodelphis obliquidens. Taxonomy (NCBI): domain Eukaryota; kingdom Metazoa; phylum Chordata; class Mammalia; order Artiodactyla; family Delphinidae; genus Aethalodelphis; species Aethalodelphis obliquidens. Next base: position 10,592,776 of record NW_020838000.1, read on the forward strand.
GGGGTATTTAGGAGCTCACAAAACTGAGGAATAGCCAGGAGGCGTGCGGTTGGGGGGGTGTCCTCAGGAAACTAAGACCTTACTGGTCTCACTGTGTGTATCTGACTTGAATCCCGTTTCCCTCCTAGGGCCTGGGGTGGGGTGAGAAGGGCAGGGCCTGGAGACCCTCAGCAGCTCCCTCAGATGCCCGCTTTTGGTGTTGCCAGCCCCATCCCTGTAGCAGGGCCAATGTAATCCTATTTTCTCTCCTTGGTCCTCTGGCACCTTGTCTTTCAGCCTGGTATGCCCACCCCCTTCTCTCTCTACCACCCCATCCTCTGCCGGATCCCAGCCTCAGTGCCCTCTGCCCTCCAGTGGACTCTGCTGTCTGTTGAGCTGGAGCATATTCCTACAGTCCCTCTGGGTCCACGTGACCTGAAATAGTGTTCCCGTCATCCTCTGGTCCAGGAGTCCCCAACCCCCAGACCTGTTAGCAGCCAGGCTGCAGAGCAGGAGGTGAGTGGCGAGCTAGTGAAGCTTCATCTACTGCTCGCCATCGCTCGCATTACCGCCTGGAGCATCCCCCTACCCCTACCCGCCGGGTCCGTGGAAAAATCGTCTTCCAGGAAACCGGTCCCTGGTGCCAAAAACGTTGGGGACCGCTGCTCTGGTCCACCCCACCAACTCCTCTCCTTCCTTCAAAGCACTCTTTTCAATAAGGCCTTCTTGGTCCCTAACGGGATGAGTCTCCTTCCCTTGGGCCCCAGTCCCACGTTGCATCTGCTATGGCCCCTCCACTGTTAACTGTTTTCTGAGGATGTGTTTCCTCCTCCTTCTAGATGGCAGGTCCTTGAGGTAGGGTCTTGGCCAAGTCAGCTTTGCATCCGCATGGCGCCGGGCAGGTGGGGTGTGTGGGGCTGGCCCCTGCAGGTGCTCACACACCTGGTCTACTTTGACTCTCGGGCTGTCCCACCTGGATTATTGCGTGGCAGACAAGCAGGATGCGGGCCAGCTCTTTGACTGATGTCCCCTCCCTGTGCCTTCCTTTGGGTCATTTCCCCTCTGGGGAACCTCCCAGAGTGAGGCTGCTGAAGAAAATGGGGCAAGAATTCTGCTCTTTAGAAATGTGTTTGGGGGGATGGGTAGAGAAGGAGGGGGAGGAATTTAAAAGAGACCTTCCTGTGCCCAGGACCAGCTGGGTCATCCTCAGGAGTTGGAACAGGCCTCCATAGCGATTTCTGAGACTACTTTTGAGAGCCTGATGAAGTTCCACTCTCAGGAAAAAAATGTGTCTACCTGCACCCAAGATTCTGCTCACTGCTTCCCAGAGCTCCAGACCCCCTGCCCCCGATCCATCTTGGGATATCTTCGGGCTCTGTGGACCCTGGGTTAAACTGCCTGGTCTGGTCCATCCTTCTCTTTATAGATGAGAACTTTGAGCCTCAGAGATCACAGAGATGCCCCAAGGTCACAGAGCCGACTGGTGGCCACTCCTGGTCCAGAATTGGCCTGTGACTCCTGGTCCCGAGACCCTCCCACGTAGCCATGCGGCTTCTGCAGGGGTAGAGTGGGATGGGGGTGACATGGAGACGACTCCACAGTTCCTCTGCCTTCTCCCAGGTTACCCCTCGGACCTGCTCCCACTGCAGTGGCCAGTGGAGATGGGAGGCTCCCTGAGCAAAGATGTGGAGCTGGGTCCTCCGGCTGCCGGGGATGGGGGAGAGGCTGCCCGCTGGACAAGCTCCGAGGGGCTGAGTTGGGGAAGTTTGGGTTGCTGTGCCCTTCAGTGCAGCCTGGCAGGAAGCAGGCAGGGGTAATGGATGCCCTTGGACAGCTGGGAGGAAGCGGCAGGGAAATGATGGCGGGGGGGAGGGGGGCAGGAAGCAGGCTCCTTGCCACATCCTGTCTTCCTATCTGGAGGCCACCTCTGCTTCTGGTGCCTGGTGCTGGGGGGCGGGACGGTTCTGGGGAGATGGAGGGAGCAGGAGCTTCTCATTACCCAAGTTAACCAAGAAAGAGGGCCTGGGGACGGGGGAGGGAACCACAGTAAAATGCCTTTAGGATGTAATTTGCAATAACCAGATTACAAATTTGGCTGAGTCCTTCCTGACCCCAGACAGGGCATAAGTGAATCATTGTGGTACCTGGGAATTGCCAGCTTCCTGCGAGCATCAGTATTCCTGGACATGTGTCTTTTGAATGGCGTAGTGTTAAGTCAAACGTGAACTCAAATCTCAGCCTCACCACTAATTAGCTGGATAATGGGACAAACTCCTGAGCCTCTCTGAGGCTGTGGTTCTGGAGGAGAAGTTGGCGGTCACAGAGCCTGCTGGAAGGCGGCTCCCATGCTCTCCCATCCTTGGTTAACTCCCCAGAACATTCCTGAGCTGGTGGGGTCTCTGTCCCTCCAAGCATGAGACTGGCGTTCCTCCCAGATTGTATTTGTATTTCTTGTTAGAACGAGCGACCATAACTTGGTGTAAGATGCTGGCAAGCCTCCCTTCCCGGCCGGCTGGCAGCATCCCCATCTTGGACACATCTGTCCACCGGCTCAGGAAGGCTCAGGGTGTGGGCATTCCTGCTGGGGTCTCCTCCTCCAGTTGCAGCTGCTTCCTCGGGGTTCTGACCAGACCTCTCCCCCCGGGGTCATTTTTTTCCCCACCCTTGTGGGATCTGCAAACCATGTCCCCAGTTGCTGACTGCCCTCGATACAGTAATACAACCTGAAACCAATGACCGGCTGATCTCCAAGCTCCCCCTTATTTTCCCAGCAGGAGGGGTACTTACTTATTTCTGTTTTCAGTGCCCATCTTTTCCTCTCTTTCTTCTCTCCCTGTTGGTGGCTCTGGCTCTAGCACTTTCCTGCCAGCTGGAATGGGACCTCTAGTCTTTTCTGAAGACCTTCCCTTTGCAGTTAGTCTGCATTCATTCATTCAGTTATCAAACACGTACTGTGCCCCTACTTTGTGCCACGCCCTGATGAGTGCAAACAGGCATCCACCTGCCTTTGTGGAGCTGACATTCTCCTGGGGGCGATCCAGCTGGCCTGGATAATCTCACAGTGAATAGAATCACAGAGATAAGTGCCAGGAAGAAAAGGCCTGGGGAACTAAGAAACTGTACTCAGTGTGAACAGGACGGAGTGTGAGGATTCAGAAAGGCTTCCCTGAGGAAGTGATGTAGGAACCCAGATCGGGAGTGAGCCAGGAGGTGCCTGGGAAGGGAGGGATGGTGGGTGAAGAGGAAGATAGTCTGGTGGGGGGTTTTGTGCAAAGACCATTTCCCGAGACCAACGGCTCTCAACCTCGGTGCTCACTTGTGAGAGCTTTGAAAAGCACGGATGCCTGTGCTCCATTCTCAGCAGTCCTGATGGAACTGGTCTGCAGTGTGGCCTGGGCATCAGGGCCTTTACAAGTCAAGGTGAGAACTACTACCTTAGTAGGCCTCCTACCTTTCAAGGAGTGAATTTCCTGATCATATCTTTTCCGGACACTTTTCTCAGAATCAGGTAAGAACAAATAGGCTGAGCATTTTCAAACATTCCATTTCTTCCAGAAGAAATCAAAGAAACCCACATTCAGAAATCCCTTTGTTAAATTCCTATATATAAGAACAAAACAAAACGAGTAAAAAAATGATGAAAGTTATCAGCCAGCAATGCACTCATCAGGAAGACGTCCCCATTAATAATGGTCTAAATATAAATAGGGATTGTTTCCCTCCTACAACAAAGAAGTCCAGAGGTGGACAGTGGCTGGCTTTAGTTCAGCCTCTAGGTCTCGCTCTCAGGGCCCCAGGCCCCATGAGGCCCTGGTCTTCCCTGCGATCTGGCTTCTCTTCTCACACTTGTTACTTCATTGTTGCAGCACAGCTGCTGCAGCACCAGATATCTTGTCTGTCTTCCAGACAGGAAGAAGGAGGAAACTGTGTCTCCCTCCAGCTATGCTTCTCCCTTATCAGGATAGACTTCCCCAGACACTCACCCTTCTACCACGGATCTTACATTGGCTGACACTGTGGCACACAGTCACCTCCAGGAGCGAGGGTGTCTGGGAAGTAGAATGCCCATCTGTCTGGTCTCCAAAGTATAGAGAGAGGGAAGGGAGGAAGAGGGCTGGGGAAGGTGTTGCCACACCCAGTGTGGTTAAGGGACCCACACCTTGAACCAGAAATGTCTCTCTGGACCTCTCCTCCAGGCGTCCCTGAAGTCCACACTGTGGACTTCAAACTTCTGTCATGAAGGTTGCTGACACCTCCCTGGGCTGTTTGGTTTTCTCTTCCTTTGCTGGTAACAGCAGTCTGTTGCTTCCTAGGACACCTTGTAATGGGACCCAAAGGGGAAAGAGGATTTCCTGGGCCTCCAGGAAGATGTCTTTGTGGCCCTCCCATGAATGTGAATAACCCTTCCTACGGGGAGTCTGCGTATGGGCCCAGTTCCCCACGAGTTCCTGTGGTAAGGCTCTTCTGGGTAGAATCTGGGGTGGTCATCCCTCAGGACTCTCCGGGATTGGTGCTCCCCGGGCTTTGTAAAAGACTTTCAGTAAAACTTATTTCCTCCGTTATACTGGGCACAAGCTCGTTACAGGAAATTGGAAAATAAGGGAAAATCAAAAGAAGAAAACCAAGGTTGTGGGTCTATTTTGGAGTATTTTCTTTGTCTTTTTTTGTGTGTGTGTGGCTGTGCCGTACGTCTTGCAGGATCTTAGTTCCCCGACCAGGGATTGAACCCAGGCCTTGGCAGTGAGAGCGCAGAGTCCTAACCACTGGACTGCCAGGGAATTCCCTTCTTTGTCTTTTCTAAGAAAAAAAAAAATTATAGAAAACTTCAAATAAATACAAAAGCAGAACAAATAGCGTAAGGAACCTCTTTGTACTCTTTACCCAAGTTCAACAATTATCAACTCCTGGCTAATCTTGTTTCCTTTTTACACTTACTCATGACAGCCTACCTACCTTAGATTATTTTAAAGTAAACCCGGACATCAATTCATAATTTGAATGGGTAGGTAATACTCTGTCCATCATGTGGCTGTGCTGTGATTTACTTAACCAGAGCCCAATTGTCAGATAGGTATCAGGTGCTCCCAAGCTTTTCCCTGATATAAATAACACTGTAATGAACACTTTGAGTATAGGATTTTTGTTAAGAATCATTTCCAGGTGTTGAATTACTTGATTAGATGACATCACCTTTTTATTTATGTCTTTGTAACATTTTTTAAAAAATATTTATTTATTTGGCCATGTCGGGTCTTATTTGCGGCACGCGGGATCTTCGTTGCGGCGCGCAGGCTTAGTTGCCCCACGGCACGTGGGATTCTAGTTCCCCAAACAGTGATCCAACGTGCGTCCCCTGCCTTGGAAGGCGGATTCTTAACCACTGGACCACCAGGGAAGTCCCCAAGTCTTTGTAACATTTTAAATGTTATAAATTTTAAACCATGGTAGGTATTTTTATTTCAAACTCAGACATTAGGAACTGGATTGGGAAGGTGTGGGAATCAAGACATTGGTCACCACTTCAGGAGGGATGCAGGCGTGTAAAAGCAAACGGCCCTTCCCACTGATCACCAGCCCAAGGTCAGGGGTTGTTTCCTCCTCTGGCTCTTCCCCCGCCCTCCGTAGAAGTGTTTCCTGGAATCCTCACCAATGTTTCCTCCGGCAGATATTTGTGGTCAACAACCAGGAGGAGCTTGAGAGATTGAACACCCAACATGCCATTGCCTTCCGCAGAGACCAGAGGTCTCTGTACTTCAAGGACAGCCTTGGCTGGCTCCCCATCCAGGTACAGGGCGCTCAGCACACACCCCATCAGCAGAGGGACGCATCTCCAAAGGAAGGAGAGGCCTGGCGCAGAGCTTTCCATGCAAGTCTGAGTGCCCTCCCTCAGCCCGCCTCTGAGAGCTCGCCATGCCCTGGCTCCGCACGTGGAGCTCTGCTCTGGGCCAAGGCTCCAGACAGGCTCCCAGCCCCGCACAGCCTTCCTGCCAACCACAGAGCTCTGGCTACAGGAGAGGCGTGCCCTTCCCCCACTGCCCTGCCCCCGCCCAGACCCTCTGTCCCCGGTGCCTGGCTACCTGTCCCACTGTACCGGTAACTGTGCGTGCTGTGTTTCTCTGGCCAGCTGACGCCTTTCTACCCTGTGGACTACCCCGTAGACCACCACGGCTCCTGCGGGGACGGGGTCCTGCAGCCGGGGGAGGAGTGTGATGACGGGAACGGCGATGTGGGTGACGACTGCATCCGTGAGTGGCCCCAGCTTGAACCGTTGCCGGGTGGGGTCAGGCCAAGCCCTGGACACCAGCTGTGCTGGTTTGGGACAGTTCTAGAGCCAGAGCTGGGCTGCTGGGGGGATGACCCTCCCCACTCAGGCCAAACGTGAGCCCTCCCACCGTCCAAGCATGGCGATGGGGTTGCTGTCAAGGATCTTGGCCCCAGAGAAGCCACCGGGCCCTCCCTTTCTTTTGAATCCTACTTCTTGGCAAAACCCACGTTCTAATCCAAGTTCTTATCAAAAGATAAAGGTGACGCAGGGCTGAGAGGCAGACGGGAGAAGGCAAGCATCTGACTCAGGACTCACTTTTAGCAGACAGAGTCCTCATAGCAGAGCTCTGTTTGGGGGACTGGGCGGCTGGGCTACCTTCAGCCTTATGGATGCTACCGGGACAGGCAGGCAGCATAGGGCTGAAGCGTCGTTTTTCTTTCTTTTTTTTAAAAAAATCAAGTGACAAAAGCAGGAGGTGAGGTGGAAAGCATGAGCTTTTAGATTCAGATAGAGTTTGGACGCAGGCTCTGGAAGCCACTGAGTCACCCTCAGGCTCAGAGAGGAGGCTACACGGTGAGTGGGGTGATGGAGGGCCTCACTTTCCCCAACTGAAAAATGGGTACGACCGCACCAAACGCTCAAGCCTTTAGATTCTGTGAGATTCTGTGAGCTGACGTGCGCATGGATTGTCTGGGTGCCATGAAGGCTCCACATCCCTTCACGGCGTTATTTTTAAAGTCCTGCTATGAGAAGCCAGGGCTGGGGACGTGTAGGTGCAAAGGTGGGTTCCTCGCCAGCAAGGAGCTCAGAGGAGGATGAGAGTGCGCAGGGGCAGGCGCAGGATGAAGTGTCTGGTTCTCTCCGTGTAGCTGCACTTCCCGCGACAGTTCCTGGGCGGTGATTCCTAGGATGCTGGCTCTGCCTAGAGTCCCCCTGCCCCTCGTGGAGATGACACAGCAGAAAGGAACTAATAGCTAGTCTCAAAGCCCTATAAAAATGAGGGTGGGTTCATACTCCTGGCCCCTCCCCTGGTGTGAGAACAGAGACCCCGTGGAAGACAGTCTGGCTCCTGAGGGACACAGGAAGCTCCCTGCAGACAGACAAGCGCCACCAAGGCTGTGACGTGCCCATCTCCCTACCCTCACCTCACGGGAACCCCCCCCACCCCGTGGTGGTCCTGCGACAGAAACAGTGTCCTCCCGTGGGATTGGGGTCTGAAGCTTTGTGGACATCCCTGCAGGAGGGTTCAGGCTCTGTGGGATGGGGGGGGGGGGCTCCTTCAGGCCACATGGTCCTGCCAGGCTGTCCCCCACCCCGCCCCCCTCTCAGGGCTTCACCTCCTGTGTCCCCTCAGGCTGTCGCCGGGCCTACTGTGGAGATGGTCACCGGCACAGGGGCGTGGAGGACTGTGACGGCTCTGACTTCGGTCACCTGACCTGCGAGACCTATCTCCCCGGGTAGGGACCACCTCGCGGGCTGTGACCACACCCCGGCCTCCCTCCCTCCTGCCTACTCCTCTTTCCTTCACAAATATTCCCGAATGCCTCTGTGTTCCTGGGGCTTTCTGGACTCTGAGGTATGGTGACATGGAACACATGCATGGTCCCTGCTCTCGCAGGGGGACAGTGCTAAACACAGAAACCCACATGCCACTCAGAGCAGTCGCCCGCCCCCAGCTCCGCCTGGGCCCGCAGCTCCATCGCTCCCGTGACCACACTGGTCTCCTGGGAGTGGGCCTGCCTGGGAGGGGGGGCCGGTGGAGGGGGGAGGTGTCCGGGCATTTCAGAGAATCTAAGCATCTGTAACCTGAATTCTCTGGAACCACCGGGCAGGCCTGTGGGTACACATGAGATCCCACCAGCCTTAGTATCTAACTTTGGTGGCTCCAGAGTCCTCCCAGAAAACCCCAGGAATGGAGTCTTCCCTTCAAGCACCCCCTGCAGTTGTTTCTGAGACCCCTCAGTGGGTGTTCACGTGGCTCAGGATCCTGAGTGTCCTGGCCTCCATGAGGACCTCTCCCGAGCCCGCTGAGGGCCTCTGCCCTGTGAGGCATGATCCCATGCCCAGAATGGGCTCTCCTGGGCTCTGTTCCCCCAGTGCTCACAGGACCAGAGCTGCGTAGCTTGTAGGGAAGGTAGGGAGGCCGCTCCTCTTCCAGTCCACATCCTGCTTCTCCCTTGGCCCCAGAGTGGATCCCTGGTTCCTCAGGAGTCCATCTGTCCAGCTGTTCCCTCCAGCCCCACTCCTCTGTAGGCTTGGACCCAGGACCCAAGGCCTGTCTCTCTCCTCCAAGGAGGTCGCCTCAATGCCCACCCCCAAACGCAGGGCAACAAATCAAACCGGGCTGGGGGAGCTCAGACCCCAAACTCCAAGCACTGTAGGCTGGGCCAGAACTCCACTGCATCTGTGTGTCTGTGTTCACTGCCCCTCCCTGAAGTAGGGAGGCTCCTGCCAGGCCCCTGCCAAAGAGTTGACGGAAGGACACCGCTGAGTATAGACAGTTGGACCTGGGGTACAGGGACACGTGGGGCCCAGGGCTTACCCCGCCGCTCTCTGTGGTTACTCTTTAGTCCCGAGAAGCCTCAGGGGATGCTTGCGAATGTGGGCGTGGTGTATCAATACAACACAGCCTCGGAATTAGCGCTTGGGCTTACAGACGTGTAGGCTGTGCTCTCCAATGTGGTAGCCCCCGGCCACACGTAGCTATTTAAATAAGTTAAACGTCCGATTCTTCATTCACACTAACCTTATTTCAAGAGTTCAATAGCCACATATGGCCAGTGGGTGCCACAGAAATAGTGCAGTGTGGTCTACTGGACAGCGCTGGAGAAAGGGCCGATTCACTCTGAGAGGCTGCGTTCAGAGCCAGGCTACCTACAAACCCCTTTCCCCCAGATCCCTCAGATGGACTCAAGGGGAGAAGCCCCAGAGACCTGGACTCAGCTGCCCCAAGCCCCTCACCTTGGAGCCCCTCGCCCTTAGGAGGGTGGCAGTAGGGCAGCTCTCAGATGAGGTTTGACCAGAGTCGCGAGAGGAGGCCTTTGAGAACATGGCTGTGTCCTTGGGGCTCCTGCCCACTGCCCCGTGTCTGCTCCCCTCAGGTCATACGGAGACCTGCGGTGCACCCCGTACTGCTACATCGACTCTACGCCCTGTCGCTACTTCACCTGAGGGCCGCCGGGAGGAGGCGCCTGCACCCACGGAACTGGCAGCAGCTTCTCCACCCTCGGCAGACTGACCTCGCCCTGTCCTGGTCCGGTTTCCACCACCTTCATGCAACAGAAACAAGGACAAACTCTTGCTGCTAAGATGTGCTTTTAACGCAGTCCGACTGGAAGAACCTAGGACCACTGCATCCTGTCTTAACCCCGAGTACCGGGCCTCCTCCACACGCCCATCGCGACCCTCCGGCCAGACCGACGGCCTGCGGGGCCCTCCCTTCCGAATATCGTGGACTTGGCTTTGCACTGTTAGGCACACAGACTGTTGGAGATTGCTCCCGTCCGCTGGGGGCATCTGGGGCGCAGGCCTCTCGTCTCCTCTGACCTCTGGAAACGTGGGCATTCTCACCTGGCAGCTGGCCGGGGCTCCCCGGGCCTGGGAACCACAGAGCAGGGAAGTGGGCCTGTTCTTTGGGGGTAGCCCCCAGATCTGGGCCCAACTAGGGAGCCCCCCACCCCGCAGCTAACCACAGCCCAGCGCGGCCTCGTGTGGATGCGGCTTCCCCAGGCAGAGCCCCAACTGTGAATAAGTACCGAGACCGCCGCCAAACCCTGGGGTGCTGGGGTGCTTACCGTGCAGACGAAAGCAGAGCAGTGGCCTTCTTTTCGACGTTTCCCGAAGGGGCTGCTCTCGGGGCCTCCCCATCCCCGGTACCACCCTGACCTCCTGGCTCTGCGCACTTGGACCTCCATCCTGTGAATGTCCCACGTGTCCATTTCTCCTTCAGGACATTGGCTAGCAGGCCGGCCACTGGTGTTTCCTGAGTCCTTTGGAAACTGCCGCCTGGTTTCCCGTCTGGGCCCCACGACTGAGTACACGCTCCGGGCAGAGACGGCATCTGTCCTGGGCGCCAGCTCCTGGCTGCCTGCTGACTCCCGTGAGCCCTGTGACCTCCCTCCCTGTCTTCGTGGTGCACAGTCTTGTCCTCGTGTGCGTGTGCCCGAGCCCCCGTTTCTACAGGATCGTTAGCCCTGTGTGTCTGTGAGCTGCCTTTCATCACCATATTTCCTGAGTGAGGCTTAGCTTTGTTTGGGAAAGACGTCTTCCCCACGGCAGACCTCAGGTGGGATTTGCCCATTTGCTACCAGATGGAGGGACACTCCTGGGCCTGTGTACAAGGCCTGTGTCTTGGGCACTTGGCATTGTGCTGATGGCCAGTCGTGGGCGAATCAGCCCCGGGGTGGGTGGACATATGGGTCAGTCTGGCTCCCTCCGCCTCTACTGCAAGTCCCGGGCTGATGTTCCATGGCCCACGTCTGTCCCATGTGAAGCCACCACCTTCATCCTGGCATCTCCGGATGGGAAATCAAGAAATAAAGGTGGTGTTCCTCCCTACTGTGGCTCTCTCTTCCCTGGGGGTTTGGGGCTGGTGTCCCAGAACTGCTGGATGGGATAAGGGCTCTGAAATCCAGTCTGCTTCCAGACTCGACAGAGGGTTCTAGAATGGGAAGCAGTCCTGCTCCCTCAGGGACGAGGGAGGAAACTGAGGTCCAAGGTCACCAAGCCGGGTCTTGCTCACCCCCAGCCTTGCTTTATGATCTTGCATAGGACAGAGTGGAAGTCCAGTACTACCCTTGGACCTGGCCAAGAGTGGCCCAGTCCTGGGTCCCACTCCTTGGAGGGCACTACTCTGGCCTTCCTCTGGCCAGGACCCTCCCCACGGGGCCACAGTGACACTTGCACACGCCATGCTGCAGGTCCCAGGAAACCCTAACTCTCCACCCGAGTGGTCCTGAGCCTGCTTCCGGGGCCACACAGCCCTCTCTCCGCGCCTGTCCTCCTGACTGTGGCTCGCATACACCTGTAGGCGTGAGGGGTGGCCAGGGACAAGCTGTTTTGCAGGGGTGGTAGATGGAGCTTGGAGACACAGGCCGCACATCCTGGCGTGAGACGGGCCAGGGGCAGGGAGGCCCGCTCTCCTGGTGCTGCCACAGAAAACTTTGAGGAATCTAAAAATTCCAGTCTTCACGAAAGTGTAAGCAGAACCTATTTAATGCGTAACAGTTTGTCAGTTTGATCCCAATGTGAATACTCAGACATTTCGTGTGGGAGCCACCATCTGTGCTCTTGTCCCTGGACCCTGCAGTATTAGAGGGGGGCCGCCTCCAGCTATGTCTAGGGAGTGTTCTGAAAGGCTCAGGAAATGAAAGGATTCAAGGTCAGATGTGTTGAGAATATATATAGTAATAGTCATTCTCCCCCTTCAGCATTCTGAAATGAAAAGATGAAAGATCGGGGAAGGTGGACCCGTGCCTCCCCTGAAACATTAACTCCGCGGCGTAGGGAGCAGCTTTGCCAGGAGCACGGACACCTGTCAGCAGGCCAGGCAGCCGCAGAAACACCTCCTGGGATCATCTGCTGGTGGGAGGCCCCTTACCCGTTCATACTTGGGTCATCACTTCCCAAAGCCTCAGTTTCCTCACCTGAGAGACCTGAGACAGAGGTTGAATTTTCCAACTCTAACCGCTGGTGAGTGTGGATTCTGCCCTCCAGCTGTGACGGGGTATGTCCTTGGAGGGGTGATGGATCCCGCTGGCTACTCTCAAGCTGTCACGTGGCATGGCTGAGAATATGACAGGGCCTTCAGATATTGTCACCAAAGGAGGCAGTGGCAGTCCAGATGCTTTTGTTGGCAAGTAGCAGAAAATCCAACTTAAGTATGATATAAACCACAGGGTAGAATTTATTGGCTCATATAACTCATAAGTTCCAGGAGTGGAGTGGCCATCAGGCGAGGTTCAGTCAAGGCTCCCGCTCCACTTCTCGGCTTGATTTAGCCTCTCAGCTATTTGCATCTCTCCTGTTAATTCAGTCCTTAGGGTGGTCCCAAGCTGACTACTACGGTTTCAGGCTAACATCTGGACCTTGTAACGTCCACAGGAAGAGAGAACATCTATTCCAGTGGCTCTCAAGAAGTTTTTTTCCCCCCAGGAGTCCCCAGCAAATCTTGCCTTGAGCCTCGTTGGCATGTTTTGGGTCACATGCCCATTCGTGAACCGGTTCCTGTTGTCAGAACGCTGCCTGCTGATCAGATCACAGCTGGGTTCCTGAACCCCGGGCGGCGAAGGTTTTAAGATTGCCCTTAGCGCACCCCCTGGGGATTCGCCAGAAGCACATAGGCTGTGCGGGGAAGGGGTGGCTGCTGGACCGGATATATTGGGGAGCAGGAATGGGGCAAATGTGACAAACTTGTAAGCTAAGTAAGGTCTCTGAAGGGAACTTGGTAACTGAGATATAGGAACCAGTGCCTGGGAAGATGGTAGGACAAAGTTTCTGAGCGTCTTGGGGCAGACACATGGGTCCATCCATCACCCTAATAGGTAGGGGTGTGGAGGGCACATATGGGTCAAATTGCTTAAGATTCTCCAAACCTCATTATAATCAGTGGGCCAGCTTACACCCCAGTGACTGCTTTACTTGGGTTGTCTGCCCCAGCCCTCCTCTGTAGCGGAGTGAAGCAATTTAAATTTTCAACGAAACGCAGATCCTCCATTTGTGTGGTAGCAATGGGCTCACACACAGCTCGAGGTCCCTGGCGATGCACCAAGATTATTATACTAGAGCAGCCCAGTTACCACCATGGGCACAGAGGGTCCAGGGTGTGGGCTGGTCCCCCACCCGCATATTCATTCTGAACCATCCTGGGAGGGGTGCAAACCACACGAGAGTGATGAGTTAAGGATTCCCCATCCCACCTCATCCAACCCGCCTGCCCGAGAAATAGAGGAAGAGGACTCACACTGCCCATATCAGAGGGGCATTCTCTTTCGTGGCGCATTTGAGTTCCTTTCAGCCCCAGGCGGCGGACTTTTTGACAAGTCTCCGAGAAACCTCACCAAAGGAAGGAAGCAGCTATTTCCCCTGCCCTCTCTTCCCCCTGCCCCACTCCCTTCACAGGAAGGTAAAGGGGCCCATGTCACAGTGAACTTCTGCCCCCAGTAACTTCTTCAAAGGCAACGATGAATTTTGTCTTTGATGTTCCAACCCATACACAGAACCACACTCCATGGGTGCCCCACCCCAAGTCACCCTCATCCAACACCTACCTAGATGGGAAGTTCAAGGCAGTCATCGCGGTCATGGGTCATCACTTGAGACTCACCAAGGGTGCTGTGTCCTGGAGCAATGGTTCTCAAGCTTTAGGGTTCATCAGAATGACCCGAAGGGCTTGTCATTCTGACTCAGCAGGTCTGGGGTGGGGCCTGAAAATCTGGGTTTCTAACAAGGTCTCAGGGGATGCTGATGCTGCTAGACCAGGGACCTAAGAGCCTGCTCTGGGGAGATGTCTCATCTGAGAACAACTGCAGAAGACTAGGCAAAAAACACAGGGAAGACAGCTGGGGACTTCGGGTGGGTGGCTTTTTTATACTCGTCATTAAAGCCGGGGGGAGGTCTATGTCCCTTCCTCTTGAATCTAGGTGAGCTTTTGACCAATAGAACACTGCGGTGGTGATGCCTGTGCCTTCTGGGCTAGGTCATAAAAGGCCACGCAGCTTTTCAGAACCCCTGTCCTAGGGGGAGGCAGCCAGCGCGTAAGATGGCCTCCCTGAGATGGCCTTGCTACAGAGGCCATGTATGGCCCCAAATGAGCCTGCTTCCAGCCACCCACCATGCGCCAGACATGTGAGTGAGGCCAGCTTGGACTCACCACGCCTGCCCATCTGCCAACTGAGTGACTCAGTTGAAGCACAAGAAGCAGGATTGCCCAGCCAAGCTCTGTCCTAATTCTTAACCAAAAGATTCCATCAGATCAAATGGTGGTTGTTTTAAGCCACTAAGTTTCGGGGCAGTTTGTCGTTTAGCAATAGGTAACTAGAGTGGTGCTTTGGGTTGGAAAGGGTAGGTTAGCAAACTACACACAGTGTACAGAGTGAAGTGCCCGCCTAGAGGAGCCATTGGCTTGGGCTTGGCGCCCTCTGCAGGAACCACGAACACAAAGCTGTCTTTCTTACCTCTTCCGGACTTTTATCCCTCTGGCCAGGAGAAAAGCCAGAGCCCTGAGGGGCCTTAGTGATCATGCAGCCCAGGGTTCTCAACCAAGGTGGAGACATGGGGTCCACGGAGGCAGATTGATTGCAGTAACTGCCCCAATTCCCACACCTCCCGGGATCCAAAGACCTTTGCCACTCCTCACATCGACTGCTGGAGTGTATCTGCCCACCAGCCCCTTGATCCTGAACTTGGCCCTGTGACTCGCTTTGGCCAATGAGATGTCAGCAATTGTGACAGGGGTAGTCTCCTCTCATCTAGCTCCTCAGCTTCTGCTGTGACAACATGCCCAGGCCAGGCTGCTGAAGATGAGAGACATGGAGTCCACCTGAGCTGCCCTAGCTGTGAGGGCTGAGGTCATCCTAGACCAGCTAAACCTGTCAAATCCCAGGCACAGGAAGGGGCCCAGTCAAGACCAGAACTGTCCAGCCACGTCCAGCCTAAATTGCAAAATAAACGCTTATTATGTTAAGCTTCAAGCTTTGGGATGGTTTGCTACACACTGTTGTGGTGGCAACAGTTACCTGAGGATCAACAGTCCCTTAGGTGATGGACATGCACCACCGCTTCCCCACTGAGAGTCCTGGCTCAAGTCTCCCATTTCCACCGGAAGACAAGGGAGCCGGGTATAGGATAAGCAGCAGAGGATTCCTGGCCTAGTTCTCTGAACGCATAATTGTCTTCAATCCAAATCTACTGAGCACCCAATAGGTAAAAGACGCCACAGAGAATTTAAAAGGAACATGGTCACTTCCCACGTAGGGATTCACAGCTATCCGGGCGCCAAGACCACAAGATAGGTGTGGGCGTCGCTGTATCCAAGGTGCGGAGGGCAAGCAGGAGGCAGGACCATTTCCAGACTGTGAGTGTCGACTGGGGGTCAGAGGTGTACACGTGTCCTTCTGTGCAGCGTGGCATTCCAGGTGGAAGGACTCTAGCGAGCTAAAATGACTAGGATACATGTCTAGGGATACCCCTGCATGGTTCCCAGACCCAAAGCTAAAAGCCTGCCTTTCCAGACCCAGTAAAAAGGCCTCAGGTGCCATGTGCCTTGCTAAAGCCACCCTTTAATTTTGAACTTCACACCTTTTAAAACTGAAGTGTACATCCTAACGATCATAAACACCAAATTAAAAGGGAATCAATTTAGGTAATTAGGCTTAAGCACAAAGGATTCTTAAAAGAACCCTACATTTTTCACTGATTCCTAGATTGATTTCTAGTAAGAAAATAAAACCCACCAAGACATGAAGTGTATTGCTGACCTTCATTTTTTACTTAAATATAGTGATCTTTTAAGAGAATAAACCAAAAACACTTTACAGCAAATACTTTACATAAATATAAACGTGCATGTCTACCTCATAATCAAGCAAAATAAACTTTCAGGCACATGATTTTAATAATCATTGAAGAATGAGACAATGAACCCAAGACAAAGATAACAGGAGCAACAAAAAGACATTTCATAACGCTTCAATTGGTCTTGTCATCCAGCCTACTGGTTAAGGCCTGAGTTTCATGAATCCTACCTTCCTCGCCAAATGGAAATATTCAATTTGGCTGTACCCAATGTATATCCACATAACAGACGGTTACTCTCTCAAAATAATGTAATAAATACATCACACGCACACACACACCGCACCACACCCTACTTAACCAGCCTCTCAAATAGGGAAGTAATAAGGATTTTGGAATTTTCAAGTTTTCCCACCACTGAAGCACATACATATTAATACCACACATAGAAAAATATGACTCTGCTACAGAAATGAGTGGCATCATGAGAAACCTCTAGCTTGTTAAGTTTCCCCAAATCACATCTTTACTGTGGCTTGCTTGCCATGGCTCCTCAGGTGCTTTGGACTTAAGTCTTCACACCTCGCCGTTCGAACCACAGCACGGCAGACGTTACACAGAACAAAGAAAAGGCAATTTTAACAACTCAGTTAGAGACTTCAAAACCACGAAAATCAGCATGGATAGCTTCCAGCTGTGTCCAAACACCTGGAATGTTTCCTCTACGTCTGCCCTCTGTGCTCCACTGGCTGGTTCTCTGCTCCCTTCCCACCAGGCTGTGAGCATCTACAGGTCTGTTCCTGGGCATCCTCCAGGGAACAGAGATGACCACGACGGTGCCTGCTTTGAAGGAGTTCACACCAACCAGAGCTCGAGCAAGAGGAAGGTCCGTGTGTGCACACAGTACTCCAGCTGGTGAAACCAACAGAGGAGGAGTCCATGAAGGGGGCACCCACAGAGACCCCTGAGTGGGGCTGGGGGAGGGGAGAGTGACAAGGCACGGAGGCAGGAAGAACAAGTCCAGTTTGGCTGGCAGGAGGGCACTCGTGAGAAGTAGTTTACGAGGCCAGATTCTTCATTTCCAAAAAGAAAAGATTCCTTACTCTGCTGGGTAAAGCTGGAGGGCTTGGGGAGGGAACCTCCAAAAGCTTTTGTGCAGAGAACAAAACGGGAGCTGTGCTAGCAGATGTTACCCCTGTGCAGGGCCGGGCAGGATGGATGACGGGGAGAGGGTCTGAGCTCAGCGAGCCTAACTCACCAAGCCCACTGCCACCTGCAAGCACTTCCTATAGAAACAAACATCTTGACCCAACAGGCCCCAAACCACAGTTTTGTCTACATGTATCAAGACTCTGGGAGGGAAAGAAAAAAGAAAGAGAGAGGCTTAAATAGATATTTATAGTTCAAGTTCCTGGAACCTGCCCCAGCGAGCAAGTTAAGAGCAGTGAAACAATTCTCACATCCAGTAGCAATTCAAGTCTCCCAACCATGACCTTTTGGCTTCCCTGAGCTTTCATTACCAAGGAATTAAAATGTAATGATCAATTCATTATAAGTAAGTTCCTACATGCCATGACATCCACTGAAGTCTCCTAACAGGCTGAGAACCCAGCACAGGGCACTGGCGTGGACCCCTGAGTGGCACCTGGCAGAGTGGCGTGAGCGTGCTGCCAGGCCCCCTTCTCCAGCTCACTGGAGTCACTGTGTGGGTCTAAAAGGTGACTCTGCAAGGCTCAACTCTAAGCCCCCACCATGGATCATCTAATTTCTTTCTAGGTCCAGACTGCTTCCCTCCACTAGCTGGGGAGGGAGAGGCCACCTCGAGGAAGAAAAATCACTCTTAATGTTCTTTATACCACTGAACCAAAGGAGACAGAAATGTCTCAGGACACAGTCATTCAAATTACAGAAATGGGCTACTCCATACTAATTATGGGACGACTTATCACACATTTGCTGCATACAGAACATTTACTAGTCACCAGTTTCCTGCAACAACAGATTCATCTGGAAACTGCACACTGCAGACGGCAACCTGTGACTTTCTTCTAGCTGCATATAATAAATACAAATCAGTCTGGGAGTCAGGCACAAACAGTGGTACAAAAGCATGAACAGAAAAACCTTATCAAAACACGTGCTCGTTTCACACTGCACGACTCCTATCCAGATTCTGGTCTGGAAACCGGCTGCCAGCTCATTTGCTCAAAGAGGCTTCTTCACCTCACCTCTCTACCATTCCTAGTCCCCCACTGAAACCTACTGAAAGAAACACACTCATTATGGATCCACATGGAATTAAAAGCCTCAATTTAATCGAGTTACATGCATTAGCACAGCGGCTGCTGGTTTAATCTGCTCCCCTAGCCTCATGTACTTAGGGACTGTTTGGATCTAAAATGGAGCTAGAAGTAGCCAACACTTCTTCCTTTTGGAATCCAATAAAAGCTCCAATGCACAACTGTTAAGTCCCATGTGTACTTAACTAGAATCTCTGGTTCTAGTAAGTGAGATTCAGGGGTGGGAGCAGTGGGAAAAGCCCGGACTGGGGGCAAGACACTAGCCCTAAACCAGCACTGCGCAGACGAGGGGCTGAGCCAGCAGAGCTCCGAGGTCTCCCCAGCTGACCCTCTCGGACTCCATCCTGAAGTCTGTTTCTACAGGCTTCTCAGGCTGGGTCAGACAGAACTTCCTCACCACTTTGTGTCAGTAATTGAAAGTGGTTTAAACATGCATCTATGCTGCAGTTTGAGGTTTCCCTCCCTGCCCACCCCTCAAAGACTGTGTTTCATTTCACTGGTGCAGACCATTTGGCCAAGCTGGTGGCTGCTGAGGTTTACAACTGGATCACTGGCTAGGTGAAGAAATGGCCTTTGAGTAACCTAAACCAGGGCACATTTGTCTGTTTTTCGTTAACAGTGTTAACCAAATAAGAGATATAATTCTGTTAGTTCTGCTATAGATCTACTTAAAACTTTGAAACGTGACATTGTTCAAAAATTACACAAGAAAATCACCCATCACCGCTATGTTAAAGACATGCACATCTGAGCGCTCCAGAGCCTCCAACTCCTCCTACAGTCACTGATCCCCACGTTTTCCTCTCGGCGTGGACTCCACGCTAAAGCAGCCCAGTCTCGCAGCAGATCTGTGCACAAAAAGTTGATTTCAAAAGATCCGGCTCTAGTCATCACTGTCACTGCCAGACTCACTCAACTGCAAGTCATTTCCTATAAAGAGAAAACAAAATCAAACCCAAAGTACCCAATTTAAAAATGACTTCCCCACGGTTCTTTGGTTGACTGCCTGGGCTCTCACACTACAGTAAAACCAGGCCAGTTCCATTTAATTAGGGAGGAAAACCGATTTGACTCAGTGACAGAACTGGTGCAGTCAACGTTTTAAATGAATTGCTATTTTTGGTATCTGCAAAGCACAGCAATACTGCTCTCTGGGATAAAACAGGGGAGGGATAGGCTAGACATACGTGTGTCAATAACTGACAAAAAATATTTATAAATGACTCACTGTCTAGTAGAATTGTTCATATTAAGTTGCTTTATAAAAGTGAAAATAATACCAAGTTGGGCTTCCTGTTAAGGAAGCTGAATACTATTTATACTGTGCATACCACTCATATACTAATCCAGTACCCCCCGACCCCTCTGGCCAGAATCTTCACATTACCTTATACCACAAATCTGAACTAATGAGCTCTATAAAGCCTCAAAGTTTTGTCCAGTGTGTGACATTTAGGTTTTAGGAGTGAAGAATGTAAGTTTTCCCATCTAATACGATAAGAATAACAGGACCCCAGTTGATACCACTTGGAAAAGAAGAAAAGTGAACTTCTGTATTTCTGGATTACTAATCTCTAGGCCACCTCTCCTCAAAGTTTGTTCTGAGAACCCTGGGGTCCCTGAGACCCTTTCAGAAGGATTCGACCTGAAGGCCTCTCTTTTCTAACTACATATCTATGTGAGGCCACATTTTCTTCATATACTTCAACCTAAACAACTTACGGCAACAGATTGAATGCAGAAGCAGATGTAAGAATCCAGCTTTGTACTAAGCCAGATGTTAAAGAGATTGTCAAACTTTTAAAGCAATGTTACTCTTCATATTAAATATTTTTTTTATTTCGAAAATTTATTTTTCATAAAAATGTTATTTTTCTTAACAGGTGATGGTTTACTGTTGTTCTTTTAGACGAATTACTATTTTAAGTATTTCTCAGTTTTAATTTCTAATATAGTAAATATTGATAGATATAAGCTACACACACAAAAGCTCTCTGGGGTCCTCAAAAGTTTTACGACATAAAGAAGTCTGAGACCAAAAAAGGTGACATCTGCTGCTCTAGACGTGGGGAAGGCGATGGGATCAACACCAGCTGACAACCTCCAATCAGCAGAGCTAAGCGCCATTACTTACAAAGAAGGTGACATGCCATAAACAGGTCAGTGTTATGGAGCTGAAATCTCAGTTCTGAAATTTCTTATGCAATCAATTTGACCCAGGTTCAAACTGATCCATTTGTTTTTTTGTGGGGGGAGAAGATATAATACACATTACCATTCAGAAAAACAATATTATCATTACTCTGTATGTTTTCACATTAGGGTTTACCAAATTTGCGCTATTTACTGTGATTTTAGGGCTTATAAATTGGTTCCAGTTGACGATCCTGGTTTAAATAACTCCAGTACTTTACTGTATATGAGGTATGCAAAGATTAAGGTCTTGCCATGGAAGAGCTGCGGGCCAGGAGGACTTGGAGCTATGAAGAGCTAACAGAAGTTTAAGGCGCTGGTAGGTAGGTAAGAAGCACTGAGCCATTTTTGGCTCTTGTATTCTAAGGAATAGTTTAGCGCTGACTGGGCAAAATGAAGATGCTGAGTTATAGCCACAGTAGCTGTCTGGTCGTTCTCCACTGTGAATTCCAAACTCGCAGTGTGAAACTTACTCTCCCAAGCCAACCGAGAAGAGCATCAAGTATACCCTGCTATCCAGAAGCTGGGCCTGTGTTAACAGGATAGCAGATAACAGCCTTAACTGACGTCACAAAAGTGTTGAACTCACTCAGATAGTAGAGCAACGCCCAGCACAGTGGTTCTCCACTGGCACTGATTCCAACGCCACAGGGGCACTTGTTAATGCCGGGAGACATTCTGGGTTGACACACTGGAGGAAAGCAGGAGGTGCTCCGGCACCTAAGTGGGTAGAGGCCAGGGATGCTCTTTACCGCCCTACAAGGCTGGGGCCAGGCCTCACCTCAGGGGTTTACATGACGTCTACAGTGTGGGGCTGAGAGTGACCTCTGCCCGGCCCACAGGAGCAGGGTTACCTAGGCTAGTTTCCCCACCACTGCCTCCTGACCTTCCAGCCTCCTCACAGAAGTCAGACCGGAAGAGAACATCCAACTCCAGGAGTCGGGAGAGAGGAGGGCGCAGAGGACCTGCACTCTCCCCACCTCCAGGACAAAGACATTTGTTTTTGTTCTCCCTGCTTTGCTTTACCACCAACTGCACTCAAAGCCACCAGCGCTATAATGTCCCTTCCTTCCCTCCTGCGAAGGCTAGCTGGTCGCCAAACACCTTCTAAGGGCACAGGTTCCCAACTCTGTGGGCTGTGGGATACCGCACTCTGATGGCACTGGGCTCTCAGGACTGTATAAAACCTGGAGGTGGGGGACTGGGTGGGGGCAGGCGGCACCCCTAAAGCCTGGTATATGCAAAAGTACAGAGCTCTGCGGCTCACGTTTCAACACTTTCCAGAATTCGCAAAACCTAATCTGTGCCAATAAGGAAAAGAAAAGAGATGGAACAGTTTTGTGCTTTTTCTTTTTTTACTGTTTGGTAACTTACTCTTTTCTGCTTCAAATTGCCTTTGTCAGGACCCTTTCTTATGCCTTAAGTACCGTCAGGTTTATAGACTCTGGTGTAAGATGAACAGAAGTTCCAGCTCTGGCCTGACATTCCCTCTCCCCACTCCAAGCCCCCGCCTCGGCCCAGAAGCGGGAGCGTGCACTTACTGAGGGTGCACATGAGCTGGTTGCTTCCTTGCGGCCGGCTGGTTCCATTGGCGACGGCCGGCCTGCTGTTGTAGGGCTGCTGGTGTGACGGCTGCGGAGGGGACACGGGGCCGCTGTCCTCGCCTCCACTGCTGGAGCTGTCGTCATCACTTCCTGACGAGCTCTCGGAGTCTGAGGAGCTGCTTGCACTGCTGCTGCTCATCTGTTCGATGATGTCCACCTCGGCCCTCAGCTCTGGAATAAATGACGGGACGGCGGTCAGCGCCTCTGTAAACAGTAAGCCTCTGTAAACAGTAAGCTGGCAAAACCAAGAGCAACGAGGAATAACTGAAAATGAACTCCTGCTTCTTGAATCCTTAAAAACAAACAAAATGACCCAAAGCAAAACCAACAAACAAAAACATCTAACACACCTCCAGAGAGACAATGGAAACATTTAATTCACCCAAAATAACCAAAAAGCAGACTGCTCCAGGATAATGATTCTTCTGAGAAATGAATTAAGTCTATTTTGCCTTTATCTACTTTTAAAAAAAAGGAATTATGAATTATGGGATTAAACACCGAATAAGAGAAGAGCAACATTCTGCTCATGGGCTCAAAAATACCTGACCAGGAACTGGAAGGTCTGAGCTCTTGCTCTGGATCCACCTCTGACCAGCAGGGAGACCCAGGTGGAAGGCAATGAATTTTCCAAGATGCTCCGGAAAAAGGAAGGGCCACAGCAGACAGCCTCTGGGGGCCTTTCCAGCGTTCTCGTTCCACAGGTAAACAAGGCTCGCAGGAGGAGCCGTGGTGGCTGAAGAAAGATGGCGGGATGACACCCCTCCTCTGTGCTTTACACATTTGACTTACAGCATGCCTTCAGGTACCGCAATGTTAATAAATGTAAAGCAGGGAAGGAAACACATGTTCTACCTGACCATTTTAATGTGAGTGAGTACATTAACGATTCATCATAGGCTACAGCAAGGAAGATGCCAGATTTTCCTGTCCAAACCTACCATGAGGCCTTAAATGACTATGGTTCCTTTAAGCATAACTGGCAACAACAACCTGTCGTGGTCCAATTCCTGTTCGACTAAAGTGAAAACTTCCATAGACAGCATTCCAATATCCATGAGGAAAAAAAAAAAAAAAAATCCAGAGGCTTAAGAACTGTGTACCACGCAGAGAGTGATCTCGTTTGCGAAAAGACAGTATTTCCACAGGGTGGAAAAGGCAAACTTCCCAAGGGCAACTTTTTATCTTTTCCTGTTTACTACTGTTATGGGTTTGACTTTGCTTCACAGAACTTCACAAATATGAAATATAACACTTACTTTCATAACTTTCTAAGTGTCTGGACAACTAAAACCATCCACTGTGTGGGGGAGGGAGCCAAGGTGAGTGCCTCTGTCTTGGTTTTACCTTGGAGAGCCCGACCAGACCTCTAAGTCCTTCTAGGCCAGCGTCCCCAGTGTCCCAGGCGCTATCATATTTACGCACTTTTGTTAATACAAAGCAGTGGTCGTGGAACTTAACCTAGACACTATACTAACATTGGCACACGTGGTTTTTACCCCCAGTACCTTGTAATTCTCTTCTTTCAAAGCCTTAAAAGGTGTGCCGTATGGACCTTTAGATGGCAGGCAGGCTTAAGCCTCAGGCCTCTAAGCAGAAAGCTGCAAAGACAGCCACAGCTCAGGTCACTGTCCCGGACTCTCCCTTGTCAAACGAACCAAGTGGTAAACCTCGCCTCCATGGCCCGCCCCACCCCGCCCGCCATCACCTGTGGAACGGCGGGCCCTGCGGAAACTGTTACGATGGCGAAGAATGCCCACGCTGCCGTGTACGTGGTCTCATGATCTCCACAAAAACATCAATACCCTCTGCTACCATGGCTCCAGAAAATGTTCTCTACCTCTTTTGATATCATCCAGCTGAGGTTCAGGTGAGGGGTTATCCTTCAAGGGAGAGGTTTTGGGTCCAACCGGAGGCTTTGTTGGAGCTCTGAATGGCACAGGTGGCGGAGGCGGTGGTGGCTGTGATGGCTGTGGGGGACGCGCAGGCTGCTGTTCCATTCGGGCTTGGATTCTACTGCTCCCCTCAGCTCTGAAATGAGATACGGACTTTAAACTGGAGGGGCAAGAACAGTGGTTCTCAGGTTTGCCTCGTTTACCAAGCACCTGGAAGTCTCTGCAGAAGCCCAGGCTCTTTACAGACAGCTTCAAAATACTGATATTTGTTAATTTTATCACACAAACTACTCATTCTACTGCATTCCAGCTCTGCACCGTGCACCAGAGACACAGAGACGAATAAAACAGACTCGCTGCCCTCACGGAGCTCACATTTTATATCAAGCAGCAGGTAAGACCCAGAGGTGGGATATAGTGCAATTACGAGAACCCATTTTAATAACGGAAAATGTAACTATTCACCTTGTGTGCAGTATAAAATTACAATTACACGTGAGTTATTAAACTAGCTCTTGAAATACTGGCCTGTTAGCAATTTTTTCCATTACCTATTTACTGCTTGCTCATTTTGTCACAGGCCAGCTTTTGCTGGCAGGCAGGCAGAGCACTCCACCCCAGACCAAGGAAATGCTACCTATTAACAATTTCTTTTGTAAATGGACTAGCTCAGCATTTGGTCTCCACACAGATCACCTGGGGATCTTGTTAAAGTGCAGATTCTGACTTAGTATGTCCTGAAATTCTGCACTTCTAACAAACATCTAAGTGATAAAATACTGCTAGTCCCAGATGACACTGAGTAGTAAGTCAAACTCCCACAATCATCAGCTCTCAGAGGCCTAAAAGCAGCACCTGGCTGGTGGAGGTAATCAACACAAACACACTGTGAGTCACAATCTCACTGATCCTCAGTCTCGTCGCGCACGCGCATGTGCGCGCGTGTGTGTTTGAGAGAGAGTGAGTGAGTGAAAGGGTAACAACACTACCTTTTCAAAAGTTATTTGTAAAGATTAGATAATGCACGAAAAACATCTAGCACAGTGCCTGGCACGTGGTAATAAATAAATAAAGTACCCTCAATAAATGGTAGGTACTTTTACTTTTTGTGGAATGAGTAAAGAAAAATGGCTTGAGGAAGCATGAGCAAAAAAACATTAAATACTCTCTTTAAAATAATTGACAATAATTATTGTATCATGATATAAATAGAACCACTGGGTTACTTCTATTTACAGAATGAAACTCGACTTTAAAATAAAATCTAATTGGCTTCACATGACACATGTAATGTCTGTTGAATTAAAAATTAGAGAGCTCATTGTTCAAAAAAAATAGACAAAGCTTTACTTTGGTGTAATAATGACCTCAAATGTATCTTGTAAAAATTTAATGTTTTCACTCTGATAAAGTATATTATTATTATTATTTCTTTAATTTTTATTTATTTATTTTTTTGCTGTACGCGGGCCTCTCACTGTTGTGGCCTCTCCCGTTGCAGAGCACAGGCTCTGGACGCACAGGCTCAGCGGCCATGGCTCACGGGCCCAGCCGCTCCGCGGCACGTGGGATCTTCCCGGACCGGGGCACAAACCCATGTCCCCTGCATCGGCAGGCGGACTCTCAACCACTGCGCCACCAGGGAAGCCCAAGAATATATATTATTAAATTATTCTTTCATAACTTTAAGTCTGTAAATTTAAACCTTATCCCTTTGGTGATACTATATCAACCATCATGAAATTAATAAAACTGATGTAATCATACAGTACACTCCTTTCCGCAATGTTTTCTATGTTTCAGGTCTTAAAAGCATTATCTCTCTTTATTGCCTTTGAGGAAAAAATATTTTATTGACTTATCTGAGAGGAGAGAGGTGAAGCTGCTGAGACTGCCAACAACACGAAGCACCCAGGTTCTCACATCCTTATAAAATAACTGAATAGATAATGTAAATCTATAGAAACGGCACATTGATCTGTATCTGCTTCTTCACATACCTTGTTTTCTTGACCTGGATGCTGCTGCTGAGCTTTTCCAGCACATATTCTCCAGTGTCGTGATTGATAATAAGCACACAGTCCTTCTG
The DNA here is from genome assembly GCF_003676395.1 of Aethalodelphis obliquidens. Taxonomy (NCBI): domain Eukaryota; kingdom Metazoa; phylum Chordata; class Mammalia; order Artiodactyla; family Delphinidae; genus Aethalodelphis; species Aethalodelphis obliquidens. Next base: position 10,618,614 of record NW_020838000.1, read on the forward strand.
GTAAGGCCGCTTGTTCCCCTTGAACACAGTCATCGGTGGTGTGGATCCCTACACGCCACAAAAGTACAATTCAGACAATCAAACCAAACACACCAGTTATGCACATCAAAACTGAATTTACAGGTGGCTTTACCTCATCACATCTTTTATCAGAGCTACTCAAAAAGGAACAGAATGAACCGATTTGTATTTTAACTCCTGCTGGCTTCCCAAGCAAAAATAAAGAGGAAATAACAATACAGCAAGAATCTGTGACTGTGCAACTGGCTCTAAGTAATCAAGAAATAAATATAAAATTTTTAAATTACTGTACATTTTTCCAGGGATTTGGGAAATGTTACAAATAATGGTAAAATGTGAACTGAGAAACATAAATTACGCATTACGTGTCTGACACTGAGAAGAGCTCTCACTATAAGTAGTAAAGCTAGTGAGTGACCTCCGTACTTCCTTGTAATAGGAGAGTCCAGGCTTCCCCCCATGCCAAGTAACCACAGAGCATTCTCCAACGGCAGCTCGTTATTCTGGCTGGTTCACAGTAAGTACATCATTCCATTCACCCGCTTAAGCCCTTGAATCACTACCCATCACTCTAAGGCCAAAGAAGAAAATCTTTAAACGAGCCACCTGGCCCTTCCACCTTGCCCGGCTCCACTCGCCGCAGGCTCTGCAGGCTCCAGAGCAGAAGGAGCTGGCCTTCTCTCAGACCCAAGCTCTTTCTTGCAGGGATTTAACAGGGCTTCTGCCTGCAACATCCCACCCTCTCCTTCCCTTTTAATTATTCAACATTCAAATCTGCTCAAAGGTCACTTCCTCAGGGAAGCCTTCCCAGATTTTCCAAAATAAGTGCTACACTTTCTTATATTTATTTAAACTCGCTAAGGGCAAGAAACGTGCTTGTTTTGTTCAAGACTGTATTCTCAGTACCTAGTAGTGAGCCAGCATCCAGTAGGTGGTCATTAATTTTTGCCAAATATAGCGTTTAATCCTCTGTATGGAATCAGAAACTGCTTGGCTGCTTGACTCCTTATTCATACAGTAAAAATTAAGAGTTGGAAGAGACCTTAGGGACCATTGATGTAACCTCTTCATTTTACATTTGGGAAACTAAGGTCCACAGGGAGATGATGTAACTTGCCAAAGGCAACAAGTAATGAGATAGCAGTTTGAACTAGCAGACAATAAGTTTTCCCCAGCACAAAGCTTCCCAGGTCTCCCTGTCCAGAGCCTTTTCATTCTATCACTGGTTACCGAGAACTGATGTTCCAGGACAGGGCTGGGACATGCACTGACCCGTGGTCATTAAGAGTATTCTGTCTGATCCTTTGGGCTTTGTCATCAGAGCGCCGCCTTGGGCAAGGCTTCTCCATTCAGCTTTTAACCGGGTTCCTCAGCCCTAAATGGGCTGAAGGCTCTACACCTCTGGTTTCTGGCTGAAACCACCAGCCTGCACATCACCCCTTGCCAGACTCACGACCCGTGTCGACCCTGCTCCTGCCCTCTGCACTCCTAAGCTGCTGCTTTACATCCGTAGGGCACCTGGGCCTTTCTCTCTGTAGCTGCTGGGGGGAAGCTACGTGTGTCTAAGGGAGGGGCCAGGTGTCCACACAGGAACCTTGTCTACTTTGGGACAAATGGGGGAAAAGGGAGCTTGGGGAAAATGACAAAGAATTATTTTTACTCAAGTACCTGGGAAGCATGAATTCTACCCTGCCCTACCCCCAAAATTCCTTTTTCCCTTATACTGGCACTTCAGAAATCTGGAAATATTTAAATAGGAGGAAAATCAAATTGCAATAACATAGAATATGAGGATTCACTGTGATTCCACATTAAAAAAAACAACAGTGGGATAAAACCTACAGGGATATGCGGCAGCGTAATTGTGACTTCATCTCCTTTGCCGACCTGAAGCTCTCCTTCACAGGAAGTATCTATAGATGCCGGCTTAAAGTCATCTAAAGGGAAAGGAAAAAAGCATTTTATCCACCAGGTTACTTTTGCTAAGGGTTTGCAGGGCATTCCCATGTAAGAACTGAAATTTTTTATAACTCAAATAAATGGAAAATACCCACCATTTAGAATTTTTCAGAAAGCTATTTCATTGTGGACAGCTTCTCATATACAACAGCAGACAGAATAATACCATGAGCTGTGTGTACCATCGCTCAGCTTCAATAATTACCAGCTCTGGGACAATCTTGTCTCATCTATACCTCCACATACTTTTCTTCTCATTCCCAGTGGATTATTTTGAAGAAAAAAGGCTAGAATTTACACAACATTTTATTAAGCAAAGATATCCCCTTCTGCCAAGTGACAGATGAAAAATTAATGTTTTATTATCCACAATGAGGTGTTTTACTAGGGTTATTATAAGGATCAAAAGGAACAGAGCATATTTTTAAAATCCTGTGACTATAAAACCCAATATGAAAGGCCATAGCTCAATATAAGCTGATTTCATTTTGATAGGAACTGGCAAAGTTAGGATCTGCCACACTCCAGTTCCATAGCTTTAACAAGGATTATGCCTGTAGATGTTTGGAGCAGAAGGCTGAACTGTATTTCCAAAGGTTAATCCTGCCCATGTTTCTGAATTGCAGTTAAAGCACAGCATGAACAGCCACCTTACTCCCTTTTAACACAAACCTGCCTCAAACGGCAGGCCAGGTGCTTCTGTGAAGTGTCTTATTTACATTCCACATTGCCCTTCACTCTGCTAAAACATCAAATCAGTAAACTGCTCAGGAAATGACGCTCTTATCATATTCCCAATACCCTTCCTCTGAAAGGGCTGACCTGTTGTCAGTAGGAAGAAGAGTAATGGCCTGGCAAGTGACCACAGGAAAATAGAACTGCATTTATCTAACACACCCTCTTCCAAGGTGTTGAGTCACGTGTAGGAGGAGCTCCTCTGACAAAAACAAGTCTTAACCAGCATTGGGGCTACCAGGAAGGGAAACCAGGAGCCTGTGAATCACAGCGGTATGCTCAGTCAGCCAATTCCTCACCCAGGACACAGAGTGGAAGGGCCCTCTCTCAATAGGGCCTGTAATCATGGAGAAAAAGGAGGTCCAGCATAATGACTATCTCCACATTCCTTAGGCCTGCTCGCTCCTGTTTCCAAACATAGATCAAGCGCTAACTTATTCCTGGCTCTCAAATCCTAATTTTATTCTTCACCCACAAGGGACTTGGTCCCGAGGAAAAGCTGGGGTAGTCCAGGTGACCTCAAAAGACATCAAAATCACACGAAAAGCTAGCATGGAGACATTGAGGAGGGAGACTGATGAGGCACAGAGAGGATGTGGATTCTGGGGCTGCAAAGGGGATGAAGCACTGCGTCAGGGAGGGCAGAACCAAAACGGACGAGGGAAGAAAAGTGAGGAAAACAGGGAAGAAGAGAATGGAATAGGAGGGAGTGGACGCGGATCCCGAGAAAATAACAAGCGTTTCCTTGAAGCGTGGAGACCCCCAGTGGGGTCATGGCGGAAAGGCGGCCACAGAGAAGAGCTGGAGCCTGATGTGGTGTCGCAGCCTTTCAGAAATAAGAGGGGGAGCGTCAGTGCGCAGGAGGGCTGGACGCGGCAGGAAAAGGGGCCAATGGTCTTCGGAATAAGAGTTCGGTACCACGAGGCAGAGAAATAGTGTGGGAAGGTAGTAAAGTCCTGGTTTGGGAGTGAGCTGGGAAAAACCCGAGGTTCCGGCGGATCCGGGCTGAGAGGAAGGGAGTTGACGCTGGCAGGGCTCCCTGGACACCGGACGGGCTAAGGGCGGCCAGGAGCGACCGTGGGGTCGCGGACTCACAGCGGATGGTGTGGAAAGAGGTCCGCGGCCGCTTCTCGAAGCTCTCCCCGAGCCGCAGGCAGTGCTCCTCGCGGTCCAGCAGCGGGTTGGCCGTCCCGTTCATGGCCCCTCCGGACCTCGCGCCCGCACCGGTGCCCTCCTGGCGCGCCCGCGGCCCGAGCTGCCGGTACCGGTGTCCGGGGCAGCCGCGCTCCCGGGACAGCGCTCCGGGTCGCGCGGGGAACAGAGCCGGAACCCACCCGTGGCCGGAAGCAAATCCTGGCCTCCGCGTCCGGAAGGTGGGCGACTCTGAGGAAGCGGGGCCCCGGAACTTCCGGCGCCGAGGAGGGACTTCTGGGTCCGGAGCGGAAATGGCGGGGGCAGTGTCAGGGTAGAAGGACTCCGTCTGAGAAGCCCGATTCGAGGTCTTCAGGGGCGGTTTGTCCATTCGAAGGGTCATTCCGCTGTGGCTCCCAAATTTTGCTTCCGAGGCTGGTCTGGCTGAGGGCTCAGCGCGCCCGGCCCCACCCTCCAGGTGAACCTAGGAACTGATGACGGGGCCCCAGCGCGCGAGGGACTAGGTTCACGCCGTCCTCTCAGGCCCTCGCGGCCGGGCGGCCTGGGTTATCCCGAGTATCCTGGGCACCCCACGCCACGCGTCTCTGAGTATCTTCCTCCCCTTCGCGTGCCGACGGCGACGCGAGGGCCTTAGTCCCTGGGAAGTGACGCCCCCTCTGGTTCGTAAGACTCAGAGTCTCAGGCCACCCGGGCTTAGCTCTGTTTTCCCCGAAAAACACTGAGTCTCCGGTCCTTGGAAACGGTGACTCTCCTTACAGTTCTGTGCGTGAGAGCCCTGGCCGCTGAATGTCAGCCCTCTGAAGGCAGCGGCAGTGTCTTGGTCTTTGTGACGTATTCAATAGCGGAGCAGGGATTTGTGTAAGGTCAGCACCTAGTAAACGTTTGCTGAGTTGAACTGTTAGGTGAAAGAACTGTTGTAGGACCACTAACTCAGCATCTTTAAAAAACTGTTCTAGAACCCCCCAACCGGAGTCTCATTCTTTTTCCTGCGAAACACCCGATGCTGCCTGAGGCTTGGACCCAACCTGAGGGACCACACCTGAGAAAATCCTGCCTGTGTCTGCAGTATCCGCTTGAATTCCTCAGGTTGTTCAGGAATGGAGAATCTCCAGCAGTGTTAAATATATTACCATCAACTTAGGAGATGGCTGCTTTGCAAAGGAAAGGGCTTCAGGCGAGGATTCTCAGCTCTGAAGAAGAGGAGAAACTGACAAGAGACCAAGCTTTAGTGTCTAATTATAAACAGCAAAAACTGGAAAAAGAGGCTCAGAAGAACTGGGACCTTTTTTACAAAAGAAATAGCACTAATTTCTTCAAAGATAGACACTGGACCACCAGAGAGTTTGAGGAGCTCAGATCATGTAGAGAGGTAAACTAATATTACACCTTATTTGAGCTGTTCTTCATTTAGAATGTGTAGAAGAGGGTGTGCTTTATTGCCTTCCCAGGGGGAGTGTGAGATAATTTATGAAACCTCTCAGAGGCTTCATAAATTTTTGTACCTTAGATATACACTGTTTGTCTCAAGTAGTTTTAGCAGTCGCTGAGTTGTATAATACAGAGGAGAAAAGACGCTGTAACTGCAGTCCTGTTGTCTAACAAAGGCCAGTCACAGAATTTTGAAATCAGTGACTGGTGGGGCTTTCAACCATTTCACACCGACATATCAGGCCATCAGCATCATGCTTCTGTATTATGGCAAGAGAAGGAAAAGTAGATAAATGTATGCTTTTTTTGTAAGTTTAAAAAAAAGGGGGCATTTTCTGTTTTTTAAAGCTAATCTGAAAGTTGTAAATATTGAATTCATGATGAATGATTTCAATGGCAGGTTCATAATAATAATAATGATGAACACTTTATCATGCCCGTTTTCTAGAACTTTACATGTGTTCTGTAACTTAAGCCTTATAATAACATGGTGAAGTTTGGCGTTAGTATTATCCCCACTTGCTGATGAAATTGAGGCACAAAGCTGTTTAAGTGATTTGTTCAGTGATAGAACCCGGGGCGAGGGGAGGAGTCCAGATTTGAGTGCACGCGGTTTAACCTCAGAGCCTATTCTGTTAACCATTATGCTTTGTTTTCTCCACACCAAACTCCCAATGTTGGACGAGGTATCAGTGGCTTTGGGTTATCAGTTCACTTAATTGTCTACTCCATGGGGGCAGAGACCTTGTCTCGTGTTCTGGACCTTTTAGTTTTTTCTTCATTGTGTAGATGTAGTGTACTGTAACTTTGGGTTCTCTTTCCTCAGTTTGAAGATCAAAAATTGACTATGCTTGAAGCTGGTTGTGGGGTTGGGAACTGTTTATTCCCGCTTTTAGAAGATCCGAATATCTTTGCCTATGCCTGTGATTTTTCTCCAAGAGCAGTTGAATATGTCAAGGTGGGTGCACCAGCTGTGTGTTTTGTTATATTTTCCTAGACTTGTTGGACCTGCCTTCTACACCCATTTGCCCAATTTCAGTCCTCTCCCTGAAGCTAACCAGCTATGATCCCTGTGAACCTAGTTTTCCTGTTTACATGCATGTATAATACATACAGAAACATAGCAGTATTCAGAAAAGTAGAAAGAAATACCAAACAACATCCTTATCCTTGTATCCAGATTTAATGATTGCCAGCATTTTGCTATTTTTGCTTTATAGACTTGCTGAACTGTTTTAAAGTAAGTTACAAATGTTGACACGCTTCACTCCTATATATGTATGCCTACATCTTAAAAAAAAATGAGGACTTTTTCTACATGACTACAATATATTTATCATGTCTGACAAAAATAACTGTAATTCCCTAATGTCATTAATACCCAGTCTGGATTCAGATTTCCCCCAATAGTCCCAGGTGTCTTTAATAGCTATATTTAATTAAGGACTACATCTTACACTTTATTATGTACCTTAGATCTCCTTAGCCTAAAACATTCCTGCCCTTCCCCTTGACCTTTTCCCCACTGACATTGAATTTTCGGAGAGCAAGCCATTTTCTATAATGAGGTCCCACATGCCAAATTGGGTCTGATGGTTTCTTTTAATCATTGTTTAACTTGTTTCTGTATTTCCTGTAAACTAGAAGTTAGATTTAAATCAGGTAAAATACTTTGGGCAAAAATACTTTAATAGCTGATGTTGTTTCTTTCATACTGCATCCTATCAGGAGGCAGTAGTGTAATCTCGCTGTAAGTGATGCTAGTTTTGATCGCTGGGTTAAGATAGTAACTACCTAATTCCTTTGTTGCACAGGTATTTTCTTTTTGTCACTAACAGATATGTGGGGGATACTTTGGCAACATGTAGATATGTAGTTTTCCACCAACCTTTCACAGTTTTAGCATCTATTAGACTTTTTAAATAGTGTCATCACATTGTACTAGAACCAGCTTTCTTCGCTCTATGTTATATCTTGTGGAGTTTTTCATCCTAGTACATGTAGGTCCACTGCATTTCATTTACCTGTTGTAGTATTCCATAGAACGGATATGCCATACTGTAACAATTGCCTTGTTGGTAATTGTTCGAATTGTTTCTAATTTTTTGCTCTTACAAGTAGGGTTAATGTGATCAAAATTGTACACATGCCCCAAAACACATGTGTACACTTATTTCTGTGGTGAATAATAGAATAGAATTCCTTGGAGAAAGGATACATGTTGAAATTTAAGTAGATAATGCCAGGCTTCCATCCAGAAAATTATACCAATTTATAATTTCACCAATAGTATAAAGATATTTTTTCCTCTATGTCCTTAACATTTGACATCAGTCTTCTTTATATCTTCCAATCTTATGGGCAAAAAGTACTGTCTCCAATTATTTATTTATTTATGTTTGGCTGTGTCACGTCTTAGTTGTGGCATGCGGGCTCTTCGTTGCAGTGAACAGGCTTCTCTGTAGTTGTGGTGCGCAGGCTCCAGAGCACGCAGGCTCAGTAGTTGCGGTGTGCGGGCTCTCTAGTTGTGGTGCTCGGGCGCGGTAGTTGTGGTGTGTGGGCTTAGTTGCCCCACGGCGTGTGGGATCTTAGTTCCCTGACCAGGGATCAAACCCACATCCCCTGCTTGATCTGTGACCCAGGATGTGATCTATCCTGGAGAATGTTCCATGTGCACTTGAGAAGAAAGTGTAATCTGCTGTTTTTGGATGGAATGTCCTATAAATATCAATTAAATCTATCTGGTCTGTTATGTCATTTAAAGCCTGTGTTTCCTTATTAGTTTTCTGTTTGGATGATCTGTCCATTGGTGTAAGTGAGGTGTTGAAGTCCCCCACTATTATTGTGTTACTGTCAATTTCCTCTTTTATAGCTGTTAGCAGTTGCCTTATGTATTGAGGTGCTCCTATGTTGGGTGCATATATATTTATAATTATATCTTCTTCTTGGATTGATCCCTTCATCGTTATGTAGTGTCCTTCCTTGTCTCTTGTAACATTCTTTATTTTAAAGTCTATTTTATCTGATATGAGTATTGCTACTCCAGCTTTCTTTTGATTTCCATTTGCATGGCATATCTTTTTCCATCCCCTCACTTTCAGTCTGTATGTGTCCCTAGGTCTCAAGTGGGTCTCTTGTAGACAGCGTATATATAGGTCTTGTTTTTGTATCCATTCAGCGAGCCTGTGTCTTTTGGTTGGAGCATTTAATCCATTCACGTTTAAGGTAATTAATTATCGGTATATATGTTCCTATTACCATTTTCTTAATTGTTATTGGTTTGTTTTTGTAGGTCTTTTTCTTCTCTTGTGTTTCCCACTTAGAGAAGTTCCTTTAGCATTTGTTGTAGAGCTGGTTTGGTGGTGCTGAATTCTCTTAGCTTTTGCTTGTTTGTAAAGCTTTTGATTTCTCCGTCAAATCTGAATGAGATCCTTGCTGGGTAGAGTAATCTTGGTTGTAGGTTCTTCTCTTTGATCACTTTAAATATATCATGCCACTCCCTTCTGGCTTGTAGAGTTACTGAGAAATCAGTTGTTAACCTTGTGGGAGTTCCCTTGTATGTTATTTGTCTTTTTTTCCCTTGTTGCTTTCAATACTTTTTCTTTGTCTTTAATTTTTGTCAATTTGATTACTGTGTGTCTCGGTGTGTTTCTCCTTGGGTTTATCCTGCCTGGGACTCTGCCCTTCCTGGATTTGGGTGGCTATTTCCTTTCTCATGTTAGGGAAGTTTTCGACTCTAATCTCTTCAAATATTTTCTGTCGATGATTGTTCAGCAGTTAGTTGTGATTCCGGTGCTCTTGCAAGAGGGAGTGAGTGCATGTCCTTCTACTCTGCCATCTTGAACCAATCTGATAATCTTTTCCTTTTAAGGTACGAAGGTTTTATGTCTTGTTTAGAAGTTCTGTAATCACATAGATATGCTTTTTTAAATTTTGGTTATGGTTTTTAATCAATCTGGAAAAAGTTTGGCCATATATCTTCAAGTATTTCTTCAGCTCTGTTTCCTCTTCTCTTTCTAGGATTCCAATTACTTGTATGTTATACCATTTGAATTGTCTCACAGCTCTTGGATGCTGGTTTTTTGTTTGTTTTTAACTTTTTTTCCCTTTCTTCAGTTTGTGTAATTTATTGTCCTATCATCAAGTTCATTGGTTCCTCTTTAGGCAGTAGGCATTCCTATTGATGAGTCTGTCAAAAGCATTTTTTTTTTTTTTTACATCTTTATTGGGTATAATTGCTTTACAATGGTGTGTTAGTTTCTGCTTTATAACAAAGTGAATCAGTTATACATATACATATGTTCCCATATCTCTTCCATTCTTCATTTCTGTAACTAAGTTTTTTGTTTTTAGCATTTCCAGTTGATTTGTTTTGTAGTTTCTATCTCTCTGTGAAATTACCTATCTGATCTTGCATGTTGTCTATCTTTTCCTTTAGAGCCTTTAATATGTTAATCACAGTTATTTTAAACGTCCAAACCTGTAGTTCCAACGTCTGTGTCATATTTGAGTCTGGTTCTCATGATTGATTGTCTCTTCAGACCATATTTTTTCTTGCCTTTTGGTACGCCTTGTTCTTTTTTGTTGAAAGCCGGGTATGTTATATAGGGCAGTGGATACTGAGGTAATAAGGATTTGTAATAATCTAGACAGGAGTTGGGCTCTATTTGAAGTCTCTTGTTGCTATAGTTACCTGTGAGGTTTGTTGTTGCTATCGGCCTCAGAGACTTCAAACTCCTCTGGTGACTTTGTTTTTGTTGCTCCTCTTGGCTTTGGGTCTTCCCTTTGTGCTGTTCACCATGAAGAGTCTGTCTCTTGCAGCTTTCCCAGCAATCCACTGTTGTTATTACTGGAGATTTGTTGGTAGTATGTGGGGAAAGAGACTGTTCTCTAATGTTCTGATTCTCAGTTTTTGAACTGCATAATGGACCTGTGTCTTAGGGGTGTGGCCCTCACAAGTGTTTCTGCTTCTCCAGGAATAGAGCTTTTCTCTCCCATCGCTTCCCCGCCTCTGTCATCCTCTGTGGTCTTGAGGCCATTCTCTCTGCAGATTAAGACTAGGTCTGGGAAGAGTAGGGCCCTCCCCCAGTGGTAGTGGTACTCCACTAGTGCCCTAAGGATACAGGCCTCAGATAACTTTTCCCCTGCAGGTTAAACCTTTCCTCCCTTAAAGGAGGTGAGAAAGTCCAGCACCAGAAAGAGCACCATTGTCTCTGTGAGAGCCTGGTGATGTCCTTGGTGGAAACACCTGCAAAGGGTGGAAACATCCCGATGGCTTCATCTGTTTGTCACATTTCTAATTTTCTCTTTCCAGGCTGAAGGCTACTGCCTCAGGTAAGCAAACGCTTGGGTCCTGCATCTCCCTGAAGGCACCTGTTCCCTCTCCAGATTTGGGGATGGCTGGTGGTTCTTTGACCTCTGTTCTTTCATGGGTTCACATAAAGTTGCTGTCTGTCCAGCTTGTTTCCCATAAGGATGGGAGCTACGTCTCTCCACCTCTCTACATCTCTGCACTGGAGCTGCAAGTCTTTTATTACTCCAAGTGGTCTGCTGTCCTCTAACACAAGTGGATAGAGCTAGCTGTTCAAACAGTGAATTGAGTGAGAAATTAGTTTTCCATTCCTGATAATTGTCACCTGTATTATCTCCTTTTTTTTTTAAATTTACTTTTGGCCACATTGGGTCTTTGTTGCTGTGCGCAGGCTTTCTCTAGTTGTGGAGAGAGGGGGCTACTCTTTGTTGCGGTGCACAGGCTTCTCATTGCACTGGCTTCTCTTGTTGCGGAGTACGGGCTCTAGGCACACGGGCTTCAGTAGTTGTGGCACGTGGGCTCAGTAGCTATGGCTTGTGGACTCTAGAGCACAGTCTCAGTAGTTTTGGTGCACGAGTTTAGTTGCTCCGCAGCCTGTGGGGTCTTCCCGGACCAGGGCTCGAACCCATGTCCCCTGCATTGGCAGGTGGATTCTTAACCACTGCGCCACCAGGGAAGTCCCTATTATCTACCTTTTTTAAAATCTAATTGTCATTTTTGTCATCTCTCTTCTGTCATATACACTACTGATCCCTCTTTATACATGGGTCTGTTTGGGGACTCTGTTCTGTCTCAGTGATCTATTTGTCCCCATTCTCAAACCACACTGTTTTAGTACTTCATTTTGTAATGTGTTTTGATGTCCAGTAGTGTGCCGCCTCTTCCATTGTTCTTCATTTAAAAATCGTCTTGGCAGGCTTCTCTGTTGGCACAGTGGTTAAGAATCCACCTGCCAATGCAGGGGACACAGGTTCAAGCCCTGGTCTGGGAAGATCCCACATGCCGCAGAGCAGCTAAGCCCGTGTGCCACAACTACTGAGCCTGTGCTCTAGAGCCCGCGAGCCACAACTACTGAGCCTGCATGCTGCAACTACTGAAGCCCACGCGCCTAGAGCCCTTACTCTGCAACAAGAGAAGCCACCACAATGAGAAGCCTGCGCACCGCAACGAAGAGTAGCCCCCGCTCACTGCAACTAGAGAAAGCCCATGCACAGCAATGAAGACCCAACACAGCCAAAAAAAATAAATCAATAAAATAAATAAATTAAAAACAAACAAAAAAACAAAACCCCACAATGTGATATCACCTCACAGCCATTAGGATGGCCACTATCAAAAAAAAAAAAAATCATCTTGGCTATTCCTCAAGATTTTCACTTCCAGATGAATAAAATTTACCTTGTCAAGTTTCTAGAAATCTGTGGAGATTCAGTTGAGTTTGCATTGGATTTATAAGAGGTAGAACTGACATCTTTTCAACATTGAACCTTCCCATCCAATAACTTTGTATATCTCTCAATTTATTAAAGTCCTTATTTACATTAAAGAAAAGTTTGATATTTTTTTCCATAATGCTCTTATACGTGTGTTGAAACAATGAACCAAAATGTACCGGGAACACACTTGTAGTTAAAAAAAAAAAAAAAAAGTTAGGTTTTATTAGCTTGCTGTATCAAGGGAAAACATACCCAGAAGAACTGTGGGAGCATCTCAATAAAGGAAGCTGGAAGGACTTCTCATAGGGTTAAGGGAGCAGAGGCTGGTTTTGGATTATCATCCCTCTAGAGTTACATGCTTCTAAAATGCTCAGTTTGGAATATGTGATAGACTGTATACACAGTTAAAAATGATTGGTTAATATATATAAAACAGGTAACCAACAAGGACCTGCTGTATAGCACAGGGAACTCTGCTCAATACTCTGTAATAACCTACATGGGAAAAGAATTTGAAAAAGAATAGGTACATGTATATGTATAACTGAATCACTCTGCTGTATACCTGAAACTAACAACATTGTTAATCAAATATACTCCAATATAAAATAAAATTTTTTTAAAGGAAAAAAATGATTTGTTAAAATGAAATCTTGTCTGTTGTAGCAGTATTGAACATTACATGCTTTAATGTGCAAATGGTTCATTACTGTTTTACACAGTTACAAAGTGATCATTGATTTCTGTGCAGCAGTGTACACGTAGAAGTAGGATCTCCTTTTGATGCTGTGTTTTTCTCCATGTATCAACGTGGATGTGGTGTAAAAATTATTTTGTGTTTTTCTCCTCTCTAGCAAAATCCTTTATATGACACAGAACGATGCAAGGTATTCCAGTGTGATCTGACTAAAGATGACCTTCTGGAACACGTGCCCCCGGAGTCTGTGGATGTTGTCATGTTGATATTTGTGCTCTCTACGGTTCACCCTGATAAAATGCACCTTGTCTTACAAAACATTTACAAGGTTAGTAATTGGGAGCCTGCACTTGAGGGTTAGATGTCCTGATCTTTTCACTTACCTTCCCTCTGAGACTCACGTGCTGTCTCGATTGACAGAGTCTCCCCGTTCTCACGAGGTGGGCTGCGTAGTCAGTGTAGGGAAGAAAGTTCTCCTGCATAAAACATCCACCCTAAATTCTCATTTGCCTGGTGGCCATCGCTGCCCTTCAGAGCTTGGCCAGCCTTGGAGCAGGGATGATTTTGCAGCTGCCTAGGATATGTGGAGTCTTGCTGTAAAGTGAGAGGAAGCATAGTTCAGTGCACAAGAGCACACAGTCTGGAGTCAGGGTGCCTAGAATCAAATCTGGCTCCCCTAATGTAGGCAACTTCCTTTACCTTTCGGAGCCTTCATTTCATTACCTGTGGAATGTTGAGATAATAGTTCCTAGATCTTAGGATTTGGGGGAGATTATATGAGATGTGTTTTAAGTGCTTAGTGCAGTGCCTAGAAATGGTGAGTGCTCTTTAAATGTCAGCTGTGGTCGTCATTGTTGTCACTCCCATCGTTGTTAGACTGGGGAGAACCCAAGCTGCTGTGGCCACCAGGAGGCTGCTGCAGCACTCGGAGTAAAGCATCACTCCTAAGTCAGGTGACTCAAAACAGGCCACCTTTTCATTCTTCTCTGGGCCTCAGTTTTCTTGTCTGTAAAATGGGGGTGTCTTTCACTCATGGGGTTATTGTGGGATGCAGGTAAGATCAGGTTCAAGGTGCTTTGTAAACTACAATAGAGGCTCTCTTAGCTGTACAAACAGTGGGTAACCATGTTGATTAACTTAAAATCAACTAAGTCGAGAAATGATTTTTACAAATGGTACCTTCTTACTGTAAATATTTTATTATAAGTTAAAATATGTTAATACTCACTTATCATTCTTTTCATGTAGAGCCAAGGCCTTTTCTTTGAGTATGGGGCCATTTATCTTACATAAATCACACATGTAATAGAGTTTTGGTTTCTTTATAGCAAGAACTTAAAAACAATTGAAAAGTAATATGAGAGCAGATTCTTTTATATTTTTACCCAGACTTTCATTGTTGATTCTCCCACGCTTAATTAAGCAGAGTTTGTTCAGTGCTTGTTTAACAAGTCTTTCCAAAGTAGTCAACATACTTTTCATAGGAAATAAAACTGCCTTCTGTTCACGTTCGTATTGCATTGTTTATATACTCGTATATAATGACAAATCTCAGAACAACAGCACAAGCAAGCTTGGGAATGAACACCAGTGACTGATGGGAGCACCAGCTCCCCGGGAGGCCCTGGAGTGTAATGGCGCACGATCTAGAGAGCCTGGGAGCCTCACCTGCTCAGGGGGTCGTGGCTACAGTCAGTTTACAGAGAGAATGGAAAGTGTCCAGCAAGCTGAGGAAGTGGACATTAGCTGAGAGCCTCTGTATATGTAGAGCTGTACATTAAAATTTAACCCTGGTTCGTGATGTTTTAAAAGAGTAGCGAGGTAGAAATTTCAAGACGCTGGAAACCTGTTAGGGAATAACTATTCTACTGAAAACAATTTTTTAAAAAATTCAGATGGTTTTAGCCCTCTGCTTGTGAGGTTTTGTAAGGTTTTTTTTCCTCCTTACCTCTCCTTTCCCTGCCCTGGCATATGAACAGATGAGAACCCAGCGTATATCCACAGATAGGCATGGGACTTAAGCCAGGTAAAGAGGGAAGAGGGGACCGATGGGAGGATCCCTGATTTGATGACTCAGGTGAAGGTGAAGGTTTATGAAAGATGGGGAGTTAGAGAAAGAGCTGGAAAAATGGTGGAGGGGGTGGTCGGAGAGTTACTTGTGTGACATTGAGAGTATGAAGAGGTTATACTTTACAGTGTTGACAAGACCTTAGGACATTACTGTGGGAGCGAGTGATTAAGGTAGGGTGGAGGACGAGATCTTTGGAAGAGAGAAGCTCAAATCATTGAGGCCAGCATATTTGGAAGCATAATCCACATGCATGTTGAAATTGATGGGAATTAAGAATGGAGTAGTATGGGGATAAAAGCATAAACCAGGAGACGCATTCATCATGAAATGGAGGGAAATGACCCTGGAACTAATAGATGACTAACAATAAGGGATAGTGGGTGATATGATCTGATGACAGGAGATTCAGACATGAGGCTTGGGGAGGAGAAAGAGGAATGCACAGAAAGTAGCAGTGGGGCAAGGAGAACCCCAGACCCTTTCCCACGCCCAGTGATACAAGGACCATGGGAGAAAACACAGCCTGACTTGAGAGGTTGCAGGGAAAACTGCGTCCTCAGGGGACAGTCAGGTTTTTGTTAGCACAAGAATGAAGGGGACGTTCAGGATACCGTGATTTGATGGAGGGTTTTGGGGATTAGGAAGGAGTAGGAGGTAATAGGGGCAGAGTAAGGAGTGTCTGGAACTTTGCTGGGGACGAGAGTGCCCACTGTCAATATTCTATCCATCATTATACTGGAGGTCCTAGTCAGCTGGAAAAGACCAGAAAAAGGAATAAAGGGTTTTAGAATGAGAAAGAAACAGAACTCATTATTTGCAGATAATATGATTGTCTAATGAGAAAATATTAACAGAATTACATAAGTGTAAGATGAATGTACTCAGTGCCACAGAACTGTACACTTAAAAGAGAATAACATGCATTGTGCAATCTTACTTTTCCACTTCATGTTACGTGTTTTGTTTTACTTCTTTGTTTGATTTTGAGTTTTTTGGTAGACTTTTTTTTTTTTGAGGAAATTGACAGCTGATTTTAAATTTACATGAAGGAACAAAGAGTCAAAACACTCTTGAAGAAGAAGGCAATGGGGAGATTTGTACCATACCAGATATAAAGTCTTGTTACAACTACAATTATTAAGACACAGTGGTATTGGCAGAGGGACAGACAAATTGACAAATGGAATGTGATAGCTTAAAAGCAGATCCATGTATATATGGACATTTGATAGTTGATAGAGGTGACATTGAAGATCCCTGGGAAAAGGACTGCTCAGCAAATGATTCTGGGACTGTTGGTAGGCCACGTGAGAGAAAACCAAAATTGTATTCCTACTTCACATCCTATACAAGAGTCATTCCAGGTGGATTTAAAGACAAATGGAAAAGACAAAAGTTTAAGCCTTTCAGAAGAAAATATAGGAGAAAATCTTTGACTTCAGAGTAGGGAAAATTTTCTCAAAGATTCAGAAACATTCTATGCATAAAGGTGATGGTAAAAAAATTAAGAGTTTCTGTTCTTCAAAAGACAGTATAATACAAAGAAATTGAAAAGACAAGGTGGGAAAAGTAACTTAAAATCTACTCAACTGAGGGACTTCCTTGGCGGTCTAGTGGTTAAGATTCCGAGCTTCCGCTGTAGGGGGCATGGCTTCGATCCCTGGTCGGCCTAGTATCCAGAATGTATAAGGAATTCCTGAGTAACAGTAAGAATGACAATAGAAAAATGAGCAAACAGTTATGTTACAGAAGAGAACACACAAATAGTTAACATATGAAAAGATAACCTCAATAACCCAGGAAATGGAAAATAAAACCATAATGAGACACAATTAGATTAATAAAGTTAAGTCTGACAGAGCCGGGTATTAATGAGGATATGCCTATTCTTGATTTAAATGGAAACATACAGCATGTTATCTATATTTAGTATATAATGAAGTGTTACATTAAAAGAAAAGTTAACTTGAGCTGTCCCAGTCCATACCTGGCCCCTTTCTTATAGTAACAAATTCCATTTCAGCAGTCTTCCTGTTTTTACCCCCCAATAGAAATCCTTTTTCAGCTGACCTGGAATGAGTTCACGGCAGCAGTGTGATGCTGTCATGCATAGTCAGTCACTGGTTCATTAATTTGAGACCATGTGCTTCATCAGGAAATTACTGGAAGAAGCGAGCTCTCAGCCTCTGACAATCAGGCACCCTTTGGGCAGCTCTGCAGTCTTGCTTGATCAGCTACAGTAATAAGCTGTTGTACGGTAGAGATAATTACTCTAGGATGTTAACACCTGAGAAATTTTAAAACCACATAATTTTACACTGAAAGGCAGCCTTAAAGTTGAATTCCCTCAGTTTTGGAATAGAACGGTAAAATAAAAATAGACCAAATTTGTCATCAGAAGACGAGATTTTGATTTTCCTGTGCCACTGACTTGCCTTGAAAGCCCAGGCGAGTCACTTGTACTCTGAGCCTCACTCAACGTGGAGTGGGTCTGGTCGACCTCACCTGCTTTCTTCCTGGAGCTGTGGGGAGGGTGAGGAAAGCCGGTGGCTGTACAGCCCCGCCATCAAAGGAGGTGTTATACCATAATTACTGTCTTACGGACGAGAAAATACATTCAGAGGGATGAAATGTTGTCCATGGTCATTCAACCAGTTAACAGAAGAGCTGGGATATGGACCAGGATATCCCAAATTCCTAAGCAAGGGTCCCATGCAGGCTTTCCTTCCCTCTGAAATTAAGAATGATTTCTTTCTCACATAGACTAAAATTTTCAGACTTTTTCCTTCTCAATTATTCACATTTTAAAATTTAGCATTTCTGACCAAGGTATGAATGTTTTTATCGAAGAGGCACTTTACTGACAATATTTTAAATGCATGCTAGCGTTGATAAGAATTCGCTAAATGACGGAATTCCCTGGCAGTCCAGTGGTTAGGACTCCGTGCTTTCAGTTCCGAGGGCGCGGGTTCGCTCCCTGGATGGGGAACTAAGATCCCACAAGCCATGGGGCGTGGCCAAAAACAAAAGAATTTGCTAAATGAGAAAATCTGCAGCACACTTGGAAGTATTATGGGCAATCTTTCCTATTCTATTCAGGAAGAGGAAACATCAAATTACATCAAAAATCTATAAAAGGTGCTACATGTCATGTCTTAAAAATCATCTTGTTGATGTGATGGGGCAGAATATATTTAATAAAATCAATGCCCCCTTTTGAAGTCCACTCTTATTTGGTAAAGTTACACAGTTTGAAAGAATCCCCGCATAAAAAGCAAGTGTCACAGCGAGTACCACTTTCTTTTCATTCTGAAAAGCATATGGCTATTTGCTGTGTAAGAGAGGGGCAGTTATACCACTCCCGGCGGATTTTACCTTCCAATTTTTGAGACATCTGCTCTGTGACAGCTATTTCTGAAAGGCTGTAGTGAGGGACTCCCACCGGAGCCTGACACTGGTCCCTTCTCTACACACTGCACTAGCGTGAGGATGCTTCGCTTCAAATCAAGAAGTGCAGCAGTGTGGGAAGAATACTCAAGTTACCCCTGCCCTCACAGCCTCTCTTGTCTTGTCAGTAGTGAGGACAGAATTGGAATGACACCCCCCGCCCCTACTCTGCCCAGGGCTAACAAACATCCCTGATCCTGCAGTGTGATGCCTTTAACCCCAGCTTGAGTCCTGCCCCCCCTCCTTAGTAGCTTTTGTATGATCATGGGCAAATCACTTCCCTCTTCTGCTACCAGTTTCCTTGTCTCACAGAGGATAATCACACTCCTTCCTTCCTTCCTCCCAGAATTGTGTGAAGACCCAATGAGAAAATGTCTGGTAAGCTACAGAGGGCCGTCCACTGTTAGCGTTGTGGGCAAGCCATACAGAATTGTAGCTTGGGAGACCAGAGCTGAGACTCAGGATGAGGAAGCCCAAAAAATCAGTAAAAAGTGAAAATGACATAGTATTTTTTTAAAGAAACAATCTGACTGCAGGGTCATGGATTAGGAGATGGCTAATAAAATGGTGGGAGAACGTGCTTTAGTGTGGGTATGATTGTTTCTTCTAATGTCTTTAACACTTTAATTGTGTGACACTGGACCTTCCACAGAGCTCTCATTAGTGCTCAGGAAGTACCCCTCCAGTGCACAGGACACTGCCAAGTCTTAGCACACCTTTGCTTATCAGGCCCTTTTTCTTCATAGTATGGGTATTGCAGTCTGGCCCCTTTGATAACTGTCACAAATGCAAGTTATTTTAATCCCTAAATTAATCAGGTTTTATTTTATAGTAAGCTCTGTTTGACTGGGTCCCTGAATTACGTGCAGCCTGTTTTGTTTCGTAGGTATTAAAACCAGGCAAAAGTGTCTTGTTTCGCGACTATGGGCTGTATGATCATGCCATGCTTAGGTTTAAAGCCGGCAGCAAACTTGCAGAAAACTTTTATGTTAGACAAGATGGAACCAGATCGTATTTTTTCACTGATGGTAAGATTGCTGGAATCTGTCTTGACTGCTGTTTCCTTGATTGCATTGTCACTATGGTACCAGTTGGAGTGGGGGTGACTGTACCCCCCTTACAAGCACAAGGTCCCAGAACAAGCCCGCTCACGTGCACCACTTACCAGCCCTGGCTGTGAGCTCACGGGCCGCCTCTGGTGACCGTGTCCAGTTAGTGAGCCGGATCAGTGGACAGGCTCTGATGCACCGCCATGTGGATGACGCCAGGAGCTGCGCTGGAAAGAGGGGAGAGCAAACCAGAATCTTCACTTCGTTCACTCAGGCATAAAGCAAATAGGACAGGGTAGTGCCTTGAGATTACTTGAGTCTCACAAAGGTAAGAAATCTTTTTCTATAAAAGTGATTGAGGGACTTCCCTGGCGGTCCAGTGGTTAAGACTTTATCTTTCAATGCAGAGGGTGCAGGTTCGATCCCTGGTTGGGGAGCTAAGACCCCACATGCCTCGAGGCCAAAACATCAAAACAAAAAACAAGCAATATTGTACAAATTCAATAAAGATTTCAAAAATGGTCCACATCAAGAAAAATCTTTAAGGAAAAAAGTGATTGAAACTTTTTACACAAATTTGCTATAGAGGGGTCTTTAAAAGGTCATTTTTGATAAGAAAACCATCCAAACACCGAACATGATTTTAAAACCATCCAAACACCGAACATGATTTTAGTCTTTTAGGTAGTTTTTTTTTTTGGTACGCGGGCCTCTCACTGTTGTGGCTTCTCCCATTGCGGAGCACAGGCTTCGGATGCGCAGACTCAGCGACCATGGCTCACGGGCCCAGCCGCTCTGCGGCATGTGGGATCTTCCCGGACCAGGGCACGAACCCGTGTCCCCTGCATCGGCAGGTGGACTCTAAACCACTGCGCCACCAGGGAAGCCCTCTTTTAGGTATTTTGAACGTTAGTTTTAAGCCTGTTAAATACAGGTATACCTCGTTTTATTGTGCTTCGTGGATATTGCATTTTTCGTAAATGGGATGTTTCTGACAACCCTGTGTCGAACAAGTCTATTGTCACCATTTTTCCCACAGCATTTGCTCACTTCATGCCTCTATGTCAGATTTTGGTAATTCTCGCAATATTTTGAACTATTATAAATTATTATATTTCCTATGGTGATCTGTGATCAGTGATCTTTGACGTTACTACTAAGACTCACTATAGGCTCACATGATGGTTAGCAATTTTTAGCAATACAGTATTTTTTAATTAAGGTATACACATTGTTTTTTTAGACACAGTGTTACTGCACACTTAATATACTACAGTATACTGTAAACATAACTTCACATGCACTGAGAAACCAGAAAAGTCGTGTGGCTCGCTTTATTGCAGTATTTGCCTTCATTGTGGTGGTCTGGAACCGAACCCACAATATCTCTGAGGTATGCCTGTAATCTGAACCATAAGATAATTACCTTCTTAAGCTCTAATTTTTACAACATTTGTATTTCTTGAAATGAAATATTCTCTTAAAGCTAAAAATGAGTGATTACCATTAAAACTACAAAACCATTAAAAATGTACGGTGAAAATTAAAAATTTGTTTTAATGTTTTGGATTCATGAAATCTGATTAAACCAATTATAAATGAGAAGATGCAATAATATCTGCAAAGTGCTTCAGAGCACATTCTTTGGAGTAATGCCCTCGATAAGAGTCTTTGTTTTTGCTACGTAGCCATTCTGTTTGTTTCACTTAATGTGTAGTGATTATTACTTGGATTAACTTTTCCTTAGGGTATGTCACTATCAGATGATTTTTTTTCTCCCCACTTTGGTCACTGATTTTCCTCCTTCATGTTAGCATAGATGAGGTGCTTGATGTAAACAAATTGAGCACACACGCACTTTGCATGAGTACAGCCAGTCTGGAATTGTGTTTCTTTTTACTCAGACTCTTGTCCTTGGGGAATCACAGTAGGGCAAGGAGGATGTACTCCAGGTTGTTCTTAAACTTTTTTGCTTATTGTTTATTTGGGAGTTTTTGTTTGACAGGGAGAAGTAGGAGTTTGTTAACTTTCCAGAACAAAACCTTTACCTTTTAGTGTTGAGGTTCTCCTTCCATTAAGGATGCCCTGTCTCAGCCTCCCGCCCCCCTCACCACTGCTCAGCAGTGCAGTGGAGTCCAGACTGCGAGCGCTGTCGATCTGCTTGTCTTCTAGAATTCCTGGCACGGCTCTTTATGGACACAGGTTACGAAGAAGAGGTGAACGAATATGTGTTTCGTGAGACGGTGAATAAAAAAGAAGGCCTGTGTGTACCGAGGGTTTTCCTTCAGAGCAAGTTCCGAAAGTCTCTGAAGAACCCAACTCCTGGGACCCCGCGCCTGGGCCACGAGTCCTGACCTTTGACGAAGTTGATGTCTGTGCCTCCCCTTGAAGAGGAAAGTTTAAAGTCACTCTTTATTTTGTGTACTTTTATATTTTAACTTTTTAAAATGAATATATATACTTTTTATATTAAAAGGTAGCAAGTGTGTGTGTGTTACAGAATTGTAAATAAAATTGCAAGACCTGAAGAGGAAAGTTTTATGGTATAAAGTGATTTAGCCATGTTGTCTTAAGATTCCACAGAGGAAAGCACGAGGGCCCTGTAGCACTTAAAGAGACCCATGTCATTCATTACTCCTGAAGTCTGTAAATGTGTCTCTAGGCAGCAGGTCAGACAACCCTGTGGAAAAATGAGGCCAAATAGACTAAAATAACCCAGCCCTGTGTATTTTTAGCTTGAAGGATTGTTCTCTTCTCTTCTTTCTCCAGTGTCTCATGTTTGCCCATTTCCCTCTGCTTTGGTTCATTTTATGCGCCTCCTTAGGACCGGTGTCCACAAATGCCACTTTTCCATTGGAGGTCTCAGGAACACCCCATGGCTCCCTGCTTCGTTCTTGAGACCGTCTGTAATTGGGCCAGTCCCTCGCCACAGTGCCCTGAGGGAGACGGGAAGGCCATCCCCTGTCCCAGCTCCCCACTGGGAAATGAGGCAGCAGCAGCTAAGAGGCAATGACTGCCATGGCTAGTTGCTGAGGTGGCATATGGGAAAATCCTCAGATTGGTCTGCTGACCTGTTTCCCAAGCATTCCTGTGTAATGACTTTCACTTTATAAAATGAAATCAGAGTTCTTTTGGCCTGCTAACAAAGCTGATCCTGTAGGCCATGATGTTTCCTGTTCATGAGAATGGTTGTCTTGAGTGTACTGCCTGGACCACACACACAGCCAGCTAGGGCCCTTCAACGCCAAACACATTTGAAGGGGAGGGGTCCCTGTGGGGAGGGGCTGGCCAGTAGTCATAGCCGTTCTATACAATTAGAGTCAGCCCTGCCGCTCCCGGAGAGAAGAGGGACAGGCGGCATGCTTGCTGGGTGTCCTCACTCTGCCATCTGTCCCTGACTGCTTGGGAGGGCGTTAAGGGGCAGGGGAAGCAAGAGGAGCCCCTGTCTGTTGCTGGTCTGTTGCTTTATGTGTTCTTTCCCCTTCTTTTGAAGGCTGGAGGATGGCTATCCTGGGTAAGAGCAGAACTGATGAGGACTAGTACAGAGTTGTCCTTTGAAATCAGCTTGTAAAGAAGATGAACCTGGTGGGGGACAGGGACTCACGGGCTTCCTCATGGAGCGAGGGGCAAGCCCAGCCCCAGAGCAATTTGTTGGGGGAGAGCCTCGACCAGCCCCAGGCTCCCCACCTCCAGTCCAGAGCTCTTTCCTCCAAGTGGCTCCAGCAAGTGCATCCCACACCCAGCTTCAGCCCCAGAATGCTGCTAAATGCCCCCTCCTCAGAAGTCCTTTCACCTGTTTCCTCCACTAGGTCAATGTCACTTGGGTTTTAGTGGCTGAGCTGGATAAAAACAGGATATTTAAAGTAGAAAGTGGGGAGCAGTGTGGTGTAGTGTAAGCGTGGGCTTTTGTTGTCAGAAGTCAGTTGTGGCCTCACCACTCACTCTGTTTGAACCTCAGATTCCTTACTTGTAAGACATGGATAATTGTCCTGAGACCTACCAGGGGTGGCTGATCTGGCCGACCACGTGCCCTGGACACGGGAGCGACTCTAAGCAAGCCGCGCAGGCTGACGAGGACCTGGCCGTAAGAAAAGGCCCCTCTGCCTTTGCCAGGA
Organism: Aethalodelphis obliquidens; assembly: GCF_003676395.1. Lineage (NCBI taxonomy): Eukaryota > Metazoa > Chordata > Mammalia > Artiodactyla > Delphinidae > Aethalodelphis > Aethalodelphis obliquidens. Next base: position 10,642,035 of record NW_020838000.1, read on the forward strand.
GTTGCCTGAGGGGATGCCTGTAAATGAGGCCCACGGTTTCCTCCAAGCACAACTTGGAGCTGTCTCTGTCCTCAGGAGCCATGATGGCCCCAAATTCCTGCCCCATAAAGGAAAGGCTGCAGATTTTTCACCTGGAATATTTAAAGCTGGCCTAATGACACGCACACCTCTGACACCCAGCCAGGTAACCTCTCAGTAACCCCACTTTAAACTGTGGTTGTAAAACATACTTCTAGTTAAATGAATGCAGTGACATGTCTATCATGGTTTGGGCCAGTGGATTGGGGTAAGAAATAATAAAAACATGGCTTCAGTTCTCTTGCCTCGGTGCCCCCGTGTTCATTCTCCCTGGGACACTTCCATTACTGCACCCCAGATTAAGACAGGGGAGCAGAATCTTCTGCTGGTTGGGTGCCCAGGAGATCCAGGAAAGCAAGGCCACAGTGTGTTTAGTAGCAAAACTCTGTGACAGCATTTGCTAAATCATAGACTGTCAAGTGTCAACCAGTATTGCCTTGTCTTCACAGGCAGAAAATAGCCCCAGAAGGGTAGTGAGTACTGGTTTACAGTGCTATAGAAAATAGCATAAGTACTATAGTGCTCTTTAGTAAGGTATATGTACCATATATAGTATAGAATATATATATTATACTATGCAGTGTATACCGTATACGATACTATATGGTACTATTAACTTCATTCGAGTTTTTGATATATACTACATACAACAATAACGCTATTTGGAATATAAACATCTGGGTTCAAGTCCAGGACTTGGCCCATACAAGTAGTCAACTGCTCCAAGCCTCAGTCTTCCCATTTCTAAGACTGAGATCCTGTTACCTGTAGCACAGGACTGCTACCAGATTAAATGAGTGCTTCATTTACTATAGAGTTACAGTCAAGTGCTTGTTATTTCTATTAGTTTGTATTCCCCAAGAAAATGACTTAATCCATACTCCTCTTCACGAAACGGTCATATTTAATCTGACAGGGCCCTTTGAAAGGGCCCAGGATTTGGATGAGCCACCACAAGGTGGCGCTAGGTGCCAGATATTCCCACTAGCCTCAGCTGGGCCCCAATCTTAATTGCAGTTAAAGCGTGTCCATTTTTATCGTCTTTGAAGAGGAAGGGAAATGCTTGCAAATGTGTTTTCTAGGTCAACTTTAGCTCATAAGATCAATTTTGGCCTCACAGTGGGGATAAGAAAGCAAGGGTGCTTTTCTCCAGCACTCATTCTACTTTGCCTGCTGAAGGCAACATTTTTAGGCAATGGGCTCTGAAAGTGTCTGCAAGGCCTCACCCCTCCTCATCCTCAGGTGGTTCTGTGGACTTGCTTTTACGTTGCCGGGGTTTCAAGCAAGAGAAGGAACTGCAGCGTGGACACTTGTTTGCCTCACACATTATTCAGTTATCTTTGACAGCCTTCGGTTCTCTATTTCACAGCTGTCAATCAAGGGAGGGAAAATTGTGAAGTAAATCGTGTCTACCAAGAGAGTGTTTTCCAGGACCAGGTTTGCTGTTGGGGAGCAAATATTTAACAGAAACTTAAATAGGCTCCATTAATGAAACCAAAAATAAAATTAGCTGCATTTTCACTTTTCCTTTCTGCCCTTCTCAGATGTGTGGCATTCATTAGATAGTATTCAGTAGGTACCGGCTGGGCACAGGGTCCCGTGGAGTCACTGTGGCTGGAGTACAGGATTGGGAAGGGAGGCAGTGCGGGCACATACTGAGAGGTAGCCCTGGCCGAGTCTTCACTCAGCCAAAGCAAGACAGCTAGGAAACCAAATACCAACACAACCACCAGAGGAAAGAGAAACAGGAAGAAAGGCTATGGGAAACCTGAGCGTGACAACCGTCATCATTTAGAAAGAGTATTTCCACATTTTCACAGTAGAGGCATCATACGCTGTGGTCTGGGGCATGGCCGTGAAGATGAGAACGTGACACACAGCTCCTTTAGAGTACCTTACCAAGCACATCTAGAAAAACATCAAGACTAGCAAAATGAGACAATTCTATCTATCTAGATATCTATCTCTCTATCTATCTATTCTATCTCTCTCTCTCTCTCTCTATCTATCAGAGGAATTATAACTGCTAAAAATATGGTCAACTCTAGTTAGAAATAATCACAAATTAAACTGAGACTCTCCTTTTTCCTACCAAATGGATAAAGCTTAAAAAACAATACTCCATGCTGGTAAAGAAATAGATGTTCAGATTTGTTCAACTACAGCTGATACTTTTTCTTCTTTATACTTTTCTGAAATTTCCATGATTTCTGTAATGAGCATATATTGCTTTTACATTAAGAAAAAAAGTAATCTAGCATCCTCAGAACTCCTTTGAAAACCTCATAAGTTAAATGAACTAAAATCCTTGTGACAAATCTGCTAGAAATACCTTTTTAACCTTTAAGATTCTTACCCACCAGGAACTAGAAGACACCTCCCAGGAATAAGAGAATGGGTATCTTAGGATATTCTTTTTGTTCCCAGTGCTCTGGACTCATGGGGAGGTGCCTTGGATGGGGGATTTTCATCTGTTGGGCTGGGCCCTCCATGGCTGCTTTGAATTTGGAAATGCATATCCTTCAGTTCCTTGGGGAATTTTACTCGAAATTTTTATTTAGTTATTCCTCACCACTACCAACACACACATACAAACACCCCACATGTATTTTCTCTCTTTCTGGAACTCTTATTAAAATGTTTCACTTCCTGAACTCATGCCATAATTTTACAATCTGTTCTCTCCTCTGCCATCTCTCTTTCTTAACATTTTGCTTTCTGGGAGATGTAGCTCACAGTCCTTTCATTGAGTTTTTAAATTTCTGCTTTCACAATTTTAATTTCCAAGAACCTTTTTTATTCTTTCAGTGTCCATTTTATTTTATAAATTTATTTATGTATTTATGTATGTATGTATTTATTTATTTTGGGTACATTGGGTCTTCTTTGCTGCACGCGGGCTTTCTTTAGTTGTGTCGAGCGGGGGCTGCTCTTCATTGCGGTGTGCGGGCTTCTCATTGTGGTGGCTTCTCTTGTTGCAGAGCAACGGCTCTAGGCATGCAGGCTTCAGTAGTTGTGGCACACAATCTCACTAGTTGTGGCTCACGGGCCCTAGAGCGCAGGCTCCATAGTTGTGGTGTACGGACTTAGTTGCTCCGCGGCATGTGGGATCTTCCCAGACCAGGGCTTGAACCCGTGTCCCCTGCATTGGCAGGCAGGTTCTTAAACACTGTGCCACCAAGGAAGCCCTCAATGTCCTTTTTTTTTTAAACAATGTTTTTATAATTTATTTTATTTACTTATTTATTTATTTTTGGCTGCATTGGGTCTTCATTGCTGCACATGGGCTTTCTCTAGTTGCGGCGAGCAGGGGTTACTCTTCGTTGCAGTGTGCGGGCTCCTTATTGCAGTGGCTTCTCTTGTTGCGGAGCCCAGGCTCTAGGTGCGCGGGCTTCAGTAGTTGCAGCTTGTGGGCTCAGTAGTTGTGGCTCATGGGCTCTAGAGCACAGGCTCAGTAAGTAGTTGTGGCGTATGGGCTTAGTTACTCCGTGGCATGTGGAATATTCCCGGACCAGGGCATGAACCCGTGTCCCCTGCATTTGCAGGCGGATTCTTAACCACTGTGCCACCAGGAAAGCCCTGTCCATTTTTAAAATAGCAATTTAGTCATGTTTCATGGAAGAAATGAAGAAGTCTTCTCTGATCTAAGGCATATACTTTCCACAGGGGCAAAGTTGTCCCCCAAAGGGGCAAAAATCAGTTCTTTGGGGGTTGGCAAAAAATATTAGATATTACAATATTAGATATTACAATATTAGATATTACAATAAATTGCGGCCCTCCAAAACTCAACCATATTTGACAAAATCATATTCTTTAATATTTAATTTATGTCATTAGGAAAAAATAAGTTTTGATTCTAATTTTTCTCCTTAGAGATGTAGTTTAGTTTTCATCTCCCTATATAGTCTCCCTATCAGTCTGGATTCTCCAGAGAAACAGAACCAATATATATAATTATATATTGTATGTATAATAATATATGTATACATTATATAATTACATAATATAAATACATAATTGTATATTTTTTCCTTAGTCAGCTTTTTATTATAATTTTGTTATTTGATTTTATCCACACAGTTAGATGTTCAAGTTCTTTATCCACTCAACCAAGTGGAGACATTTAATAGACAGACAAATGGATGGATTTGGGGGTATATTAAGGATAATGTAAACTGATAGCAAAACAAATAAGTGTCTGACATTTAGAGAGGGAAAAACAAGCGGAATGAGAAATTCACAAAAAAAGCAAAGAGATGGGTAATTTAAAAATAAATAAGTAACTAAATAAGGAGAGAGAGAGAGAGAGACTGGTTTACTATAAGGAATTGGCTCACACAGGATTGGTTTACTATAAGGAATTGGCTTACACAGTTATGGAGGCTGAGAAGTCCAGGATCTACAGTTATCAAGCTGGAGGCTCAGGGGAGCAGAGAGTATAGTTCCAGTCCAAGTCTGACGGGCTAAGAAGCAAGATTGTTGATGGTTTAAGTTCAAGTCTGAGTCTGAGTCTGAAAGCAGGAGAAGACCAATGTCCCAGGTCAAAGACAGGCAGAGAGGAAAATTCGTTTTTACTCAGCCTTTTATTCTATTCAGGCCTTTAACAGATTGAATGAGGCCCACCCACACTGGGGAGGGCAACCTGCATTACTCAGTCTACTGATTGAAACATTAACCTCATCCAGAAACAGCCTCACAGACACAGTCAGAAATGATGTTTAACCTATCTGGGTATTCTGAGGCCCAGTCATCACACTCCATTTCCTTTTTTTTTTTTTTTTCTTTCCTGTTTTGGTCGAAACCTTTATTGTTAGGGGCTGTCCTCAGGTTTGTGGTGATCCTTGGTTTTCCATTCATATTTTTTTTTTTTTTTTTTTTTTTTTGCGGTACGCGGGCCCCTCATTGTTGTGGCCTCTTCCGTTGCGGAGCACAGGCTCCGGACGCGCAGGCTCAGCGGCCATGGCTCACGGGCCCAGTCGCTCCGCGGCATGTGAGATCTTCCTGGACTGGAGCAAGAACCCGTGTCCCCTGCATCGGCAGGCGGACTCTCAACCACTGCGCCACCAGGGAAGCCCTCCATTCATATTTTTAAATGGGAAGCTAAAAGCTGGTTAGAACGCTGAGCATCAGGAGTTGTCAATGTGGGCTTCTCTGTATGGCAATCTGCCTGTTGCTTTATATAACCCACATTTTGCTATCTTTAGATCTCTCCAGAAAATAATCTTCCAGTCCCTGCCTGGAAGATGCCATCCTAGCTACCCGTGATCTGGGAGCCAAGCCAGTGAGGGGGTGGGGAAAATCTCAGTGTTCAGCATGTAAGCTTTCTCCTAGTTCACTGTGAAAATCTTTAGTACTACCTTCAGAACAGTGCCCCGTCCTTAAGGTTGCCTGGTGTGCCGTTATCCAGAGACTTTTGTTTTTAGCCACTAGTCTTGTTGTGGGGTTGGGGACATACAGTTGTCTGGCTCTGTGTGCATTGGGAGGGGGTTGGGAGTTTAGATGCTCTTTAATGATTTTCAACCAGTTCTCCTGTTTTTAGTCCCATGTGCACCCACACTTCCAGAAATAGCTGGTGCCGCCAAGTCCTGGGCCACAGAGCCTTTGGGAGTTCTTAATGCAAACTGAGTTGCTATTTGTCTTTCCTCACTATGGGCTTAAGGTTCAGCTTCTCATCTACAAGTCAGCTGCTATTCATCCTCCTGTGTTCAAGCCTCCCACATTTTATCATCTCTTTATGGTTTTGTGCAGTAAAGAATCCTTTTGTTATTTTAGTGGGGTTTCCAGAAGGAGCTGAAATAAGTACATGTGCTTAGTCTGTACATGCAGACTAATTAGTCAGTTGGGTCGGGAAGGAAAGGGTAGCACACAGACTGGTGGACAATTTGAGCAGGGAGTAGATTGGCATGGTTGCCAAGGGTAAAGGGCCTGACAGATCTGGAGGGGCGGAGGCAACTCAGGGGAACTGAACTGGTGGTATGTGCTTCGAACTTAAAAAAGGTTCGTTCCAGGTATTGCCTTGACAGAGTCCAAGGTGTTGCTGAATCAGGATTGGGTAACTATTCAGAGAGCTGCTTCAAGTCGTATCCCAATGTATGCATCAAGGACCTTAGAAATAGCCATGCTTTTTTTCCATTAACTTCATTCTTAGGATTCTTGCCTAAGAGAGAAGCTTATATATATTTATTAGTGTATATATATATATATATATATATATATATATATATATATATATAAGCTTCTCTTAGGAAAGTATACATATGTGTATATATGGACTTTTCCCCAAAGATGTTCATGAGCAGTATTTTTATAATATCAAATATTAGAAACAGTCTAAACCAGGGCTTAACAAATGATGGCCCATTGATCAAATCCAGCCCTCCTCCTACTTTTGTAGATGGAGTTGTGCTGAAGCACAGCCACCCCCAAGTACATATCGTTTATGTCTCCTTTCCTGCTATAACAGCAGAGACTATGGCCAGCAAAGCCTAAATACTTACTGTAAAAAAACCCACATAACATAAAATTTACCTTCTTAACCATTTTTAAGTGTACAGTTCAATAGTGTTAACTATGTTCACATTGTTGTGAAACAGAGCTTCATCTTGCAAAACTGAAACTCTCTACCCATTAAATAACATTTCCCTTTCCCCAGCCTGGTATTCTAATTTCTGTTTCTATGAATTTGAATACTTTAGATGCCTCAGACGAGTGGAATCATGCAAGTTTTGTCTTTTTGTTACTGGCTTATTTCACTTAGCATAGTGTCCTCCAGCTTCATCCATGTCGTAGCATGTGACAGAATTTCCTTCCTTCTTAAGGCTGAATAAAATTCCATTTTACGTATATACCACACTTTGTTCATCCATCAATAGGTATTTGGGTTGCTTCTGCCTTTTGGCTATTGTAAATAATGCTGCTAGGAACATGGGTGTACAAATATTTCTGTGAGACCCTGCTTCCAATTCTTTTGGCTATAAACCCAAGTGTAGCGTGGCTGGATCATATAGTAGTTCTATTTTTAATTTTTTGAGGAACCTTACTGCTATTTTCCATAGTAATTGTACCATTCCCCCCACCTTTTTATTGAAGTATAGGTGACATACAATATTTTTAGTTCCAGGTGGACAACATAGTGGTTTGACATTTATATGCAATACAAATTGATCACCACGATAAGTCTAATAACCGTCTGCCACCCTAAAAAGTCATTACAGTATTATTGACTGTATTCCCTATGCTGTACATTACATCCCTGTAACTTATTTATCTTATAAGTAGAAGTGTGTACCTCTTAATCCCCTTCACCAATTTTTCCCAACTCCCCACCTGCTCCCCTCTGGCCACCACCAGTATGTTCTCTGTATCTATGAGCCTGTTTCTGTTTTGTTGTGCTTGTTTGTTTCCTTTGTTTTTTAGATTCCACATATAAGTGAAATCATACAGTATTTGTCTTTCTCTGTCTGACTTATTTCACTTAGAATAATACTAAATCCTTCCATTTTGTCACAAATGGCAAGATTTCATTCTTTTTTATGGCTGAGTAATATACCCTTGTGTATAGAGTTGACCCTTGAACAACCCCAGGGGTTACAGGTACCACCCCTCTGTGCGGTTGAAAATCCACATATAACTTTTGAGTTGGCCCTCTGTATCCACAGTTCAATCCACAGGGGAATCCACAGATTCAACCAACTGCATATTATGTAGTACTATAGTAGTTATTTATTGAAAAAAAATTGTGTATAAGTGGACCCATGCAGTTCAAACCCATGTTTTACAAGGTTCAACTGTATATACCACATCTTCTTTATCCATTCATCTGTGGATGGACACTTAAGTTGCTTCCATATCTTGGCTATTGTAAATAATGCTGCAATGAATGAAGGAGTGAATATATCTTTTTGAATTAGCATTTTCATTTTTTTCAGATAAATACCCAGAAGTGAAACTGCTGGAGTATATGGTAGTTCTATTTTTAGTGTTTTGAGGAACCTCCATACTGTCTTCCATAGTGGCTGCACCAATTTACATTCCCACCAACAGTGCATGTGGTTTCCCTTTTCTCCACATCCTTGACAAAACGTATTTGTCTTTTTGATAATAGAATAACAGATAATAACGTTCTGACAGGTGTGAGGTGATATCTCCTTGTGGTTTTGATTTACATTTCCTTGATGATTAGTGCTTTTGAGCATCTTTTCATGTGTCTGTTGGCCTTCTTGTGCAAAAGCTTTTTAGTTTGATGTAGTCCCATTTGTTTATCTTTGTTTTTGTTCCCCTTGCCTGAGGAGACAAATCCAAAAAAATATTGCTAACACCAATGTCAAAGACCATACTGGCTATGTTTTCTTCCAGGAGTTTTATGGTTTCAAGTCTTACATTTAAGTCTTTAATCCATTTTGAGTTTATTTTTGTATATGGTGTAAGAGAGTGGTACAGTTTTTTTCTTTTCTTTTTTGCATGTAGTTGTCTAGTTTTCCCAGCATCATTTATTAAAAAGACCATCTCTTCCCCCCTCCTCTGTTGTAAATTAATTGACCATGTACACGTGGGTTTGTTTCTGAGCCGTCTATTGTGTTCCATGGATCTATGTCTTTTTGTGCTGGTACCATAGTTTTGATTACTATAGCTTTGTAGTATAGTTTGAAATCACTGAGCATGATATACCCAGTTTTGTTCATCCTTAAGATTGCTTTGGCTATTTGGAGTCTTTTGTAGTTTCATTCAAATTTTAGGATTATTTGTTCTACTTCTGTGGAAAATGTCATTGGTATATTGATAGGGATTGCACTGAATCTGTAGATTGACTTGGGTAGTTTGGACATTTTAACAATATTAATTCTTGCAATCCATGAGTACAGTATGTCTTTCCATTTATTTGTGTCATCTTCAATTTCTTTCATCAATGTCTTATCGTTTTCCAAGTACAGGTCCTTCACCTCCTTGGTTAAATTTATTTTAAGTATTTTATTCTTTTTGATGCAGTTATAAATGGGATTGTTTTCTTAATTTCTCTGACATTTCATTATTAGTGTATAGAAATACAACAGATTTCTGTACATTGATTTTATATCCTACAGCTTTACTGAATTCATGTATTAGTTCTAATAGTATTTTTGTGGAGTCCTTAGGGTTTTCTATATATCGTATCATGCCATCTGTATAGTGACAGTTTTATTTCTTTTCTAATTTGGATGCTTTTTATCCTTTTTTTTTTTTTTTTTTTTTTTACCTGATTGCTCTTGCTAGGACTTCCAATACTATGTTGCATAAAAGTGGCAAGAACGGGTATTCTTATCTTGTTCCTGATCTCAGAGAAAAAGCTTTTAGCATTTCACTGTTGAGTATGATGCTGGCCATAGATTTGTATATATGGCCTTTATTATGTTGAGGTGTGTTCCCTCTATACCCACTTTGTTGAGAGTTTTTACCATAAATGGGTGTTGAATTTTGTCACATGCTTTTTCTGCATCTATTGAGATGATCAAGTGATTTTTATCATTCATTTTGTTAATGTGGGTATCATGTTGATTGATTTGTGGATATTGAACCATCCTTGCATCTCTGGAATAAATCCTACTTGATCATGGTGTACGATTCTTTTACTTTATTGTTGAATTTGATTTGCTAATATTTTCTTGAGGATTTTTGCATATATGTTCATGAGGGATTTGGGCCTATATTTTTTTTGGTAGTGTCTATCTGGTTTTGCTATCAGGGTAATGCTGGCCCTGTAACATGAGTTTGGAAGCATTCCTTCCTCTTCAATTTTTTGGAATACAGTTGACCCTTGAATAATATGGGGGTTAATTCACATATAACTTATAGTTGGCCCTCCATATTCAGGGCTCCTCCACATACGTGGATTCACCCAAACACAGGCCATGTAGTACTGTAGTATTTACTATTGAAAAATATCTTCATATAAGTGGACCCATGCATTTCAAACCTGCGTTGTTCAAGGGTCAACTGTAGTTTGCAAAGAATAGGTATTAACTCCTTTAAAAGTTTGGTAGAATTCACCTGTAAAGCCATCTGGTCCTGGACCTTTGTTTTTGGGAATTTTTAAATTACTGATTCAGTTTCATTACTAGTGGTCAGTCTGTTCAGATTTTCTAATTCTTCTTTATTCAGCCTTGGAAGAGTGTATATTTCTAGGAATTTATCCATTTCTTCTAGATTGTCCAATTTGTTGGGGTGTAATTGTTTGTATTAACCTCCTATGACCCTTAATATTTCTGTGGTGTCAGTTGTAACTTCTCTTTCATTGCTGATCTTATTTATTTGAGCCCTTTCTCTTTTTTTCTTGATAAGTCTAGCCAAAGGTTTATCAATTTTGTTTATTTTCTCAAAGAACCAGCTCTTAGTTTCGTTGATCTTTTATTTTCTTTTTTAATTTCTATTTCATTATTTCCATTCTGATCTTTATTATTTCCTTCCATCTGTTAACTTTGGGCTTTGTTTGTTCTTTTTCTAGTTCCTTTAGGTGTAAGGTTAGATTGTTTATTTGAGGTTTTTCTTGTTTTCTGTTGGAGATCTGTATCACTATAAACCTCTCTCTTAGAACTGCTTTTGCTATGTCCCATAAATTTTGGAACGTTGTGTTTCCATTTTCATTTGTCTCAAGGTTTTTTTTTTGTTTTTTTCTTGCGGTACGCGGGCCTCTCACTGTTGTGGCCTCTCCCGTTGTGGAGCACAGGCTCTGGATGCGCAGGCTTGGACGTGCAGGCTCAACGGCCATGGCTCACGGGCCCAGCCACTCCACGGCATGTGGGATCTTCCCAGACTGGGGCATGAACCCGCGTCCCCTGCATCGGCAGGCAGACTCTCAACCACTGTGCCACCAGGGAAGCCCTCAAGGTATTTTTTGATTTCTCTTTGTTTTTTGTTGACCCATTGGTTGTTCAGAAGTATGTTGTTTAGCCTACATGTGTTGGGCGAGTTGCAGTTATTTCCTTGTAGTTGATTTCTAATGTCATACCATTGTGGTCAGAAAAGATCCTTGATGTGATTTCAGTTTCTTAAATTCTCTGAAACTTGTTTTGTAGCCTGTCATGTGACCTATCCTGGAGAACTTTCCAGGATGGATCTTGGAAAGAATGTGTATTCTTTGAAAAGAATGTGTATTCTATTGTATAGAATGTGTATTCTATTGTGTAGAAAAGAATGTGTATTGAAAAGAATGTGTATTCTATTGTATTCTGGTGGAATGTTCTGTAGATATCTATTAAGTTCATCTGGTCTAATGCATCATTTAAGACCAATGTTTCCTTATTGATTTTCCATATGGATGATCTATTCTTTGATTTAAGTGGGGTGTTAAAGTTCCATACTATTATTATATTGCTCTCTGTTTCTCCCTTTATGTCTATTAATATTTGCTTTTTGCATCTAGGTGCTCCTACGTTGGGTGCATAGATATTTACAAATGTTATAGCCTCTTGTTGGGTTGATTGTTTTATCACTTTGTAATGCCCTCCTTTTTCCCTTGTTAAAGTCTTTGTTTTAGAGTTTATTTTGTCTGATGTAAGTATTGCTACCCTAGCTGCCTTTTTGTTTCTATTTGCATAGAATATCTTTTTCCTTCCCTTCATTTTCAGTCTCTGTGTGAGATCTGAAGTGAGTCTTTTATAGGCAGCATGTATATGGGTTTTGTTTTTTATTCATTCAGCTACCTGATGTCTTTTGATTGGAGCATTTAGTCCATTTACATTTAAAGTTACTATTGATAAGTATGTACTCATTTGTCATTTTATTAATTGTTTTAGGGTTGTTTTTGTAGCTATTTTTTGTTCCTTTCTTCTTCTTTTGCTCTCTTCTCTTGTGATTTAATGACTATCTTTAGTGGTATGTTTGGATTCATTTCTCTTTTCCTACATGTCTGTCATACGTTTTTGGTTTGTGGTTACCATGAGGTTCATATATAACAATCTGTGTACACAGCAGTCTTTTTTAAGTTGATGGTCGCTTAAGTTTGAGTGCATCCTAAAAGCACTACAGTTTTACTACCCTCCCCATCACATTTTATGTTTTAATGTCATACTTATATCTTTCTATTTTGTATATCACTTAACTGATTATTTTAGACATGATTTTACTACCTTTGTCCTTTAACCTTCATACTAGCTTTATAGGTAGTTGATCCACTACCTTTTCTATATGTTTGCCTTTACCAGTGAGATTTTTTTTCTTTCATAATTTTCTTGTTTCTAGTTTTGGCCTTTGTTTTCTGTTTAAATAAGTCCCTTTAACATTTGTTTTGTAACAATTTTTAGTGGTGATGAACTCCTTTAGCTTTTGCTCATCTGGGAAACTCTAAATCTCTCCTTCAAATCTGAATCATAACCTTGCCAGGTAGAGTACTCTTGGTTGTAGATGTTTCCTTTCACCACTTTAAATATATCATTCCAGTCCCTTCTGGCCTATAAAGTCTCTACTGAAAAGTTAGTTGATAGTCTTTTGGGTATTCCCTTGTATGTAACTAGTTTTTCTTTTACTGCTTTTAAGATTCTCTCTTTATTTTTAACCTTTGATATTTTAATTATAATATGTCTTGGTGTGGATCTTTTGGTTCATTTTGTTTGAACCAGTTCATTTTGTTTCATCCCTGGACTTGGATGTGTTTCCTTCCCCAGTTTAGAGAAATTTTCAGCCATTATTTCTTCAGATAGGTTTTCTGTCCCTTTCTGTCTCTCTCTTCTCCTTCTGGGATCCCTATACTGTGAATGTTAGTATGCTTGATGTTTTCCCAGAGATCCCTTAAACTATCCTCATTTTTAAAAAGTCTTTTTTTTTTTTCTGTTCCAGTTGGGTGATTTCCATTACCCTGTCTTCCAGATTTCTGACTCATTCCTCTGCATCCTCTAAACAAGGGGTCCCCAACCCCCGGGCCATCCATAGCCTGTTAGGAACTGGGCCACACAGCAGGAGGTGAGTGGCGGG